>NC_135494.1:9980757-10580757 GCF_052094955.1 Ictidomys tridecemlineatus | reverse complement strand
GGTTCTCAGCGTTCTCCCTGTGGTTTGTTTTCAGATTCTGCATAGCACAGACACCTGGGTTCTGGATGCAGGACAGAAGCCTACACAAAGATTGAAAACATGGTGAGCTCCAGACACCAAGACAACAGAAGATTGTGGAAGCCCTTCTCCCTTCTCCTCATAACCGGCTTCATGAGGATTGGAAAGTTCTCACCTAAGAGACTGATTGGTTAAGGCTTCAGGCACTGCCTCAAACCTGAGCAAAGTGGGCACAGAATCAAAGTCTGAATGACAGACTGCTCTGTTGTCATCATTACAGAGCAGGGCTGAGAATATAGCTTAGTCAGTAGAGTGCTTGATTTTATGATATAAGGCCATGATTCAATACTCTGCAATACACGCATACACTTTCCCCCACCCACCCCAACAACAAAAAAAATTAAGTAAAGGACTTTGGCGACTAGGGTTATGGATCTGTGGTAGAGCACTTCCCTAACATGCAGGAGGTACTGGGTTGAACACACAGCACCGCATTAAAAAGCCACCCAAGAGGGGATGTGGCTCAAGCTGTAGCACTTGCCTGGCATGCGGGCGGCCCGGGTTCTATCCTCAGCACCACATACAAACAAAGATGTTGTGTCCGCTGAAAACTAAAAATAAATATTTAAAAAAACCAACAAACAAGCTACTAATGGTACTTTGTCCATCTACAACAAAAAATATTCAAGAAAAAAAAAGACTGATTTGGACTTATGCACACTCACTACAGAACTCATAAACACTTTTTATAAATAATATATACATATTATGTCTTCAGATACCGTATAAAATTCTCCTGTGATGTCTTTTCAAGTAACATATATTACAGGTATGCTTCACAACCCTGAAATCCTCCCCACCTCAATTATTATTATTATTATTATTATTATTATTATTATTATTATTATTATTGTTATTATTATTATTATAGGCCTGTTAATTGCATTAAATGCCTTTGTATGGGGTTGTTTTAAGGCAAAGTTTTCTTCCAATAATAGGACCTATTCCAAAGAGAAGTCTATTGAAACTTAGAACTTTTTATAAGGTTAAAGCAATTTGTGAATAAATATGTATATATTTTTTATGAAAATGATATCACAATTACTTTAAGTTTTTTTTTAATTTTTCTATTATTTGTCTCATAAAAATAACAGTTGGAGCTTTAAACTGATTAGCAGTGTCCTTATATCGCTTTTCCCAAAAAAAGTGACTAACAGGTATAATTCAAATTATTGAGACTCATAAATTTTTGATCCTTTATTTTAATTAGTGAAGTCTAAAGATTTTCTTTTTATTTTTACCTTTAAATGAAGCCCACTTTTTATAGGCTTTTTGTTGTGTAACTGACCTATAATATTCTGCAAATTTTACCCCCATTCTGATGACTTTGGACTATTGATGTTTTGATGGAGGTTATCTCAAAGTGGTCATGCACAAGATAGGAAATGGATATAGACTATTGATTGCTGAGTATATAGATTTTGCTATACAAAATAAGTATTAGTGGATGATATGGGGGTAGGGAGAAAAAGAGCAATGAAAAAAAGAAGAAAAACTTTAACAGTAGAGGGGTTCACATGCTACAAGTCTACAATGATAGTGTGAATATTGAAGGTAGTGTTCTTGGAAGCAGCAATAAAATTTGAGGAAAAAAAAAAAAGGTAATTTTTTGCACAGTTCCCAAGTGAGAGAGCCAGGAAAATGGGTTTTGTGTTCAACTCTTATCACCTAGGAGTGGAATTTGTAGTTTATAGGGTATGTCTCAGTAAGTAGTAAAACACCATGTCTATTTACCTTTACACTTTTTCATGGCTACAAGCTGACTTTGACAATTCCAGTAACATTACATCTTTGCACTTGTTAACTATTCTTTAATTAATTCATTCATTACCTTATTTATTTGTTTTTTATTAATTCACTTTTTTAGTAGTCATTGTTTTTACATTACTGGTGATTACATAATTGCATAAATATTCTGAATGTTTATTTTTTGTTAAAATTTATTTTATGTTTTTATTGATACATTTAATTTTCATTGAAATGTTTTTCCTTTGCCAAGCCTGATTTATACTAGACCTCAATTTTCATTTATGAAGACTAGATAAAATCACATTATTCCAAATAACTCAAGGATTTATCATTTTGGCAGGACCCTAATCACCTGCTAAAGTTGACCCAGTCTGGGTCAACTAAAAGCTGTGTCAAAAGTCCTTTTTTCTTTTATTACACTTTAATAAAGAATTCCTCTATCACTTTTATATTTGAGAGTAGACTAACTTCCTAAGCAGTAGTTAATAACTTACATGAGTTTTCCAAGTATCTTACTATTACTTTTAAATTATTTACATCCTTGACACTAAGAGGGCTACTGATTTCTTTTTTTTTTATTTTTGCAAGATCTCTCTCTCTCTCTCTCTCTCTCTCTCTCTCTCTCTCTCTCTCCCTCCCCCTCATATGACAAATTGAAATCAGATATGCTTTTTTACTAAGAAACAGCCTGTAATTAATTATTCTATGAAGAAAAAGGGTTTTGTTGATTTTCTTAGAGCCTCAATAAGTTGCTGAGGCTGGCTGACTTTATTCTAATGTTATAGAAGTTTGCAATATATAGATATATCATGAATATAGAAGGTAGTGTTCATTTGACTCTTTCTCTTGGGGATTGTGCCAGAGTTACATTCTTCTACCTTATTTCTGCCACCAAAAATACTACCCTTTACCCTCATACTACCATTGATCCATCATTAGACTTTGTAAATCTGAACTCTTGATCTGGTCATTCTTTACCTCTTTCCTTCACAGCATTTTCTTCTCTATGCATACCTATTCCACCAATACTTTTTTATGAATACTCACTACTAAATACTCAGCATCCACAATCTCACATCCTGACCCATCCCTGTTCTGCCTTTTCCATGGATCACTTTGAGATCCCCACCACCAAGATATCAATAGTCCAGAGTATGGTCAGGATAGGGTGTTATATATGCAGGTTTTTAAAAGTCATTTACATAACAATAAGCCTATTAAAATTGGGATGTATTTTGTCTTAGGTTAAAAAAGAAAATCTATAGACTGCATGATTAAACCAAATTGTTTAAAATTCATTAATCTCAATAATTTGGAAAAAGAAATTCTACAAAAAGGAGAACAAAGAAAATAACATAATACATAAAAGTGACAAATTTGAAGACCAAGTGTATGTGTCAAAAAGTGTCATATATTGATGCTTTCAAAAGACAAATTGATTTGAAATAAATATAGTTAATGTGAGATATAGTATACATGTATATGTACAAAATGCATCTCATATGAGTATACATTGCAAAAAATGAACTCTACACTATTTTTTTTTAAATTTTGCTGACAATACTATCAATACCTACATCTAGGTTTATGCATTACCAATGTTCAAGATACATTTTCTACTTTATAAAGTTTACAACTGACCAACAGACCTTTTTTTTCAATTTTTAAAAGGAGTAGTATTTATTTTCAGTTAGAACATAATGCCATTATTTAACTTTAATTTTAAATATTTTTAATTACATATGACAAGAGAATGCAATACAATTCTTATTACACATATAGAGCACAATTTTTCATTTCTATGGTTTTATACAAAATATATTTATGTGAATTTACTTCTTTATACATGTAATTTATATAACAATATACATCATATTTCACCATCATTTCTAACCCCATGATCCCTCCCCGCACCTCCCAACCCCAAAAGGTCATTTTGATACACACTGATGCATGCTATGAAGTAATAAAAAAAGTATATACCTTATAATAATATAAACAAATAAAGTTTTGTAACTAATACATATAATAATAATAATAATAATAATAATAATAATAATAATATTAAACTTGCCATTTAGACATTAATAAATTATACATCTGGAACTACTGATATCTTTTCCAAAAAAATGACAACTTTTCTCAAAAAAGGGGTGGTTATTTGTGGAGGAAATGGTATTCTATGCTTTCTTAATATAAAGAATAAGTTATTTTCAGAAGTAATATATATTATAATATAAAAATGAAATAGAACCTGGTTCCATTGCACATACCTCTAAGCCCATTGGATTGTGAGGCTAAGGCAAGATAATCCTGAGTTTAAAGCCAGCCTCAGAAACTTAGCAAGGCCCTAAGCACAGCAACTATATGTGACCCCAGTCTCTGTGTGCCCTTGATTTAAATTTTCAGTAAGAAACAACAACAACAGAAATAATACAATGTATTAATGAGGACACAAAACAAATTCTCATGAACTAATGATGAAGTAGAAATTGTTGTTATTTCATCATGAAAACTATATATATATATGAAATACTCCTCACCAAGCAGCTTAAATATGTAGAAATTATAGTATGTATGTACCATGACAGTGTACAAATATGTGATAACATAAGGCTAGAGGTATACTTGTCAATATATTGGAAATCTGGGGCCTAAGAGGAAAGAGAAGGTGATTCAGAAAAATAAAAATGATAAAGTTTGAGAAAAATTGGTTTCTGGAGCCCAGATAGATTTTTGGTTTAATTAGAGTACAAAATACCACATAAGTATTATACTGAAGTTACATCTGTTAAATACATCACATGTATAATGTCTTTCAAAGAAAATATGTAGAACTTATCACAAACTAAATAAAAATTTACAAAAACACATAAAATACCATGTGAGCAAATAAAACTAATCATTACAAAGAAAACTATTTTAACTCAATTTAATATATAATATTTTCCTATAAAATTTTAGCATATTTTTCATTAAATTCAAGAAGAAAGCTGGACTTGTTGTATACAATTTTAATCCTAGTACCTTGGAGGCTGAGACAGGTGTATTGTGAGCTCAAAGCCAGCATCAGCAAAAGTGAGGCCCTAAGCAACTCAGTGAGACACCGTCTCTAAATGTCATACAAAATAGGTTTGGCTCACTTCCCCTGAGTTTACTTCCAAGTAGCAAACAAAAGAAAAGAAGGGACCAAAAAGAATTATCTTAGAAATAAAATATATGTATAATACTCCAAAACCTTTAATAAAAAATATAGTTATTTTTATGAGACACATTTAATGTATATAATGAAACTATATTGCAATAATACAGACCAATAAATCATAATATGAATCAAATCTAAAACCACATGTAGATCGATAGTATTGTTAAGAGCAATAGAAAGTCGTGTGCAAAACCAACCATATGAAAAATAACATTAGACATGAATGAATGAATCTATCCAATCTAAAGTTAGAATTGCGACATAGTAGCAAAGTTCACTGTAAGAGTGTGTGTGTGCAGAATGGGCAAGATAGTTCCAGCTTTAGCAACACTATAAAAAGCAAATATTAAGAGGCAATGATGTTGAAAATAAAGCAGAATATTAAACGAGACACTCTCCTTTGATCTATAATACATTGAGTAGAGAGATTTAGATACACTGGACATTAGTCCAGTCTTAAGAAATGTACCACATTTGGGACAAAATCCCCAATTACCATCATCACCTCTAGTGAACAGAAATGTGAGAGAGGGGCTGAGGATGTAGCTCAGTTTTTAGAGTGCTTGCCTTGTATGCACAAGGCCCTGGGTTCAATCTCTAGAACTACAAAAAAAAAAAAAAAAAAAAAAGAAAGAAAGAAGGAAATATGATACAAAAAAGTGGTGATATCTAGGAGCCATAAAAGCCTTCACAAGTGTTTCATCAGCTGTGACAAAGACACAAAAATACCCAAATATCAAAGCTGTCAATTTATCTCAAAAAAAAAAAAAATATCTGCCAGCATATTTTCCCAACTGCTTTGGCTGACAGATGAAGTTCACTCTAGCTTGTATTATGGGTGAAATAGGAAGAAATCCAGCAAACTACTCTTAGCTTGAGTGAGATTTTAGCACTTCCAGAATCCTGCCCCAACCCTGATACACTAGTAATAAGGCCGGAAGTACCAATTCCTCTTAGAAAAAGTTTTTTTTTTTTTTTTTTGTAGGTTTGTGTATGTGTGTATTGGATGTTTCAAATTTAAATTATTTTGTTTATATTACTATGTCTCTGATACACTAGTAATAATGCCAGAACTACCAATTGCTCCTAGAAAGTTTTTTTTTTTTTTTTGTGTGTGTGTGTGTGTGTGGATGTGTGTGTGAATGTGTGTACTGAATGTCTCAACTTTAACATATTTTCTTTACATTACTGTCCTGAAGTTCCAAACTCTAAAACAAAAGGTGACTGAGCTTATGTAAATCTCTATAAATTTCAAAGAAATTTACATTCTTTTCCCAGCACTTTTATGAACTATGATACCAAACAGTAGTTCAGAAAGGAGGTTAAAAAACATTGATCCCTGTTTATTCCAACAAATCTTTACAGAATAGTTCTACATTGGCCACTTCTTATAAACTTTTTACAGGGATAAAATGCATCAGTCAAAAAGATTATCTGTAGCCTGGGCAGTGTTGTTGAAAAGGTTATTATAATAATCTAAAAGAGCTAGGTGTGGTGGAAAATATACTAGAGGCTGGAGAAGTGATTCAGGAGGATTGTGATTTGAAAGACAGCCTTAACAACATAACAAGGCTATAAGCAACTTAGTGAGATACTAGTGATATATCACCTGTCTCAAAAAAAAAAAAAAATGGACTGGGGACATAACTCAGTGGTAAGCACCCCTGAAGTTCAATTCCTAGCACCAAACCACACTAAACCAAACAAATATCTGAAAGATAGTAGGGACTCCAGAGTATATGTGTATATGTATAGATAAAAAATTTTGGTTACAATATAAAGTTAATAAAGATACTTTTGAAAAAACTATTATGGTTCTTTTTCTAAAAAGAGAGAGAGAGAGAATTTTAATATTTATTTATTCATTTTAGTTTTAGGCAGACACACCATCTTTATTTGTACGTGGTGCTGAGGATAAAAACCAGCACCACACGCATGCCAGGCAAGCACACTACTGCTTGAGCCACATTCCCAACCCCTATAATGGTTCTTAAGAGCTCAAAATAAAAATGCCATATATTCCACTATGTGAACATGTACTCTCAGTGGCTCAGGAGGATAAAACAGGAGGAACTTAAATGCAAGACCAGCCTCAGAAACTTGGCAATGGCTTAAGTGACTCAGTGATATCCTGTCTTATTAAAAAAATAGGGATGTAACATAGTGGTAAAGTGCCTAAATAAATAAAAATATATAACAATTTTTTGTTTAAAAAATGCCCTATAATCCAGTAATTATAATTCTGGAAAAATATCTAAAGAAATTGGAACACTTTTGTTAAAGAAATTACATCACTTCCATTTTCATTGTAGGTTTATTCACAGTATCTAATAAAAGGAATCAAATGAAGTTCCTTTTAGATGAAAGGTATTCACAAAAGGTTCCTTCCAACAGCAGATCATCCATCTACTTGCTTTAAAGGCTGCATACTTATAATTTAAACTGCTCTCTAAAAGGCAAGACTCAGATATAGATTTTTCTGAGTTCTCCAAGAGATTTTGGTAACTCTGGAAAAAAATTGTAAGACTTTTCTAAAACTAAGGAATAGGTAAGTTTTGGAGTTTGGAATGTGGACAACATACAGTAAATTCCTTAAGGGGGAATCTTAATCCAGACAGTGTGGTAAGGTGTCTGAGTCCAGGGAAGAAAGAGGAAGTAAAATCAGAGATTGATATAAAATTAGTCTTTGCTTCACTGATTTCTAGGTTATTGATTTAATCCAAACAGATATTGGAAAATGGTTAAATCTACTAATTAAAATTTATGTAAAACAGGTATTTTAAAAGTAGCAGGAAAGAGCTGAAGGTTTGGCCCTGTGGTACAGTGTATGCCTAGCATATGTGAGGCCCTGAGCTTAATTCTCAGCACCACATATAAGTAAATAAAATATATTTTAAAAAAATTTAAAAATACCATGAAAGGGTTTAGGGTTGTTGCTCAGTAGTAGAGTGCTTGGCTAGTATGCATGTGGCAATCTGTTTGATACTTGACCCACATTAATAATAATAATAATAATAATAATAATAATAATAATAATAATACTTTGTTCATCTACAAATAAGAAAAAAATATTTTAAAAAAGTACAAGAGTGCTAATGCCTGTAACCTTCTAATTTTTTGTGTTCTAATTAAGCCCTTGCAATTAAACTTCCTTGTTATTTAAATTAAAGTCCAGTTCCATTTTTATTTTCTGTCACACCAGGACAAAGTAATTTGCTTGAATATTAGAAATGCATCTAAATGTCATTTTAATAAAGTTGTCTTACATATTTAGAACCTCAGTTGAAAGCAAACTTGGTGGCACAGGCCCTAAACCCTGTGGCTCAGGAAAATAACACATGGGTATCATGAGTTTAAAGATACCTTCAGCAAAAGCAAGGCACTAAGAAACTAAGTGAGACCCTCTCTCTAAATAAATACAAAAAAAGACTGGGGATGTGTCTCAGTGCCCCTGAGTTAAATACTTGGTACAATAAAAAAAGATAAAAATTCAATTGAGAACAAATACATTAAATAAACAAACAACAACAACAACAAAAATTTAATTTTGGACAAATTAACTACACTATTGTGAGGATGGCCTTAGGTCTGGCCTAAAAACCTCCATTTTAAATACTTCAGTTTGAAACATGCAGTCTCACCAGGCATGCCTAAAGAAGCCCTGCAGTATTGTCTTCAGACATAAACAAATCACTTCTCCTCACCTTGATAAACAGAGTGAGGCTTTCTGGCAGGTTGTCCTCACCTAATAAGAGGAAAGGGTGAAAAGACAAAGGTGCAGACCACCAGACCAGATGTTTCTGGCTCTAAAGTAAATGATGTCATGGAATAATCTGGTGGTAACTAACAAGGATTGAAAAAAAGGGTAAAAAAGCTGCAAAATTTAGTACAAATAGTAGAGCAAATAAACAGATGTTCAGCCAGCTCAATGAAAAATGCACTTGAACTGGGGAGGCTGATGAGGATTTGGAATAACATCTCATCACTTCTCATCATTTGTGTAATCCTCACCAATCTTAAACTCTACAGCCACACCTTAGTGAGAGGGAGAAAGGTAAAAGATTTTGTGATGTTCTTCTCATGTGATGAAAACTTAATTTCAGTGGGGAGAAAACCAATGGGGAAAATAAAACCAAGAGGCAAGATCTCCCACACACCCAAAATATATACTTTTATGAATAAAAGTTTTATGAAAATTACTTTAAAATTTCATTTAACTTTTGTGCTGTCTGGTCTTAAGAGGAAGCAAATTTTATTTTAAACTTCTAAGCAATGTCCTAAGGCATTGATATTTTCCCAGAGGAAAAAACAATATAATGCACTAGTATAATTTTAAAAATTCTAGTATTCATAATAAAAATTCAGAAGGCAGTTTAAATCAATTTAATAACTTAAACCACTATATTCAAAATATTATTATTACTAAAAATATAAATTTACTAATAAATAAATGTATTTTTCAAGCTTCATCCTAAAATTCTCTCTTGACCTCTCAAGGATATCTATGTTCACCACAGCTATATTCCATGTTTTAGATCTATAAATACCCTGACCTCAGGAAGGTGAAAAAAATGGACAACTCAGTTCTGTGTCATAGGTTATGGAATAAACATATGAAACAACATTCTCTCACGGCCAAAGAATAGGAGAGATTGCACTTTGAGAGAGCAGCCATGTACAACTCAGAAGTTTAGAAAAGTGGACACTGTTTCTCACAGGATTCTGGGCACAGATTCATTTTCATTTTAGATATCATACTTTAACCAAAAAAGATTGGTGTCACTGGAGAGCAGACTCTAGGTCATCAGATCATCAGTAACTCAGAAACTAGAGTCTAAACGGTTTTTTTAAAGGTTATTTTGATATTTTGTCTTTAGCCTAATGCAGGGTTTTAATTCAATTTTCTTCTTTAGTATGGGGTTCTCTGAGAATATCATCAAACATTAAAGGCATAGAAGCCTACACATATTTTCATATAATTCAATAAGACCTGTCAAGAGATTAATGTTTAAATTTAATTTAATAAAAATTTAACCAGTACATAAAAGGCACAATATGTTTTTCACATAACTTCTGTTCCACATGTGATTGAATCCTGGCATTCAGCTTATGTTTAGTGAATTTGATATGTATCACTGAATAAGAAGAAACTATATAAAAATTATTGTCTCAAGTGTGGGCTTATCATCAATTAAGGCTTGGTTCATATGAGATCTTTTACTGCATTAAGTAATAGTTGATAAGGTTACTGAACTTCAGAGGGAGATATGGTTGCCTAAAAAGCACCCTTCTTCTCAGAATCAAATAAATTAAGGTGGGCTCATTCTCATGGAGGTGACAGTGTTATGAAAGCAAAAACAAAGTATTAAAAATGTTTCCTGACAAATACACTTTCATAGTCACAGATTTACATAAGTCACACACAAAAAATAAGAGCTCAGATCCAAAGTTTGGGAAATATACTCTGCACTTTGGATTCAAGAGGAGTAAAAATACATTTTCAACTTTATGTGTACAGATAGGGCTAAAGAATTGTTAATATGTTGACACTTGATATCATTCTTCTTTTTGTAATAAATGAGGTTTACCTACATGTTCAGTGTGAAAGAATATTTAAAAGGTCTCATGAATATTAAGCAACTTTACCGGAATTCAGGATCAATTCTTGTGACCCCAAAGCCACAACTCACATCCTCTAGACTACATCAATTATCAGTCTTTCATTATTGTCTTAGAAGTTAGACAGTGGCACAAAAAAGCAGAATTTTTTTTTTTTTTTGTATCAAGGACAGGACTCCGAACTCTTTATCACAAATCAAATCTCCAGCCCATTTGTTTTTAAACACAAGCCAAGTTCTCACTAAGATGCTTAAGGCCCCACTGAGTTGCTGAGTCTAGCCTTGAACTTAAAATCCTTTTTCCTTAGCCTCTTGAGTCACTGAAATTACATACATGCATTACAATATTGGCTCTTGTTTCCTGGTTTATGAACAGGCAAAATTGAAATGCTAAGAAGAGAAACAGCTGTTATGATCACCTCTTTGTTAATTCTTGCTTATTTCCTAAGGTTTAAATACTGAAACCAATATTTCATTGTATATTGAACCTAACAATATCTATTATAGTCAACAGTCTGTTGATCTCCATTCTATCCAGACATTTTTTACTGTTTAAACTTTTATTTAATTTGAAAAGTTTACTCAATATATTTGAACTTCTGGTTTTTCTGCTGGCATTATTAGTATACTAGGTTCAAAAGTTACAGCCTATGGAAAATTAAGGTGTGTTATAGCTAAAGAGAAGACTATATGATGAATAAAATTTTAAACTCAGGAGGATGAGGTTTTTTTATGTATCCTTAGTGAATAAGTTGGAATACACAGTCAAATCATAAATTATACAAAGCAGGCTCTATCTCTAGATAATAAAGAATAACATCAAATACAAGAGTTGTGTTGCAAAATCACATGACACTTGGTTTGTTAACAGCAGCATAGGAATGGATTTCTGCCATATTCAGTTGTATGTATATTCTGGATAATCAAAATAATATCAGTATTACTTCCAAATATATTACATCTTTAGTTTCAGCCACACAGAAGTTGATCAATGATAAGTTGAAAGAATGATGAGCTTGACAGGATACCATCTGGAGAACAATTTTAGTAATCCTAGGCAGGGGGATTTTTTTCTAGTCATATCACAATACAGTGTGTTTTTTGTGGCCTTTGGATGCAGAGCTCTTACTTTCTTGCTAATAGATCTTGCAGAAGACTTCAGGTATGTAGATTTTTTGATGATGAATCCTTAAAGGGTGGATCATTGGAAAAACCAAACATGGCTATAGCTACTCTGTTTTAGATGCTTCCAACAGGTTATTGTCATTTTTATTATTATTATTACTATTATCTATTCAAGTAATAAATACCCTTATTTAGTGTATTCATTCATTGTCATAAACATTTTCTTTTGAGCATGTGTTCATTATGTAAAATACTGACATTTTACTTTTGTTTTTCTATCCTATATATGAAAAGGCATATGGAATGATGCAGGAATCTAAGGGCTGAAGGCTCTGGGCTGTCTGGGAGCTATTGTATTTTTTTGCATAAGCATGACTACAGTGCCAACTCTGCCTCATATGTCTCAATTGCTAGAGACCCAAATTATACTTTCTGGGTCTCAACATCCACACAGCAACTGGCAAAGTCTTTAGGATATTTGCAGGTGAGAGAAATCTCAGTCGTGATAGATTAATAGAGGTTTCTAGGGGAGTGTTGGCACCTATGGGAACCAAAAAGCATACAATACTTAGTTGCCTCAGTCCTATTACAGTTGACACCTATGGAGAGTTTTGATATAATGGGATTAGTTCTTTGTAATAAGGATTCTGACTGCTCTGTGGGCAAACATGAACCCTGCAAGTTGAAGTGTCAATGAAGTGTTGAAGCCAAGGCCCCAGCCCCTGGCCAAAGAAAAAAGTGGCAGCAGTGGCATAGATGATTTGTAGAAGTAGTCAAATGAGTCACATACAGCTGCTCTGGCCATGGGATGAATGGTCTCTATAAATCTGAGAGTAAAATCTGATAAAAGTGTATGTGAGATCAGAATGAGGAATTGAAAGATAATCAAGAGGTCTAGAAATCCAAAATACATCCAGTAGAGTAAGATCTCTGTATTTTGAAAATACCTATCAACCTTCCCAATAGTGATGTTGAGTCTGTAAAGAAAAAGAAGGATAAAGGCCTTCAAGTCCAGTCATTGGATGATGCATAAAATGAAACTACAGCAGCCAATGGCTCCAGTGAACAACTGGCATGGCCAGCCCAGGTATCCAAGTTTAACCTATTTTACCTGTTAAGCAGAACTTATGGACATAAAAAATAATTTACTCAAGTGTCAAGAGAGCAAGATTATTATTTTTTGTCTGTAAGAATTAGAGATAAACAGCATTCTGTGTTGCACCCTAAAAATGGTAAGGTTAGCATTGCTCCTTACAGTAGAAGTTGTAAAATGCTCAATTCCATGAGGCATTTAGGGCCAAAAAAGACCAAAAAGGCCAAGTGTGTTAGTACAGTTTCCAGAGGGCTATGTTTTTAGGTAGTAGCCAAGGTCATAAACACTCAGACTCAATGTATGTACTCAAGGTCAAAAACATTTGTTTGTGAGCAGGCTTTTGCATCAGTGAAGTGTTGTTTATGTGCCTTCTTTGTCTTACCTGCATTAAAAAAAAATCTATTGAATAACTTTGGGGGCTGAGGGATAGAAGCTAGAGGCTGTTTATGGGCCATTGCTGCCTTCAGAAGTAGCAAGCCTACCATCTCAAAAGTTCCTCACATCTGGTGAATAGGGAGCCTACAACCTGGGAACAAATTTTTACCTCTCAAACATCAGATAAAGCTCTAATCTCTAGAGCATACAAAGAATTCAAAAAAGTTAAACAACAAACAATCAAATAACACAATCAACAATTGGGCCAAAGACTTGAACAGAAACTTCTCAGAAGAGGATATACAATCAATCAACAAATAAATGAAATAATGCTCACCATATCTAGCAATCAGAAGAATGCAAATTAAAACTACTCTAAGATACCATCTCACTCCAATAAGAATGGCAGCCATTATGAAGTCAAACAACAATAATTGCTGGAGGATTGGTGGCGGGGGGGAAGGTACACTCATAGATTGCTGGTGGGACTGCAAATTGGTGCAGCCAATTTGGAAAGCAGTATGGAGATTCCCTGGAAGGCTGGAAATGGAACCACCATTTGACCAAGCTATTCCCCTTCTCAGACTAAACACAAAAGACGTAAAAAGACCATACTATAGGAACACAGCCACATCAATGTTTATAACAGCACAATTCACAATAGCAACCTAGATGTCCTTCAATAGATGAATGGATTTAAAAACGTGGCAGTTATACACAATGGAATATTGCTCAGCACTAAAAAATAACAAGATCATGGAAATTGCAGGAAAATGGATGGCATTAGAGCATTAAATGAAGTTAGCCAATCCTAAAAAAACAAATGCTGAATTTTTTCTGTGATATAAGGGAGGTGACTCAAAATGTGATAGGGAGGAAGAGCATCAGAAGAAGACTACCACTAAGTAGGGAAGAGAGGTGGGAGGAAAAAAAAGGGAGAAGGGGAGTTTCATGGAAGATGAAAGGAGGACCTCATTGTTATACAGAATACATATATGATGTTGTGATGAGAAAAAGGAAAAAAAAAGTGTATTGTTGAGAGCCACAGTTTACTTGAAATGATGCCTGGCTTTTTGCTAGAGGGAATGGTTGAAAGGTGACTCTGCTCCAGGAATAGGGCGGCTCAGGCATTAGGGCGGATACTGCTGGGAATAAGGAGACTCCCAAAATTAGGACAGATGCTGCTTTCTTGGGTGCCCACTACTTTGAAGTTCCCGTTTAGTTCTCATGGAGGTTCAGGGAGAATTGGCACATGGGTGGAACCTGGTGGAAAGAGTGTGTTCCAAAAAGGTGTGTGTAGAGTGCCGGTGAGAGTTTTGGAATAAAGACTTCCTGTTTAAACCTATAAGTCTTTTGTGGTGGCTCAGTTATTTGGGTCCAGACAGACTGCAGCAGGGTGTCACATTAGATTGAGTAAAGATAAAGGATGGGAGAGCAGGGCAGGAGCAGGAAAGATAGGAAGGGTAGCAGAAAAGAATAGACAATATGATTGATGTATGTACATTCCATGTATATATTATATGACAAAATACATTCTGCTGTCATGTGTGACTAAAAAAATATAATAATAAAAATAAATCACATGGTAAAAAAAAAGTTCCTCACATCTTCTTTCAAAAGCTTGAGCCCCAAATATTGCTTTTTTGATATGAGCGCCTATACAGCAGCCACAGATGTGAAACTATTTTTAATTTGAGACTATCACAAATAGTCTGCTTTATGCAAGGAGTATTGTGTTATTTTGTAGACATGCTACCAGATAATATTTATATAGTGAATATTTAGTGTATTATTTATTTTAGATTACATATATTGCCTTAATGTTGTCTCTCCCTCACTTTTTTACGTAGTGTTTTATGTTTCATATTCTCAATTTATAAAACTTTTGTGATACAAATACAGTGGTTTTGTTGCAGTTTCCATACAATGCTGCATTTTTATCATGACTGAAATAAAATATATTTGTTTTTTAAGTTTCTCCTGATAAGAAAGTTTTAAAATATTGCTTTTCCTTGATTTTTCAATTGAGTTCTCAGCCATTTCCCAAGTTTATTTTAAATCCTTGCTATAAGCTTCAGAAGTTTTTCTCAAACATATTATCTCCATTTAATAAAAAGTTCACCAGATTTAAAATTTTTGCTTTTGTTTTTTATTCTTTTCTTTTCTTTTTAAGGGGAGAGGAATGAGTACTTAACTCAGAATAGTTCTCTTAAACCCCTGTATAACCAGTCCTTTTTAATTGTATTTTATTTTATTTTCAGTTTTCAGACAAAGTGTTGCTTAGTTGCTTAGGGCCTTCTCATATTATTTAGCATAAATTAGAAATTGTAATTCTGCTGATTAATTCTCCCAAATTATTAAGATTGCTGACATTAGCCACCATATTTGTGTACCCCCCTTTTGAAAAAAATGTCACTACTTAACTTTTAAGAGAATTTAAAAATAATGATGAATCATGGCTCCTAAAGGAGATAAGATTTGCTTTGGGTCAGGCATATTTGATCTTGATATGTACTTAAAAATTGTGGGCACACAAGAAATCATATTTGTAAGATCCTGTCTCAAAATTTAAAAAAAAAGAAAAAATTAAAGATATAGCTCAGGAATAATATTCCCTCAGTTTAACCACCAGTACTACACTCATATAAACACACACACACACACACACACACACACACACACACACACACAAACAAACAGTACTTGTGGGACTTTGAAAATATTTTTTTGATACTGAACAGCTGTATAAACCTCATCTATTGCAAAGGGCAGAATTAGTGCCATAATATAAATATTCCTTTAGCCTTATTTGTGTACAGAAATTTGGTAATGCGATTTTACTCCTACTCTAGCCAAATGCAGAATGTATTCTCCAAACTTTGGTTCAGGGCTCTTCTTATTTTTTATGGCTTATATAAATGTGTGGCTATGAAAGAGTACTTGTCATGTACCTATCAGGAAATATTTTTTAATGATTTTCATTTTGCTTTTAGAATATTGTCTCCTTGATGAGAACAAGTCCACCTTAATTTATTTGATTCTGAGATATGTGAAGAAGATTCACAGTAATCATGTCCAGAACCAAGGCAGGGTTTTCCTTGTATAGAGTACATGACTTGTTGAGGAGAGGGTCTCACCCTCCAGATGAGGTTATAGAGTTTGAGAGTGATAAAGATCTCAACAGGAGAATAATAATAAGTAATGAGATGTCAGTCCAGTTCCTCACCAGGCTTTCCAGCCTGATTGCATCATTGTTTCACTTGGCTGAATCCTGTTAATTAGCTCTATTTTTTTACTAAATTTTAGGGCTTTATGACCCCCCCCCCCTTGCAATTCTTATCAGCTACCACCAGATTTCTCTAGGACATCACTTACCCTGAGGTCAGAAACATGTGGTCTGGTGTTCTCCACCCTTATCTTCTCACTTTATCTTCTTATCAGGAGAGGACAGCCTGCCAAGGGTCTTCACTCTGTTTATCAGAGTAAGGGGAAGTAATTGTCTGAGATCATACTTGAGGGATCTGTGGGTGTGCCTGGTGAGACTGCAGGTTTCAAACAGGAGTTTTTAAAATGGAGTTGCTTAGGCTCAGGCCTAAGTCCACTCTCACCATTAACCCACTTGATTCAAATTGTACATTCTGGGTACTCAGGGGCCGGGATCCCAAGCACCAGCTGGGCTCGCCCAGGTCGAGGGGCAGGAAGAGCCCCCAGGCCCCCTCCCATGCCTTACCGCCTCTGTACCCAACTGCCTACCCCACTCCACCCCAGCCGCTTCTCCATCCCCCTCCTCCCACTCCCACCTCCCACCCGCTCGCTCTTCCCGCTCATCTCTCAGGACCCAAACCCTATGGGGCCACTCTGCAGACAGGCGCCAGGAGGCTGTAAGGGGACTTAGCTCTCACGTCCTGGAAATCTCTGTTGTCCCCAACACCGAGGTGCACCCCCACACACATCACCAGCCTCGAGTCACAGCCTGGCTTGGAAAAGGGTTGGATTCTTGGTTGTCCCTCTGCAGGAATGGGCTGGGAAGCCTCCTAGCCTCATTTTTCCCATCTGTCAGATGGGGGTAGTGTGGAATGTGAGTCCAGTGCCAGGCGCTGGAGACATGGCATGGGCACAAAAGCAAGGCGCTTGGCCAGGTGGTGTGCACAACAGTCAGGACCAGGGAGAAGTCATCCTCCTCCTTTCATGGTGAAAATTACATCGAGATAGGTCTGGGGCAGAAAAAGGGGCCAAGCCACTGAGGTTTCTAGGACAAGATTGGAACCCTGAAGCACCCATGCCTGCAACAATCCTGTTTAACTGACTCAACACCAGGAGAAGCCTCTCTCTGGTTTCTGGACTGCAATAGGGAAACCAAAAGAGTACTGAGTTGGTAGCAGGTGCTCCCAGAATTTGAGGGCAAGATTCAGAGAGCCCTCTCTCCAGACTTTCCCAAAACCTCCCAGCCCCTCCGAATCATCAACTGCAAATACTTTCAGGTCCCCAAATCCTCTCATGAACCCCCCTGTCATCTGAGATCAAGTGTCACCTTCAGGATGGCCCTAACCAGAAAACCTCCCACACCATTCTTTGCCTATTCCAAGATTGGCTTTCCAGGATGAGCGGACCCATATACTTGTAAATGGGTTCCTCTATCTTACTAGAATACACTTCTGTCTTCTCACCTGTGGAGCTTCAGCACCTTGAGCATACCTGGCATATAATAGGTGCTCAGTAAACACTTGGGCTGAATGAATGAACAAATGAAGAGCCAGTAAATAATGTCAACAATGAAAGCCTTAAAACTGAAACTGTGTCCAAGATAAGAGAATTCCACAAAGAGTAATCTAATAAGTTTGGAAATCACAAACTACTAAAAATATCTGAGTCCTACATTAGCATTTTAAAGGCTCAGAGAAGACCTAAAGGTTTAAAAAACTTTTTAATTGTTTATTCCAGTGTTTGCCAAATGCATTTGGCCATAGAAAATACTTTTTAACCACCCTCATGACCACAGCTTTATAAATGATCAATTGATTCTTAGAAGAAAGAAACTTGCTTCTTTTTTTTTTAATAGGACTAAGTCTAGCACAGTGCTCCACACACAGAATATTCTCCAATTATTTGAGTGAAAGTATATAAAGTAAATTCACCCATGTGCATTCTCTCTGGGTGAAAACCTATGAGGCTAAGAGTTCCAAACTTTTGTTACAAACTATACCCAAATTAACACAACCCCTGTACTGAGATTCTGAACCAGGCAGGCAATGATGAAAGTCCTTTCCCTCAGCTGCAGACACACAAGGCCATTCATAAACATTCATTCACATTGACTCATGCACACATGTACAGATGCATGTGTGAGCACACATGAGCGCACCAGCACAAACACACTCACATACAAGTACACATACCCACAAGCACATGGTCTCATGCACACACAGACACGTGGGCAACCCATTCTTTCCTCCCACACAACCAGCTTCACTGTGCCTGGCCGAGGAGGCTCCCGAGATGGGCAGCAGTCCTCTGGTGGGGTGAGAGGATGGATATGAGGAGGGATGCACAATCTGGCAACACCAAGAGGGCTAGGTGTCACCCAGCAGGTGACAGATTAAAAGTTTGTTGTTGTTTCCTGCCCATTATCTCCAGTGCTGCATTTTGAGTATAGATATAGATGAGAGTGAATGGGAAAGTCTGCAGTGGGATCCCACCAGAAGAAATAACTAACCCTCCTCTGTATAGCTACTCAACTTACAGCTCTCTCTCCCTTAAAATTTATTTCTATTTTTTGAACTATGCATTGGACCCAGGGATGCTTAACCACTGAGCCATATCCCTAGTACTTTTATTTTTTATTCTGACACAGGGTCTTGTGTTGAGTTTCTTAGGATGTCAAAAAGTTGCTGAGGCTGGATTTGATCTTGTGATCCTCCTGCTTCAGCCTCCTGAATAACTGAGATTACAGGCCTGCACCACTGCACTCAGCTCCAGAGAGTCATCCTCACTTTCTCCTGGGAGGGAGGAAAATAAACTAAGACTCAGCAGTAACAAAGCAAGGGTGTGTGGGAGCAGGGTTGGGAGCCCAGACCCATCACTCCAGAAGCTTAGGGGTCTCCAGGCTGTCTCCAAAGTGAGTCCTAGCCTGGATCAGTGGCTGCAGCAAGCTCCCTGAGCACATCTTGGCCTCCCCTAGGCAGAGTTCTGCCACAAGGTCACTGTATAACCTTGGACACCTGACTTGCATCTTTCTGGGCAAGTCTGACCATCCATATGAGAAGAATGCTCAGCTGAGGATTCTCAAAGATCCATGGTAGCTCATGAAAAAGAAAGCCTGAGGCCCCCACCTAAGCATCAATTATTGCCAATATTAAATGCGACTCTGCCTGTAAAGAACACAGGCCGGCACCTGTACCAAGAGGGCTCTTCTTAATGTTAGCTGCTCCTTGTGGTCTGATTTCACCATTCAGGGTCCAAACAAAATGCCATTCCATATGCTTTTCCTTATTTCCCCTATCAAAAAGAATCTCCCCCAACTCCCCCACCCACCAGCCCTAAGACTGGACCTCAATGCTGGACTTTCCTGTCTGGTCTGCGGATTGAGGCCTCATACCCTTCCAGTCTATGGGCTCCCTCAACACATGGCTTCCTCTTCGTTCTCAAGCATCTTCCTGGTAGTTCAGGCTAAGTTCAGCTGGTAAGATGCTCCAGATTCAGATGGAAGAATGGATGTATGCAAGGGAGGTGGGGGAAAGACCGAAGGACGCACCGAAGGAAAGAGATGCTTACTAGGTGTAGTCTGCCCTGCACCCAGTGCAGCCAAGCTGCCTGGAGATAAAATGAAAACAAAGTGGTCAACTTTGCTAATAATAATAAAATAAGTATAAACAAAAACAATGTGCAATGTCTTGCTTGCCTAATGGGCAAAAAGCAAAAAGGGCAAGGGGGATGACAGAAACAAAGAGAAGAAAGAAAACCTCCTATGTGGGCAAGGGTTCAGAGGAATGTGCCATGCACTTGGGCCCTGTTGTTGAAGAGTTCCCCGGCACAGCCTTTGCACAAGGTGACACAGAAAGATCTTAAAAATTGCTGGGCACAGTGGCACAAGCCTGTAATCCCGGCAGCTCAGAAGACTAAAAAAGGAGGATCACAAGTTCAAAGCCTGTCTCAGCATCTCAAGGCACTAAGCAACTCAATGAGACCCTGTCTCCAAACACAATACAAAATAAGGTTGGGGATATGGCTCAGTGGCCAGGTACTCCCTTAGTTCAATCCATAGTACAAAAAAAAAGTATAAATTTTTTTGAGTGATACCCTTAGACCCAATAATTCCACTTCTAGGAGTCCAGTCTAAGAAATACTCAAACAGAACACAAAAAATGGATACCTGAGGATGCTTCCTGCAGCACTGGCACTAACAGCAAAAGAGTGGAAAGCAACTGTATGTTCACCACTAGAGGACTGTAAGTTCTAGAGGTCTGAGAATGTAGCTCAGTTGTCCAGTTCTTGCCTAGGGTACTGAAGGTCCTGGGTCTGATCCCCAATTCCATGAAAACAATCAATAATTCTGGTGCATCCTCTCCATAGACCCTCTCTGGCTGTAACGTAAAGATGTGTGATGCACACTTGGTGCTAACTCCTTCACCAACAATTCTTAACCCTGGTTGCACATTCAAGTTTCCCAGGAAGTTTTCAAAGAAACACTGACCTGGAACCCCTCATCAAAGACTCCAGATGCTGGGCCCAGATCAAGTTATTTTTTTTTTTTGAGTGCCTACAATGATGTTAATTGTGCAAACAAAACTGAAATCTCCACTAAGTGAAAATATGAATTGAGAGTCAGTGTAGCCAGGAAGTAGCAGGCACCATCTGTGTTTAAACTGACACACACAGGTGTACAAACTCAGGTCTAGTGTAAAGACACCACTGAAAAGGCTCTGGGGAAGGGGGCACCCAGGATGCTAGTGCTCTGGGAAAAGAGCGGGACTGTTTTTTAAGATGTCAAATTACCCCCCCCCTAGATTGGAACATGGACAGCCCTAAAGGCAGAACTCCATGGACGGACAGAAGGGTGGGAAGGAGGGCTCCCCCAAGGTGTCTTTATTCATGGCTGTCTCACCCAGACCAGAGGTGGGCATCTTCTATCCTTCACAGCCACAGAGGTGATGGTGACTGACTTAGGCTCTGGACCTCTGGACCTAGATAAAGCCTGCCCTCAAATCTCAGCTCTGCTACTTCCAGCAGTCTGACCTTGGGCAAGGGACTTCTGTGCCTCAGTCTGTGCACCTGTGAAACTGAGATAAGTAAATCAGAAAGCTGCTGTGAGAATCTCATGGAGGAATGGGGGAAAGAGGAAGACAGAGCCCCATGGTGCCCAAAGAGACAGGTCCTGACTGTCCCTCCATGTGTCCTCCACAGGGATCAGGGCTGGTGAATCTGGATGGATATGTGTCTGGCCTGGTCACCACTGGATTACAGTAGCACCCAGATGACCAGCAATGCTTTGCAGAAAAGATAGAGCCATAGAGCCTGGGACAACCCCAGCTGGGACCAAAGATGCCCATCACCACCAACTCTCCTTCTCAGACACCTGGTAACATCACCATAAAGCCTCAAGCCTCTCAAAATCTGTTGCTCATCCTAAACCTTATAAAGGGCTAGAAAGAACTCAGCTTCCCTGTATCAGATGCCCTAGAGCAGTCAACTCAGATGTATCCACTGTTGCCCCAGCACTTGGAAAAGAAACTTTTTTGGGGGGAGGGGGAGTTACTGGCTATTAAACTCAGGGGCACTCAACCTGAGTCACATCCCCATCCCCATTTTATATTTTATTTGGAGACAGGGCCTCACTGAGTTGTTTAGTGCCGTGCCATTGCTGAGGCTGGCTTTGAACTTGTGATCCTCCCACTGCAGCCTCCCGAGTCATGGAGATTACAGGACTGCATCACTGCACGGAGCTTAGCCTGCATTATTTTAAAACCCAAGTTATGTGTGTTTGCCACTTCTTGTGTTGCAGGAATTAAAATCCTATAGCACCTAAGACATGCAGCTGATCCAACTGGTTCCATCTAATTTTATAGATAGGGAAACTAAGACTGAAAGAGGACATTATCTTTCCCCAGATCATGGAACACATTGCCTCCAACACACACCCATCCCCCACAAGAAAAATAAAGCATTTTGAGTCTCACCTTGAAGATAGGGTTGTTCATTTGTTTTTACAGAACTGGAGATTATTGAATGCAGAGGTGCTTTTCCACCTAGCTACATCCCCAGCCCTTTTTATTTTTATTTTATTTAATTTTTTAGATAGGATCTGGCTAAATTGTTAAGGGCATCACTAAAATGCCAAGGCTGGCCTTAAATTTGCAATCCTCCTGCCTCAGACTCCTGAGATCACTTGCTGGGATCACAAGCATGCACCACTCTGCCAGCTCAGAGTGAGCCTTGGTTTTCTACCCTGGGCAGCAGGTTTCTCTGGGAGCACTGTCCATTTCCTCCCTCCTGCTTTCTTCTCCCAACCCTACCCTTCACTCTAGGGCTAATCCTGGGGCAAACCCTCCCTGAAAGATGAGAAGGGTCCTGAAGGCCACTCAATGGTAGCTGAACTGCCCAGCACTTGCCAGCACCAAGCCAGTTAAGGATGTTCCGTCTGACCCCTCAATCTCTGTGGCAGGATGACCATAAGCAGCAAGATGGGAATTTATTGAGTCAAACATTCTGTTTTATTTCAAATTAATATAAAAATCTCATATTGCTCTTATCATTTTTATAAGACTATTTTTCAAGCCTAGGACCATACAGGGCAAAGGTCCCCCGTGAGCAGCAACTACCGTCTCACCACCACATGGAGCACCTGAGAAGGAAAAGGATGGCACAAGCCACCCCCAGCTCTGGGGCATAAGAGCTGGCAGCCTCACCTCCTGAGCAGGAAAAAAGGCGGAGGGAGACCAGGAGGGCAGAAGAGACGAGAGAGAGTAACACCCATGGGAGCCCAAGTCCTGCCTGGGAGCTCACCCACTAGCTGTTTATCTTAGAAATTCATTAGCCACAACCTGATCATTCATTCACTTACTCGCTTGCTCACCAACAGTTTACACCGTCACTCATTCAGTTCAGAAGTTCTTTTATTTTTAAACACAGTACTCCAGAATCCCAGCTTGGGTCCTCATCTGTGATGGAGAATGAGGTCCTGGGGGCCCCCCAGCCTGTCCTGTGCTAGGCAAGGTGCTCTCCCATGAGGAAGGCAGGACCAGCCCAACCAGCTCTCAACAGGATTGCTCTGGGTACTGTTAACCTGTGTGGTTCTCTGTGGCTCCAACAGGTGGAACGAGTACCCACGCAACTAATTGTGGGAGCCAGATTGCAGAAGGATGTGTAAAACTAAAGATGCACGAATGTGGCACAGAGAGAGAGACAGAGAGAGAGAGAGAGAGAGAGAGAGAGAGAGAGAGAGAGAGAGAGAGAGAGAGCTCCTGAGAACAGCAGTGTACAGGTCCAGGCACACACACACACACACACACACACACACACACCAACACACACACACACACACACACACACACACTAACACACACAAAGGTCTGAATGAAGGAACTCCAGGGTCCCTTTTCCTTGGTTTTCAGGATTTTGAGAGATTCAAAGGCAACAACAGAAAAGGCCTGAATCATCCCAATGTACATGCTCAGGGCCCTGGCTGACCACTGTCCCTCTGGGGGGAAACAGGGAAGCTGCAGACGCTCTTTTGGGACACCAAGAACAGGTGTACTGCTTGCAAATCCTCAGAGAACCCAGCACTCTCTGCAGCCTCCACCTCAAGTGAAAGGAAACTGTGCCTTTTATCCATCTTCCAGCCACCAGCCTGCCAGCCTGCTCTCCTCCCTTGTCCTCTTTCTGGGGAGTCCCTGAAGCTGGTGATTGTCTCCCATCTCCTTAAATTCAAACCTACAGCCCCATGGGGGCTAAGGACAAAACCAAACCTCTTGTTCAGGAAGCAGAAACACACTGTATACTGCCATTGCTCCATAGTCCCACCACACCCAGTCCAAGAGGAACAGCTCCTTGCCTGCTACCCCCCCACACCCCACCCCTGCTATCTCCAGGAACGCCCTGCTCCCTGAACAGGCCCAGATGGCCATCACTCTGCTTTCAGGCAGGTAAAATTTGGTGCAACAGGAGTTAGGTGAATAGTATCTTTTATTTAATTAGGATTAACAAAAGAGATAAGCCTCACAGCAGGACAGGGAATGACAGCACTGCACAAAATAATTAATGTCCAGTTAATGAAAGAGAAAATCTCAATTACAGAGAAATCAGGGGAGGAAAAAGTTTTCCAGCACTTTGGAGAAGACAGAGGAGGAGGAGACCACATGCTGAGGCAAAGCCCAGACCTACAGGCCCAACATCGGGCTTCTAGGACACCACAAATCAAGGTAGCCAGGTGGCCATCCTGTAACAGCTGCTTCTTCCTTCTCCCCATCACAGACAAACATGCCCTAAGTGCACTGGGCTGGGTGAGCCGATGCTACCTGGGCCCTGGCAGGCAAGTGCGGAAGCCACTCGAGATCTGGTCTATGAGGGCCACTAGGGGAGCTGACACCCAGCCAGGCTTAGTCTCCAGAACAATGGCACCCCCAAAGAGAGTGCAAATGTTCTAATCCTGGGAATGGTCACCAGATTAATAGAAAGTTCTTATCCTTGTCTCTGGCACCCCAGTCGCACTGGCCCTGATGAAGCTAGGCTCCTATTCTCTCTTAGCAGCAGGCAGACCTGAGTCACCTCTCACTCTGAAGTAAGAAAAAGAATCATGAGCTTTTGGGACCCCACATCATCTTCTGAGCCAGTTTTTTCACATCTGCCGTCGAAGACTGAAATTTGAACTGATGGCCTTTCCCCAACCATCAATACTTGGACGTGGTGTAAGCTGCAATGTTGGGTATTTAAATACTACTTAATAATGGTTAAGATGTAAATTTTATATTATGCATATTTTACCCCCATTTTTAAAAAAGAAGAGACACAGAGTTTTTAAAAAAGGAGAGACACAGAGGTCTGAACCCCTTCTCGGTGTCATCCAGGTGAGCAAAGGTCTCTGGGATCCAGGCCCAGGAATGCATGACTTTAAGTAGCTTCACCATGCAACAGCGAAAGGACATGACAGTTGGGGACCCACACATCTGTAGGAAGCCACTCTCCCACTGCCAGGGCTCCCCTTACCTGTCCCAGAAGAATGCTTTGAATTATCTCAGCAAATGTGTCTCCAGTGACTTAACATCCTCAACAATGAACTCTCCAATTTTCAAAGCTCAAACAAAAAGATTTTTATTGGCACAGTCTCCCTCCCAAACAAACCCCCAAGGAGCTCAAGGAGTGCCACCCAGGCCCCTTTCTCTCAGCTCCCAATCTCTGGCCTTGGGTGACATAGGCCAAGCAACCCCCATTATAAAGGAGAAAAAAATTGCTGTAAGATTATTGAGCACACCCACAGAGCCCCATTTTATATCCCAATTCAGAAGATGACATGAACATCTGCTTTCACTTCAAGACATTAACTTTCAATTATTGGAGAAAAACAAGATTAGTTCTGACAAATTGTTGGCGAACACAGGCTTTTGTCTGGTGGTTCATAATAATAACTTTGGGGGCCCACCATTAGTGTCCTCAGATGGACAGAGTTTCCTGATGGAGTCCATCATCTGCAGTCTGCAGTGGTGGTGGGCAGTTCCAGCGTATCTCCTACACCCTGTTCTGTGGGGCGAGAGAGACGGTTCTACGAGACCTTGCTCCAGGTGACCGCCTCTTCCATGACCCGGTTAGGGACTTTCAGATGTTCTGAAGAAGGGAGGGATAGTGAAGATGGCAGGTAAATAAAAACACTCTCTGGAACAATTTTCAGTTTTAGAAATGTCAAGGCTTCATTTCATTCAGTAGCAAGATTTCACACAGGGATGTAAATACTTCCTAAGCCCAAGTGTGCCAAAAAGGCAGATTGGAATCCCCTCAAAACAACATCTTATAACCCGATTTGTCATCTGCAATGGGAGAATGGACTGCATGCTTCTCCTGTGAGACCACTTCCACTCATGACAAAAGGCCATCCAGGATCCTAAATCCCAAACTCAATGGCTCTAGCTGAATGCTACATCTATAATAATAATAATAATAGTAATAATAATAATAATAGTAATAATAATAATAATAATAATAACTGT
The DNA here is from genome assembly GCF_052094955.1 of Ictidomys tridecemlineatus. Lineage (NCBI taxonomy): Eukaryota > Metazoa > Chordata > Mammalia > Rodentia > Sciuridae > Ictidomys > Ictidomys tridecemlineatus. Next base: position 10,554,321 of record NC_135494.1, on the reverse strand, counting down.
TTGCCAGGGAACCTGGTTCAGCTCGAATTGTAGGCTCTAGGAAGTGGGAGGAGGAAAAAATTTAAAAATCAAGCTCTAAATTTGCCAATCTTAGTGACCCCCAATCCAGAGAACAACCCACTTGATAAAAGATTATCTATAATCTTGTTGGATGGGTTTTTTATGTATCTTGGCTGCTGTAGTCACTATATCAATAAAAAGCCACTGAGATGTGAATGAGCAGAAGAATTCAGAGATAGTGATGTAGGGGTCTTTGAATTTGGATGGTCACAATTGAAACCAGAGTGTTTGCCTTGCTCACATGTTCATACTATGGGGGGGGGGGCAGTGTGGTTAGCACATGGAAGGGGAGGTAACCAGGGAGAGAGGCAGGTTCAAAAGGAAAAGGAGAAAACAAAGTAACAATAATAATATCAAATTATATATTTAAGAAGACAATGAAAGACACTGCTACTTCCAAAGTCAACTGTGTAACTGAGCTCTGACATTGTATAATTGACTTTGCAAGTAGAACAACAGCAATGTAACATAGAAAATGTCAGTGTTTTCAGAGCACTAATCTATAATACTGGAAGGCCCTCCCGCTGTCAAGCAGGGCTGAAAATACAATAGCTTTTGAAGGTATATTACCATCATTCTTTTATTTCTGACATCAATCAAGATAAAGAGAACCCTTTTTCATAAGACATTAAAAATCAAACCTTTGAACGAGAAGATCGGTAAAACAGCACTCCCCTTAAAGACAGCCATGCAGAGCAATCAGATAACTGGTAATCCTTGAAAGTAGTAAAGTATTTTTATTTACTGAGTATACAACCCCAGTAGCTGGCTGCCACCCTATCCTGGAAGGTTAGCTATAAATCCAAAGTTTCGATCTTTATCTCCCCCACTCACTTCATCCTGACTGACACCCACAGCAGGCTAAGGGAACTGACAGCCCGCACTGAAAACTTCAAGTTGGATATATAATGAATACAGGCTTCACTAATTCATTTTGAGTGCAAAACTACTCTGATTCTAATATATCTACACACAAAACACCCTTGCAAGCCAACAGGAATTTGCAGAAATTGACAAATTGGCCCAACCACACCTATTGCAGTTACCTATTATAATCAGGCACTAAGAGTTTACAAGATACTATTCTGTTTTAATTAGCTGACACTCACTCAGATAGGAAAAAACCATGATATCTATACAAATATTTTCAAAACATGAAGATAATACTCTTTGCAAACATCAGTGTACCATGCATAGAGAAGTCTAGACTTTACTTCAGCCAGGGTTCAGGAAAAGCAAGCACCTAAAGCCACCCATCCACCTTGCAAAATGGATGGGGCCATCAGGAAACCTAGCCATCCAGCACTAGATTACCTCGAAACAGTTAAGATGCCTGCATGCCATAAGTTAGTGACACTTCAGAAAAACTGCAGGTCCAGGAGCAGGAAGTAAGTGGGAACTAATGTTCAAGAGAGTTTTTACTCTACATACTTTCTGAACCATTGATGTATCCAGCCACCAGCCTTCCAAAAGGTCCAAGATGATGGCCTTAACACCCAAAGGAGGTCACCCCCACTCAGGCCTTGACAGAGCTCCTGGTACAGGTAGCTACAAGTCCTAGAATGTTGTGAAGGAGGAGAGGAAAAGAGAAAGATACTTTGCTGAAGAGCCCAGACAAAGTGTTTTGTCCTTCTGATATCCAACAGACCGTGTACCAAAAGTATGCAACCAAGTCAAGTCACCCTGAGACAAAGATGATACTCTCGAAGCACCAGAGGCAGCAATGGTTGCTTTAAATTTTTCAGACAGAAGTAGACACTATTGTGTCTTTTTAAACAGTGTTTGAACAGACTCCCTTCATTTCATTGATTAAATGGGGAGAAATGTTAAAAAAAGAGGGAGCTGCCTTGAATACATACTTTCCCACCACTGCCACCTAAATGAGTCTTTTCTAGAGCCAGGCAGCAAGTCTGCACGCTGGCCTCAGTGGTGAGTTCCTTTCATTTACACATCCAAATGAACAATTAAAAGAAATCAATGCATCTAATTGCCGTACTAGAGGTGCAGTCCTGCTGCTGAAAGTTGAACTGAGTTGGTTTTCTTCTAAGATGACAGGGAATGTCTCTTTAGGCCGGCTGCCACTGGCTTTCCTGGAACTTTAGGAGAAGGGAGGTGGCTAGTGTATCACCAGATTCAGTTGCCAGATTCAGTCTCAACCACTCCAGCCAAGAGCAAAGCTTGCAGGAAGAGAACGGGGCCCCAGCGCCTTCCAGCTCAGGCCTTCAGAAAATAAACTTTTCAGAGCAGAACTGGGCTGTGGCCAGAGGTCATCAAGGGAGTTGGGAGAGGACAAGGGCCTCAGGACTTTAAGGCTTCAGAGATATATAGCCACTCTCATCCTGTTCATCAGTCATCCCTCAGTGTGTCCAGGCGGCTAAGCACCCATCTGAGGGGCTGGAATTGGGACAAAGCAAAAGTCCAGGCCAGGAGAGGGGGCCTGTTAGGGGAAAATGGCAGGGGAGGGGCTCAGCCAGTACACTTCCTCTCCCCAGGGCCTCTGCTCTCCAGGGCCCCTGGAGCCAGGAATTTCGCGTAAATAGAAAGCAAAGCAAGCAGAAGGAGTGCCCTGTGTGTGCGTGTGCGTGTGTGGGGGGGTATATATCCATATCTCATCACAAACGTGAGCACCCTGGGTACCCGGTGCAGGAAGCTGGCCAGGGTGCAGAAGGTGACTACCTGGCACACTGCGAGTACGTCCACAGCGCTCTCTGGGGGACCTGCGACCAGCCTGCACAGCGCAGACAATGAACTCCTGGCGGAGGCTCCCTGCCTGGTGGGCCTCAGGGGAGCAGGCAGGAAGTGAGGCAGCCACAGCTGGGTGCATGTCCAGAGCAGGGAGGGGGGGGCGGGGTGGCCGGGCAGCATGTAGGCCTGAAGCGCCTGCCAGCAGCGCCGGCCTGCCGCTCTCCACATCCCGGGGCAACAAGGAGGGGGCTGGAGAAAACCACGCAGGCTGGAGCCAGCAAGGGTGACCTCGAAGCTGCCAGCCTCCCAGGCGCCCTCCTAGCCGCCTTTTCCTTTCTCTCACCAGCATCCAGATTCGCAATGCACACCAAGTTGGGCTGCACCCCTTGATTGGCCACTCAGGCCCGGGGGTCCGCAAGGAGAGAGCCAGGAAGGCGCCTTGTAGGCGACCCCAGGCCCGGGTCCCTGTGGGTAGGGTGTCCACAGCGTGCCCCCTCCACGCCTCTGCCTCCTGCTCCTGGCTTCCTCCTCCTCCTCCTCTCCGCTGTCTACCCGGGTCCCCAGCCCCCCCCCCCCCCCCCCGCCTGCTCACAGGTCACTCTTCCCTCTCTCTCTCCCTCCTAGCTTGATCGCGCCTTGCTCGCTCACCTTTCATCCATTGTGGCTTCATCTGCTTCCGCCTGGACCCGTCAGGGGCTCAGGGCGCTAAGTCGCACTCCGAGGCAGGGCTCCCCCCACCGCCCCCAGCCGCTCTGGGTAGCCCTTCTCCACTTTCTCAGCCTGCCTTTTGGAATTTTTTTTTTTTTTCAGCCGGGTCAGCTGCTGCAGGGAGCAGACTGCAGGTCGGGGCGGTGGAGGCCCAGGGGGCATGCCGGGGACCTGCCTGTTGCAATGAGGCAGTGGGGGGCTCCAGGTCCCAGCGGTCTGGGTGGGAGTCCGGAGGCCACTGGCTGAGCCGAGTTATGCAAAAAAAAAAAAAAAAAACAAAAAAACCTACTTTCTTCTCCTCCCCTCCCTCCTCCGCCCCCCTCCCCGCCCCTGAGGCCCCTTCCTCCCTCCCCGCCCAACCCACCGCCACCCTCACCCTCCTCCTTCTTCTTCTCCTCCACCCCTTGCCAGATTTTGCAGCCTGTTGCATAGCTCAAAATGAACCCATCTGAGGAGGGGGAAGTGGGGCTGGAGTCCAGAGGGTTCAGGAGTGTGGGGGAGACCTGGAGTCGGTCGGGAGTGAGGGAGCTCAGTAACCCCCAGGGGGAAAAAAAAGGCTTCAAATATCCCCAGCCGCACACACATAAAATAAATAAATAAATAAATATTAATGGCTCAAAAAATGTCCAAACGCCCTGGTTTGGAGATTATGATTGATGTGGGGGGGGGGGTACCTCAACACAGCCTACTTGGGCGGGGGGGCGCTCAAAAAGGCCACAGTGGCTTGGAAGCATCCCCCTCCGCCAACAGATGCAGGCGTCTAGGTCCAGGGTAGGGGAGAAGGTCCCTCATCTTCCCCTCCCAGGCAAGTGATGCCACCTTGGGCCAGGACTCCTTGAGCCCAGAGAGCAGAGTAGGTGCACAGCGCGGCCCTGGGGGCTATCAATCTAGCAGATTGATAAATTGCCACTTGGAGAAGGGAGGGCAGTGTCCCCTCACAGAAGAGTTACACAGGGCAACCTTTCACGGAAAAACCCGCTCTCCTCCTAGAGCAGTGCTGGGCCTGCCCAGCAGCGGCGCCTGCCCCAAGCAGGCTGCGCTCACCCTGTGTTTCCCCGCCTGCTCCCCAGCCTGGCCCAAGCCCCCTTTAGCTAGCTTAGGAGTCCTGCAGGTCCCAGCGGGCCAACCCCCCCCCCAACCCTGCTGCTAGGGAGAGCAGGCCAGCACATGCAAGGAAAAGGCCTTGGGGGGGGGGGGCGGGCGTGGGCTTGCCCCAAGGCGATCTCTGAAGTTCAGTCGGGTGAATGGAAAAATGTAATGCCCAGGCAAACATGCCTACAGCAGAGACCAACTGTGAGGATACCTGGACAGGCTAAGGCCAGATCATTCACTAAGTAAGACCTAAGCCCCGAGGTCCTCCCTTTCTCCTGAATAGGGTTGCCACCCTCAGCCACCGCCCTCCCGAGTTCCAGAGTCCAAGAATTTCCAACATCCCCAAGTAGCCACCTCCTGCAGCCAGGGATGGCCATGATTAGACTGAAGAATGCCAAGGGCCCAGGCGAGGGCAGAGCTTTCTAGGTGCCTTGGAAAGAGCCAGGAAGGAGGAGCCAAACCAGCCACCCCCTCACACTCCCACTGGTGCCTGGTGTTGAGAGCCACAGCCAAAGGGGCCCCAGCAAACTTTCAGCTGCCGGCTGATGATTGGCTCATAGTGGCCCCAGCAACATCTAGCTGATTGGCTCCTCTGCGGTGATGTTCATTGGGCTGTTTCCCTGCCCTTCAGACTGCCAGCTGATGATTGGCTCACAGCGGCCCCAGCAACATCTAGGTGATTGGCTCCTCTGTGGTGATGTTCATTGGGGGACTTCTTTGGCTCTGCCCACACAACCCAGCCAATCGGCCTCAAGAGCAGGAGGATTGTGGGAGGTTGAGAGGCTGGTGTAGGGGTGAGAGGCGTGTGGAAGCAGTGGTGGCAGTTGGGCCCTGAGGGTTTTTTCCCTGAGGAGCTGTTTTGTTTGGCGTTTGTAGTTCTAAAAATAAAGTTAGTTTCTTTTGACAAGTGGCTCCTGATTTGTGCCAAGCCAGACTTCAGCAGCCTGGGATTGAGGACCTGGAGAGAGGCTGACAGGTGGCAGATAGCACACACTGGGGGAGGGGACGATTGGCCTTGGCTCTGGGGTGCCCCTGTCACAGGCTGCCTCTCCTGGGGAGGGGGGAGAACAACTCTCAGCTCGAGGGCCCAGGCTCTGGGGGCAGGGGTGGAAACTGCGGATAGTACCCATCCAGGAGAGAGGGGGCAAACAAAAAGAACAATATGGGGATGGGTTGTGTTAGACAAAAGGAGGGCGTCATCCGGTGAGAAGGGGCGCCAGTGCCTCTGCCCTTTCTCTTTCCTAAGGAAACTGCAGGAGGCTCAGAGGCCAGAGGTAGAGGTAACAGAATGGACTGGTTGAGATGTGCGGGGAATTGCAGAGGTGTGTGGGGGGTGGCAGGGATGACTAAGGCCTTTTGGTACTAATCCTCAAGGATGAGGGACCTGGAGCAGCAAAGTGTTTTTTTTTTTTTTTTTTTTGTATGAGTTGCTCACACTGCTGTGAAGCATGTTTGCACCTGGACCCTCACCCCGCCCCCACCCCAGACCTGACTGCTGTGTCCCTGTCACCTACAGTCAGGGTGCCTTAGGGTGTGGAGGGAGATTGACCTCCTCGTGCCTCGTTTCTTCTGTTTCCTCTAAAGCTTGTTTCATTTTAAACTTCTTCCAGAAAAATGTTGTTATAAGGAAAATCTCAGAGTTGCAAAAAACAGTACTGTCCCCCTTACTACCCTAGCCGTGTTGAGCTTGGATTCATACCAGAAGGGCCTCAAGGGACATTTGTTGAAGCCTTGGCCTTGCTTTTCACCAATCTAGTGACTCTGTACCAGAAAGTCATTTTCAGGTGATGTATTTTACACCATCTGCCTACCTCCAGCAGGGAATCCAGGGTTTACATCCACTCCCTTGTTAAAAAAGACCCTTTGGCCCAAGATGCATGTCTGTTATTCCAGCAACTAAGTAGGCTTAGGCAAGAAGATCTCAAGTTTGAGGCCAACCTGTGCAATCTATCAAGGCCCTATCTCAAAAATAAAAAATGAAAAAGAGTATGTGTGCAGCTTGGTGGTAGAGTGCTCCTGGGTTCCATCCACAATGCTAGTACTACTACCACTACTACTACTACTACTACTAATAATAATAATAATAGAAACAATAACTTTCTTTGTACTGGAGATTGAACTCACAGGCACTCTACCACTGAGCCACATTTCCAGCCCTATTTTATATTTTTTTAGAGACAAGGTCTCACTGAGTTGCTTAGTGCCTTGCTTTTGCTGAGGCTGGCTTTAAACTTCTGATCCTCCTGCCTCAGCCTCCTGAGCTGCTAGGATTACAGGTCTGCTAGGATTACAAGTGGTTGGGAAACCCAGAATAAACTGTAAGAAACCAACGTCATAAATGCAAGAAAGATTAGACTTGCTCACATAAATAGGCATTTTCCCTCAGTCGTCATGTGGCTGGAAGAGGGGAAGCCAAAGAGCTGCCATTCTCTCAAATTATGCATCTTGAGAATTTGTCTCTGAACATGGAGCAAGTGAGGCTGCTGCTCTGAATTTCCAAGAAGAGGCAAGTGTATCATCCAGAGAAATCTGGCGAATGCAAGAGCCCAGTCAGCAACAAAAACAAACCTGTAAAACTGTAGAGTCCAGAGCAGGGGCACATATTTGTAATCCCAGTGGCTCAGGAGGCTGAGGCAAGAGGATTGCGAGTTCAAAGTCAGCCTCAGGAAAAGCAAGGTGTTGGGGAAAACATATAACAGCAGCAGCACCCCAGAGAAAAACCCCAACATGGCGTCTAACGACCCTCTTTCTCCTCTTTGTTTCTTTCAGTGCTGCAAAACGGTTCTGCCGGTGCCAATGTTCAAACCCTGCTGGTGGGAAGCCTTAGCCCCAATAAGAATTAACTTCTTTGGGCTCCGGAACTGACATATCGAAGAGCTTGCCAATAAGAGGACACCTTGTTATCTACCTCAGCCTTGCTACCTCTCCTTAGACCTATATAAACACACAACCTTTGGTAATAAAGTGGGAACCTCTTAGGTGATCTGTGTCGTATGGTGCGGTGTCTTCCAGTCTTGCATGAGGTGCTAAGCTACTCAGTGAGACCCTAACTCTAAATAAAATACAAAATAAAGCTGGGGATGTGACACACTGGTTGAGTGCCCCTGAGTTCAATCCCTGGTATCCACCCCCAACCCCCAACAAAATCCTATGTTAGAGTTCATTTTGTGGTCTCTAAATTAGATCCTGAAGTGTTCCCAGAGTCTTTAAAGAGATGCTTTGCAAGCCAGGCACAGTGGCACATGCCTGTAATCCCAGATATCAGGGCAGCTGAGATAAAAGGGGCATAACTTCAAGACCAGCCTGGGCAACTTAGGGAAATACTGTCTCAAAATAAAATACAAAGGCTAAGGATGGAGTTCAGTGGTAGATGAAAGAATCCCCCACGCAAAGACACTTTACCAGGAGAATTCCAATTTTATTGCAAAAAGCTATGTGGTTATATAGAACTAAAGGGGAGAAGGTAGGGCTTAGATAATTGGCAGGCCACCCGTTTATTGGCAAGTTCTTCCAGATATCAGTTCCTGCGCCCAGGAATTAGTTCTCATTGGGGCTAAGGTTCCCCGCCAGCAAGATTTGAAATTGGCGCCGGCGGGAGAATTCACAAGGGCGGGAACTTTTCGCACCATTGCAGAGAAGAAGAAGGTATGAATAAGAAGTCCTTAGGCACCATGTTGGGGTTTTTTCTCTGGGGTATGGCTGCTGTTTATACTTTTCCCAACAGTAGAGAATCTTTGGATTCAAGTCCCAATACCAGTTTAAAAAAAAGAAGATGCTTTACAGTAAGTGACCCAGTGACCACATTCTCCCCTACATATTTTTACTTGTATGTGCACACACACATGCACACTTACCTTAAATGACACCTGCCACTTGGATATATGCAATCTGAAATTTGCAACTTTTGCTTGCTGATTAATTATTTGAAAGTCTCACTCTCTGTGGGGAGAACTTGCATCAGCCCCTGAGAATTAGTCATTTGGGGGAGGAAGATTTATAACTTCCTTGGTTCACCTATTTATTCAACATTTATTTATTGATTGTGTGCCTACTGTGTGCCAAGACTGAGGGTACAACAATGCAGAAGGATTACAACTTTTTCCTGCTGGGGCTTATTTGCTAGGGTGATGAAAAAGCCTTTTTTTTTTTGAGGATTTTGTTGGGGGGATGGATACCAGGGGTTAAACTCAGGGGTTTTCCACCACTGAGCTACCTCCCCAGACTTGTTTTGTATTTTGTTTAGAGATAGGGTCCCACTGAGTCACTTAGTGCCTCACTTTTGCTGAGGCTGGCTTTGAACTTGCAATCCTCCTGCCTCAGCCTCCCTAGCTTCTGGGATAACAGGCGTTTGCTATCGCACCCAGCTAAGGCTAACTTTTTATAATATATATATATATATATATATATATATATATATATATATATATATATATATATTTAGTTGTAGTTGGACACAATACCTTTATTATATTTATTTTTATTTTTTTTTGTGGTTCTGAGGATCAAATCCAGGGCTTCACACATGCTAGTCAGGCATTCTATTGCTAAAACCCCAGCCCCTAAGTGGGGAGGGGTTGTGGCTTAGCAGTATCAAAATTTAGCCCTGAGATCATGAGAATAATGATTTAAACAGTTTTGAACAAATCCTGAGAATAAAAAAAGATAGTACAAATGAAGCCAGAAAAATAAGGGTCAAAAGTGGTTTAGCTAACATGCTAAAGGTGGAGAAGGAAAGAGTCAAGAAAAAGGATAGAATGTACAGTATGTGCAAAGGGCCTGAGGTGAGAGAAACCTGAGTGGTTGAAGTGAGATGTTGTCACAGCTTCCACAAAGAACCAAATGAGGCATTATAACCAATCCCATCCCCTTTCCAAGTCATCTTACTCATTGCCTCACTGGAGGACCTCAAGAAACTATAAACATTGACAGCCCTTTGCTTGAGGTCCTCAGTGCAGGCAAATTGGAGTAAGATGATTGCAAGGCCAGGAGGGATTGCCCGATATCATGTCAGTAATCTCTCTGTGGTCTTTGTGGAAGCCATGAGCTGTACTAGGCCTCACTTCCCTCTCTTCCTTTCCCATCTCTCACCTTCACCACCGTCAAGGTCAACACCATTTATAGAGAAAGCCAACAACATAACTGTAAATTCCCTCCTTTCACTCAGGTACTCCCCCATCTCATGTTCCCTTGAGACAGATTTGGGTTTGCTTTTAGAAGATTACTGCTTTAGGTATACCAAGGAGACAGTATGCTTTCTGTGCACTTGTGCTTGAGATTGAACCCAGGGCCTCAGAATTATGTGTTTTTCTTGCATTTAATGATACATCTATCTGTGGAATCCATGTTTTCCTGGGCATTCTTTCAAGTGGGCAGTAAGAAAGCAATGGCCATGTACTCTCCTTAAATCTGTCAGGTAGCTAGGCACAACATATGCAGCCACCCACCAGTGTTACAGCTGTTGACCGGTGAGGAGTCCTTGCTTCCCGATGTTGAAGAATAACACCAAAAAAGCACACACCGAGGCAATGTCAGAGTAGAAATTAGAAGTTTATTAAAGGACAGCAGAAAAGACTTCTCCCGGAGGAAGAAGGGGACCCAAGAGGTGGAATCCGTGGAAGTGCGGTTGTCTTCCCTTTTTATAGTTTTGGTGATTGAATGTTGGTTGGAGGGCCCAAGGGGTGGGACACAGGTGGACCAAAAGGGCAGGAAGGACTTTTGGGATGGGCTTATCACTTCTCTGGGATGGGCTATTTCTAAATCTGTTGGGGGCTATTCATTAATACTTCTTCCAGGTGGACTTTGGCCTAGGGCCTTTTTGGGACTTCATTAACATTCCATGAGTTGTCCTGTGTTTTCCCTGAGTCATTCTCAGGATGGTCTTCATTTTAGATTTCACTAGATATTAGACCCGATTTACCTAACTACACTGACCACCTAACTTTAAATCTGGCTTCACCAGGATGTATCTGGCTGTTTCTTTCCCAGTGTACCAGTGTCTGGGCAGATTGAGGGCTTCTTCCCCAGGAACCTGGTCTTGAGGTTTTATAGTTGTTGTTGATGGGGGTTTTTCTTCTGGTACTGAGGTTTGAAACAAGTGGCATTCTACCACTGAGCTACCTTCCCAGTACTTTTTTTTTTTTTAATTTTGAAACAGGGCTGTTGAGAGCCATGGCCCAGTCAGAATGACACCTGGCATTTGCCAGAGGGAATGTTTGAAAGGTGATAACAGCGAACCATTTAGATAATGATTTGAGTTAAGCTATATATAATTGCTGTGATGCTGGATTGATTGAATTGTATATTTGACATTTAGGGCAATAGGGTAGCTCTTTCTGCTTGCTACTTTGGAGTTCCTGTGGAGTTCTCACGAGGGTTTGGAGAGATTGGATGGAGCCTGGTGGAGGGAGTGTGCTCCCCTGTGGTGTGGGCAGTGTCAGTGAGTTAGTGATTAAAGAGTTGCTGTTTGAATCTACAAGGCTTTGTGGTGGCTCTGTTATTTGTGCCCAGCCAGTGTTAGACCACAATGCAAGAAAAGACCACTGACTCCAATTAAAATCACATTAAAGCAAGTTCATTATTTTGACTGGCTAGGCTCCTTGCCCCTCAAAATCGTGGGAGCCAAGGACACACCTGAGGCTTCTCTGTGGCCCAGTTTTATAGCCCAAAAAGTTACACAAAAGGGGGGTTACAGATAACAACGCTCTGAGGAGCATAACACAAATTTACATTTTTGCTGGCCCCGACATTAGAATTTATGGAGGTTTTTGAGACTCAGAGAGGGTCGTTATCCGGCCAGGGAAGGCCAGAATTTATGAGGCTTCACTAAGGTTTAGGAAAGGGTTGTTATACAGTCAGGGAAAACCAGACATGGGTGAGTTCAGGGCACAGGCAGGCATTCCAATCAGCTTTACAACATCAACTAATGGCCAGGCCATACAGACATCCTGATATTTTTACAGAAAACAGAAATAAATCCTTCATAACTTGTGACAAGCTGGCTTCTGATCTAATGAGATAACTAGGCTAGGTATATCACCAGACTGTGGCACAGGGCCTCCCTATGTTCCTGAGGCTGGCTTCAAAGTTGCAATCTACCTGCCTCAGCCTCCTCGACTTGAGGTTTTGGCTTCTCCTGCTTTTCATTTTTTGTGGTCATAGGGGTTGAACCTGGGACCTCTCCCTACATCACCCAAGCGCTTTGCCACTGAGCTGCATTTACAGCCCCTTTTATTTTATTTTAAGACAGGATCTCACTGAATTGCCTGGGCTGGCCTCAAACTTGCAATGCTCCTGCCTCTACCTTCACAGTCCCTGGGATTACAGGTATGTGCCACAACACCCAGCTGGTCTTGAAGTTTCTAGGCATTTACAAGAAGGTAAGACAAGAGAGAAGAGTGTATCCCCTTCTGTGTTTTTAGTTCTCAGACTACCATTTCTGGGGAGGAAAATCCCTGCAGATGCTTCTGAAATTCCCCAAAGGTTCCAAATTGCCCCCCACCCCATGACCACAACTCAAAGATGCCAGCAACAGACCCAGACATCTGCCTCTTTGGTGCTGAAGGAGCCTGGTGCAAAAAACAATAAGTCAGGTGTGAGAACCTCCTTGAATTCTCCAGTTTCTGTTCAGCTGGGAAAGCCATAACTATTTTATCATCATTATTATAATGATTTAGTTCTTCAAGCATCAACAGTCTTTGCAGGGGACACCCACAAGGCAGCAAGAAAACCAACTCGTTGGGAAGGTCCCCGGTGGATTCACACACTCAGAAAGCTTGACACTCCTGGCCCTGGGCCCAGGAGCCTCCCTCCCCCTCACCACTTCTGGCTGCCCTTGGTGTGCTGCTGCACACTGTAGCCTGCGTGTCAGACTGGCAGAACATCAACAAGGGCGGAGAACCTAGGCTGGGAGGAATGAAGGGACAAGAGACACGAGGGATGACAACAAGACAGGAGTTCTTATCAAGCTAGCAGATTTTTATTGTTCACACAGAGGTATTTATATGCTGGGGATGGGGAAGCTCTCTTACTGGCAGTTGCTGGATGTGGGTGGTAAAACTGCCAGCTGCAGATGTCTGATGATTCTGATAACTGCAGGATGTTTCAGGGAGATAGGTGGCTGCAGGATGTCTCCCAGGCAGGATGTCTCCCAGGGAGCTGTTTCTTATAAATGTCAGGCTGCTCTTTAAAGGAGAACTTTCTTCTAGCCCCTGACACCTGCGGGTGCTGGACTCTAGTTCACTTGGGGCTTTGTTCTCTGTTACAATGTTGGTGACTGGGTTTAATTTTTTTCCCCCAGTACGAGGGATCGAACCCCAGGGCATGCTACACTCAACTACATTCCCCCTATCCTTTTTATCTTTTATTCTGAAACAGCATCTCCCTAATTGCCCTGACTGATCTCAAACTTGCAATCCTCCTGCCTCAGCGTTCCATGTAGCTGGGATTAACAGCATGTACCCCTGCACCTGGCAGTATTTTTTTTTAATTTTAAAACAATTTTTTTTTAAAAAATTCAATATAATAAATGTGATATGAGGCCTGGTTTTATAAGCTTTGACTCAGAGTGCACAAGTAGACAGCCCTAGCAGGCAGTGGGCACATTGCAGGACTAGTCACACATCCTTTGGTCTTGAGTAGATCATTCATTCACAAATAAATTTAATTATCACAATAGAAAACAAACAAACAATAATGTGGTAGATTTAAAAATCGGCTGTCATTGGTGACGTTCAAGGCCTTTGAGGTATGGTTTAACAAACAGAGTCTAGAATGCTCTCTACCTTGCATGCAGGTGAGGCTGGGGTAACTGCACACCCCCTACACACACAGCTTCACCCCCAGGCCATCCTGTATCCGGCCATGAGTAGAAATTCTGAGGACACCAAAGCCTGTCTAGGAATGTGATGGGCTCCTCACCCTGGGGAGTGAGCAGATAGCATTAAACATGGAGCTGGGACTTCATTGAGCTGTTGAAACTACTTTGCAAGGCCTGTTTTATCTTTAAATTGACCCCACTCTTGCTAGGTGCAGAGACACAAGCTTGTAATCCCAGGAGCTCAGAAGGCTGAGGCAGGAGGATTGTGAGTTCAAAAAGCCAGTCTCAGTAATGGCAAGGCACTAAGCTGTCTCCTCCGACAGGACACATCAACTTGGGCAGCAATCCTTGATGGGGAGGAATGAAGGGACAAGAGACACAAAAGTAAAAAAAAAAAGTTCTGATCAAGCTGCAAACTTTTATTGTTCATACAGGGGTATTTATATGCTAGGGATGGGGAAGCTCTCTAATCATTAATTGCTGGATATGGGTGGGTATTCATATGCTGGGGATGGGGAAGGTCTCTAATCAGCAATTGCTGGATGTGGGTGGTAAAACTGCCAGCTGAAAGATGTCTGATGATCCTGATAACCGCAGGATGTTCCAGGAAGATAGGTAGATGCAGAATACCTCCCGGGCAGGATGTCTCCCAGGGTGCTGTCAGGCTAATCTTTGAAGGAGAATTTCCATCTACTCCCCGACACTAAGCAACTCAGTGAGACCCTGTCTGTAAATAAAATACAAAATAGGGCTGGGTATGTGGCTCAATGGTTGAGAGTCCCTGAGTTCAATTCCCAACACACACACACACACACACACACACACACACACCAAAAAAAAAATAAAAATAAAAGAATGTACTTTGCTTCTGAATGTCTGCATGATTACTGTCAATTCCTGTAGCAAATTTGGTCTAACATTTGCCTTCACTATTGCCTGCGAGAGAGGTTACAGGGCAGCAGGAGACCACACCTGACTCTAACCTCTCTTATGATACTGTTATCTGAATCTACCAAGAAGCAACAAACTGGCTCAGATCATTTTGAGAAAAATTAGAACATTTGTTTCCCTTTATTCTGAAGTAGCATCTCCCTAAGACTGGCCTCAATCTTGAAGTCCTCCTGCCTCAGCCAGGGATTACTGCCCAGCTGGGATTACTGGTGTGTACCACTACACCCGGCATGGGTACTTTTTTTTTTTTTCCCTGTGTACATAGCCCTATTTGGCACCTGGACTCCAACTGTCATAGAAAAAATTTTCTAGGTACACAGGCCCAGAAGAAATATTAGGGAGGTGTCAGAATGTGTGGTCTCTGCCTCAGCTGAACACATGGAATGCTTTTGAGGACCCAATGCCCACCGGCAGAAATGAGAGTAATTTTGTCATCCACTCTGGGTCTACTGCCCCCTTTACATCCCTTGTTCCCTACAGATGCTCAGAATGCAGTGATGTCATCAAAAGAAAGACCCACTTCCTGGCTGCCATATAGAAGAGGAATCCACTGTTGCATAAAGGCTCTCTACTGGACAAGAGGACCAGGGGTAGAAAGCTTGGCTCACCCAAGTAAACCAAAAGCTCTTTCAGGACACAGGCCTATATTTTGATATATACCACCGTCTCATCATGGTTCCTACTCCCTGCCTAGTGAATGAGGGGTGACTGGAGTAGCTATAAGGGCAATGACCAGAGGTCAGAGGTGGGCACTGGACAGAGAGGGACACCACCTAGCACAGAGGCTCATATTGCATTAAGAACCAGACAGGGCTGAATTTGAACCCCAGCTGTGCTGTTTACCAGCTTTTGCGCTTTGTACCTAAAACCTTTCCCAGATACTCCTATCTTGAATTCTTGGTCCCCAGAGCAGCAATGTTCAGAGGAAGGGCTTGGGGGAGTGATTGGATCATGAGGGCTCTGTCTTTATCAATGAATCAATCTACATATTTTAACAAACCATCACGAGGTAGCGGACACTATAGGAGATAGGGCCTAGTTGCCTTGTTGGAGGAAGTAAGTCATTGGGGGGGGTGCCCTGGAAGGGTAGCATCACAGTGACTGGCTCATTGCTGTATAGAGAGCAGAGAGGAGGCTAAATCTGGAACATGTCTAGTCTAGCACAAGACACTTTGCACCTAGTAGGTGTTTGCTGTTAATTTCTTTCTTTTTTTTTTTTTCAGTACTGGTAATTATAGTGCTTTACCAGTGAGCTACATCCCCAGGCTTTTTAATTTTGTGGTACCAAGGTGCACTCTATCACTGAGGCACATCTTCAGCACTTTTTTTTTGAAACAGATTTTCAACTAAGTTGCTGAAACTGGGCTTGAACTTGCAATCCTCCTGCCTCAGCCTCCCGAGTAGTTGGGCAGGTGTGCACCACCATGCCCAGCTGTTAAATATATTTTGATAGTGCTTCTTCATCAGTAATAGATGTAGCTGAGACCCTAGCGAGGGGTGGCCATGCAAAGAAGAGGCTCATCTGCAAAGACTGGAACTAAATAAGACTAGAAGAGAGCTAGCCAGGCAGTGTCCTTGAGAGACAGATCGCTGGGTTTCCTCTGCCAGGTGATTTCCTGGATTCTTCCATTGCATCCTTCCATATTATATGTGCTTAAGAAATGGTATCTGTTGTTCACATTTACAGGACAATGACAACTCAGTATACTTTAGGTTTCCTGAATGTCATGGGGAAGCCCTCTCTGCCTCAGCCTCCTGTTTGAAAAATGTTTGTGGTTCTCTGAGTGAAAAAGCAATCCATTCCCACCCTCTGGCCCAAATGGCATCCAGCTAGCATTTAAAGCCAGAGGGAGCAGGGGAAATTCAGGCAAGAGGCCACTAAAGGAAGGTTATGGGTCTTGGGCACCACTGGGAGTGGAGCAGAGTGGGTGAGAACCAAGGCCCCAATGGACCTCCCCTGGTGTTACATTTCCCAGGGCATGCTGCTGCCTTCTCTGAGTGGCCTGGCCCCATCCTAGTCATGCACATTGGGACATGCCAGGGCCTGGCTTCCCAGGGGCCAGAGGGAGCTCCTGCAGAAGACTTCAAAAGTCCAAATGCCTTTCAGAAAGAAACTAAATCTTTCTGTTTAACCAAAGCCTCCACAGGAGAAAAACAGGCCTAGCCCTTTTCTTTTTAAGTCTCTTTATTTTTTAGCCAGCTGGCCTGGTCATTCTATTTTTTTCTATTATAAACGGTGCCAGCTACCACACACAGGGGAAAAAAATTATCTCCCAGGCCTTGGAAGGGGCTGGATGGCTTCCTGGGAAAGACAAAGGCAGCTCTGGCCTCCGGCACCCACTGGGAGAGGCCCTGGAGCTCCTGCCCAGAGCCAAAGTCAAGAGTGATAGGAGGATTCAGGAAGTCTCTGTTTGCACCCCAAACCTTCTCATGCCCCTGGGAGCAGAGCTGCCATCCAGCCAAGGAAAGGATTCCTAAAAGGCTTGTGGGCAGAGAAGGAATGATCAGACACCCCCTCACCAGGGCCCATGGGGAAACTGATGTCTGGGGAAGAGTTACAGAAGGTCACATTATCAACAAATGGCGGAGCTGATTTTTGAAGCCAACATTCTCAAGTCCAACATCAGGTACCAAGGAAATGTCAGAAGAGGGGTCCAAGGAGGAGCCCTGGCATCCTGAGTTTGCTGAATGAGAGCGGATGTCATTTCTTTCTCAGCTTCTCTGCCTCTCAGTAAGTTAAGTTCATTTTTCTGTGACTCAGTTCTCTTATCTTTGAAAATGAGGACATGCTTGTACCAACCTTGTAGGGCAGCTGTGAGGAGCATAGGAGCCAATAGGTAAAGGACATAGAACAGTGATTTAAAAAATCACCTCTTACTCTCTGTAAATTTAAAGTTTGTGTTCTTCACATAAGGAATGTTTACTGACCTCTCCTAGGACAGACCCTGGGCCAGGTTCTAGGGGATGCAGCTGGGCAAAACAAAAAGGTCTCCTGCCTGATGAAACTTCCCTTGGAGGGGGCAAGCCAAGGGACACAGTGGATTCACTAGATACACTGCCTCATGGCACATTCTAGATCTCTCTTCTCTGGGAGGGAGTAAGGTGGGGGGGGGGGTCAGAAACTTTCTGGACTCAGCGGCCAAACTGATAATATGGGAGAAAGCAAGGGCACTCCTTCCCTTGCAAAAGGAGACAGGAAAATAGTGAAAACCAGGTTTTGCAGTTTAATTGTTTTTAAGTGAAAGAGGGCCCCAGGCGAAAGCTGGCCACCTCCCCATCCTGGTAGGCTGGTTCATCTAGTTCAGCTTCAGAGCACTCAGCGCTTGGGTCCTCCTTACTTTGCCTGAGATGCAGGGTTGGTCCTGAGGAAGTAGGATCCTTTGCCCATCACATCCATCGAAGTGTTCCATGCCCCACACCTTTCTGCTCACAAGGTTCCCTACTGCCCAATGCACCACCAGTGACCTGAGGCGCGGTGTAGGGGAGTGGCCTGTGAGCATAGGGCGGGGCCAGAGCCACAGCCCCACTCTGAACTTGCAGGCCAGGCCCAATGCACTCGCAGTCCAGTGCGCCTCCTGGCTCAGGCTCCACACAGTGGCCCGTGGGGACATTACTTGTGAGACGCCAAGCCTTTCTCAAAAAGCCAACAGAATTCCCGTACCCAGTGCTTCACAAAAACCTCGCCTGGGTCTGAAGTGGGCAAATTGATAGGCAGCATTTGCAGAGCTAGGGGAAGACAACCTTCTCCTCCCCATATTTTTCTCCTAGTGCCCCACCTGATGCCCTACAGAGAGCTCTCCCTACACAACTAAGCTGATGCCCACTGTGCTGTTATAAATTCCAATTTACATGTAATAAAACTGAGGCTCAGGAAGGTTGATTATGTCCCTAAGCCAAAGTCACACAGCCCTTACGGATAAAGCCAGGCTTGAAATTCAGGTGAATCTCCCTCCAAAGTTGGAAAATTTTCTCTCTCCAGCTAGTTAATTCCAGCTTCTACACTTTGCCTGAAGCATAGCATTGATGTATCGATTTAGATGGATGGATATATAAACTACTAGATAGATGTGGAGGTTAAGCTAGAGATGGAGATAAAGATGGTATCTTAGAACCACAGACAATTGTATCAGGTGTCAATGGGATGGGGGCAGATACCCTTTTTCCAAATTTCCATCAATCCCAAAAACCTTTTGTTTAAGTAAAAAAATTTTAAAAAATTAGATGTAGATGGAAAAAACACCTTTATTTAATTTATTTAAGTTTAAGGGTGGTGCTGACGATTGAAAACCAGTGCTTCACATTTGCTAGGCAAGCGCTTTGCCACTGAGCTACACCCACAGCCCCTAGTGGAAAGGTTTTGAGAGGGTGCACCAAGCATTGAACTTAGGGGCACTCGACCACTGAGTCACATCCCCAGCCCTATTTTGCATTTCATTTAGAGACCGGATCTCACTGAGTTGCTTAGTGCCTAACCATTGCTAAGGCTGGATTTGAACTTTTGATCCTTCTGCTCCAGCCTCTGGAGCTGCTGGGATTACATATATGCACCATGTGTCCAGCTAGTTAAAAGATTTTTAACATGCAGGAAATAGTACACATATTTTCATATACTCCCAATAGAATAAAAAATTTTACATTTTTTGGGGGACATTCTTTGTTGTGGAACCAATGTTGTCTCAATCTTGCAGACACAGAGCTTCAAGTCAAATGTCCTAGGTAACTTCTACCCCCTCCTACTAGACCTAAGTCCCTCCTAATTAAGAAAGTCGCTATAGGGTTACAGGCCTGCCCTGGTATCCAGCAGGTCTGAAAAAGCCCCTAGTATGTAGGTATTTGCACCTCAGGAGAGAAGCTCTGGCTCCTCAAAAGCAATGTCATATGGTGAACAGGCAGGGAGGCTAAGAAAGTTCCATTTTACAGGAGTGAAGCTGAGGCTCAATAAGTCACTTACCCTAGGATAGAGACTCGGTTCTTTGTTCATCTTACCCAGTCCTGTCTCTCTGTTTTTGTTTGTTTGTTTTTTGTCTTAGGGGGTATTGTTTTGGGTTTCGTTTTTTAATACTGGGGATTAAACCTGGGAGTACTTAAACACTGAAGTAAATCTCCAGCCCTTTTTATTTATTTATTTAAAGACAAGCTCTCACTGTTATTTAGGGTCTCACTAAATTTTTAAGCTTGGCCTCAAACTTGCATTTCTCTCTGAGATTACAGATCTGTGCCTGGCTCTGCCTTCCTTTTATGCACTGCTTTCCTTGGAATAGTGGTTGCCAGAAGGAAGGGGGCACCTTAGTAGGAAGGAGGTCAAAGCTACCAGCAAGAGTGAAGGGACCAGGAGGCTTTTTATTGAGCTTCCAGGAGAGAAGGCTGCAGGCCCTGATGATTGGTGGCTCTGTCTAATCTTCAGGGGTACTGGGGTTCTGTTGGCCCCCTTCAGGACATCTAAGAATTGAGAAGGGGATGCTCAGAGGTGTCATCAGGAACAATAGACACTAGACATGTCAGGCAGGTTTGTGGCACACTCTCCCACCTCCATCCCTTGCTAAGCAAGTGCTCTATCACTGACCTGTACCCCAGTTCAGATTTCTACCTCTGAACATTCTGAATGATCTTCTGCCGCAGTAGAAACCCCACCTTGATCAGTGCATTGTTCCTCCTGGGCTCGGGAGCCTCGGAGTTGACACATAGGAATGACAGTGACAACAAGTCAGAATTTTTCTATTGTAAGTGATTTTTCAAAATCTGGCTTCAGCAAAAAGAATTTTAGTTTCATGTTCAGACTCTGGAGGATTCAGGTATTCAAGTAATATGAAGAAGGATACAGCTGTCTCTCCATCACTCAGCCTGCCACCCCTCACTCCGTAATGGTGACTTCATTCAGAGTTCACACGATGACAGTATGGCTGCCAGCAGGTCTGGCTGTCCAGGCAATCTCAAAGTCAGTGAGAAAGAGCTCCCTCCTTCCCCAAATCTCTATATTGACCAACAACCAGCATGAGTGGGCCAGCCAACATGGGGGACCTACCACTTCCTAAATGCCAGGCATTGTCTGCATTGTCTGCTTGATCTCAGATTTATTTGGGGTTTGAGGAGAGGGTTTGTTTTGCAATACTGGGGATTGAACTTAGGGCCACTCTACCACTGAGCTGCACACCAGCTTGTCTCATGTGGGGAGTAACTGCTTTTCCCCTAGCCATGTTCACAAGAACCTTTTACTAGGATCCTTGTAAAGCCTCTTGAAAGGCCCAGAGGAATCTCATCATGGCTAATGGTCTCAGTGATCCTTGGGCACAAGGAAAGGAAGGGCTATCCCCCAACCTCCTCTTCAGAGAGCGTCCCACTTAGGAAGGTTAGGGAAGTCATTTCCCAACTCCTTCCTGCTCCCACACTACCACAGTAGAAGAGAAGGCATTAGAACACACACCTACTGCTGGTGACCAGCTGTCTCTCCTTTAGAGTCTGCTCATGCAATTGGGCTTATAGAAAGGCACCTACCTGAGCCAGATAAATGCCTAACCTAAAGCAAGGCTAAAAGTTTACCTGCAGCCATCTGATTATTTGGTCACCTCTGAGAAGGTAGGGGTATGTTAGGGTCTGTAAACATGTCAGGATGGCGCCTGGCATTTTGCCAGAGGGAGTGATTTGTGAAGTAAAACCAGCAAGCCATTAAGTGTGGAGATTCCTTATTGGTTGACTGCTGTATCTAGTTTATGTTAATTAAGATATACTGTCCTACAATAAATGGCTCCCACTCTTGCTGTATCAATCTACACAAGTTCCTCATCATCCCCCAGTTAGTTTGCCCAGCCAGCCATACTGCAGCAGATGGTGACCCATACGGGGAGCCCCAGGACACCCCGGGGTAAGTGATGAGATAAAAGCTGCCCGTCCATAGATAGGAAGAGAGCAAATCAGCTCGTCCCTAGATAGGGTGAGAGGAAAATGGAAATTTTGAAAAAATGAAAAGGATTGATGCAGTATGTTTGTTTCTTTTTTTCTCAGTGTATTGTATTGTCTTTGTGATAAAAATATGGAAGGGGTGTTAAGTAAATTGATAAGGGAAAGAGGCACCTTAGTGCAACCAAGAATAGTTAGGGAATGTGTTGATGGAAGCCCAGGAACTCTAGTCAGAAAGAAGAAAATTTAGAAGAGGAAGGATTATCAGGAAAAAAGTTGAAGCAAAAGGCTATTACTTTTCGTTATTGGAGGGTGTGTGAATCAGTGCAGCAGCTGCCATGTGTACTAGCTAGTTATGGTGCAGCAATGACTTCCCAAACGGTGGTAGCCAGCTCTTTCCCGTCCCATGCCCGGGGAGCCACTGGGAGAGCCCAAATCCAAACCTGGAAGCATAGTCTCACAGGCTCTTGCTCCCTGTGCCCAATGGCAATTTGAGTCCGGAACACTGCCCAGACTCTCCCTGGGGCCATCTGAGGCTGCCCATGATGCTGCAGGTGGAAGATGGCTGGTGTCCCTGAAGTTTGATCATTTTCAAGGCCAGTAAATACAATGATTCTTCCACACCTGGAGGCTGGTAAATAATTAACACCATTAAGGCTTATTTCAAATGTATAAAACCTTGAGATAATGTAATAAGTTGTTCAGAAAGTTGTTTTCTTAGTGCCTGCTGGAATACTATAGGATTTTATTTAACATCATTGCCGGAGTTCCTGCCTTCGTCTCAGTGCTGATGCGGATGATGGTGGAAGAATTTCCAGTGTTTCCGAGAACCAGATGAGATTTTGGATCAAGCTAGCTGCCTGCAGAACTTACCTGGACTGTGATTTACCTGGACTGTGAGTTAATCTATTGAGACACTGCTTTATCTGGACTGAGACAACAAACTGTAATCCACAACAAATTGTAACTCGTTATCTTTGCTAATCATGTCATTGCTTGTATAATTTTTCCAAGGGCTTCTTGCATGGAGCCATCAATTGGCTTGGTATTGTGGCATTTTGTATCCTTCCCTTCTGCTTGTAGCAGATTATTTGTGTAAAAACCACTATAGTCATTATTTAAATTAAACAAAAAAGAGAAATGTTAGTATCTGTAAACAAGTCAAGATGGCACCTGGCATTTGGCATGATGAAGTGGTTTGTGAAGTAATGCCAGCAAGCCATTAAGTGTTGAGATTCTCTATTGGTTGACTGCTTTATCTAGTTTATGTTAATTAAGATAAGCTGTGTGTAATATATATATATACCCCTCCTGTCTTACAATAAATGGCTCCCACTCCTGCTGTATCAATCTACACAAGTTTCTCATCACCCCCAGTTGGTTTGCCCAGCCAGCTGGACTGTGGCAGGGGTAGGAGACAGATTTCCTCTTCTGGATCTCCAAAGGGGCACCTGCTGGAATCACTATGGACTTCCATGCCAAGCTCAGGCATGTGAGAGCCACAGCTCTACCACTGCCTAGGGCCAAACTCATTCATGCAACAAATACTTACTGGGTATGCATTGTGTTTCAGGCACTTTTTCAGGTGCAGGGGGATATGCTAATTATCACACAGGCAAAGCTCCCTGCACTCATGGAGGTGATATTGTCCAGCAGGGCACAGCAAACTTTTTCTCTAACAACAAGATAGTAAATGTGTTTGGCTTTGGGGACCATAAGGTCTCCATCAAAATGATTTAATTGCTTTCCTAACAGAAAAGCATCCACAAATGGGTGTGGCTGTGTGCCAATAATACTTTATTTATGGACATTGACCTTTGGATTCCATTTCACGCATCCTAAAATAAAAGTGTTCTCCCCTTGCCCAACCATTTAAAAATGTGCAGATGTATAAAGCATTTTTAGCGTGAGGGAGGGTGAAATAAATACAGGTGATGCCAATAATAAAAAAAGGAAAACATACACAACACTAATATGTGCCAGGTATTGTTCTAGTGCTTATGTAAATTAATTGATTTAATTCTTAGAATAACTCTGGAAGAGATGTAATCTTTATTGGCTCTACTTTACCAACAAGGAAAGAGAGAATGCAGAAATCTACATGGAGTGATACTACCAGAAAAGTGTGTGGCCAGGACGCTGACCCAGAACCCCAATGTGCATGATTTTATTCCTTATTCCTATCCTGCTCATAAAAACCCAATTAAGTGATCAATTTGTTAGCACCTTTGTTGAGCAGACAGGCTTAGGCATCAGATCTATAGTACAGGTAGGAAACTCCAAACAACCTTATCAGACAGGTGTCATCACCCTCAGTGAAAAGCACTAATGGTGAGGACAGCTGCTCCTAGGGTCACCTTATTTCCTTGCTCTCAATTTCCTTTCCCCTATCGAAACCCCTAGCTCCTCAGCATTCCCCATTCTGGCTGCTTTTAACTTGAATTCCACCACCAGAATAATTTTGGCAGCATTTTAACACTCCCAGATATTCGAAGAGAAAAGATTCAAAGTTAAACAGTGCCTGGAAGAAGAGAGACCCAGAAAGGTTTGATGTCTGGGGGCTATGGGGACAAACCTTGGAAAATAAAATCTCTTAACAAGGCATCTTTCCCCACTCACTCTGCCCCCAACCCCCAGCAAGCCTTGGCCTCCTGGTCTCTAAGGGAGGGGCAAGCAGGTGAAGGTTCCCACTCTCGGAACTTGGGGAAAATGCTTCTGGCATTAAACAAAGCCTCTTTATATTTAAACTGCCAGCCCAGGATTTCCAGAAAAGTTTTCCCAAGCGTCACTGAGTGTGTGTGCACAAACAATTTTTAAGTAATGAGGCTGGTTTTGAACTAGTGATCCTTCTGCCTCAGCCTCCAGATATAAGCTTTGAGTTGGTTGAGTCAGTCAACCCCCACTCCTCCCACCCCCACAAATAAGTCTGCAATGAAATTTTGGCATTCACATTGAACAGATAGCCCTGGCCAAAGCACTGTTAAAGAAGTAGGTGATACTGAGGCCCAGAACAGAGAACATCAAGCTTTTAAACTCGCCAACTCCACAGCTGACCAGAGGTAGAAATGGAACCCAGATTCATGTCTCCTGACCCTCATCCCTGTGGAAAATTATACTATCTCAGTCCTGAAAGCAAAAGAGCTTGTTTTCCAAGGCCAGATTCAAGTTACTAAGTCAAAAGTAGCTGTCGATAGCTTTCCCCCTTCATTCTCTGAACATCTTTTCTGTTCCAGAGCTTTACCTGAGAGTCCATTCTACATTGTCCACAGCCTTCCAGTCACATTAGGAAGACAAGGCTCAGTGATATAATGAAACTTACCTCTCGGGTGCACAGCACAGCCAGGATTCATCCCTGCATCTGGTACCTCATGTTCCTGTCCTGCTTCTAGCCATTAAAATCAGAACTTTGGGGGTACTAGGGATTCAATGTATTTTTGAAATACCCAAGAATTTCCAACAAGTTGCACTGTTGAAACCACAGCACTAAATGTCAGACAGAGACTTTCCAGTCCCAAGTTAGCAAGCTGGGGTCTCTGGGCCCAGTCTGCTCCCTGAAGTGTCTTCTTTAATCTCCAGTAGTATTGTGTACAATTTTGAATTCATTCCTAGAAACTAAAAATCTAAATTTTATACCAAAATCTGAATTTCTAACTTTTTCAACAGAGAATTAGACAAAAACCAATTCCTGACTCATTTTCTTTAATTGCATGGATAAAATGACCAACAGCAGAGAAGGGCAAGGTTTTTTTCAGTCACCCATAGTTCAGGTTGAGGGACATAACTGGTGCTTGGGGAAAACCAGGACTCTCAGTTTTCTGACCTGACCCCAGACAACTGCAAGGAATCATTTTAAGATGGAGTTTTTCAGGCAAGCATGAGTGGTACCTTGGCATGTCAGCATGAGATAGGATAGAAGAGATACAAAAAAGACAAGTAAAATTAGATAAAAGAAAGGAAAAAAAAAACACTTTTTTCTTCCATCTGAAAGCACTGTTGAAAGACCCCCGTTTCCCTGTCCAAGGAGAATCACACAAAATACTGGCTGCAAAAGCAAGAGGGGTTTATTTATTGGGACACAGGTGCCTGCGGGTGCCCAGCAAAACCTTAGCCAGAGCTTTGGTGAGCTGGCACACCGGGCTTGGGGATACAGAAATTTTTATAGGGTAAAGGGGCAGTTTAATTTTAAACCCAGCATATAGGCTACCTAAAGGGCAAAGTTGTTTTTCACATTATGTTACTGGAAAAACCACATAAAAGCTACATATTTGCACTCTGGTCCTCCTGTCCCTGCTCATTCAGGCATGACTTGGGACCTGGTCCTTTGTCCTTTCCCAACTGGTTACACCTAACTAATTATCTGAAAAACACCTCTGGTGCCTGCGTAGGTTTGTGACATGCCTCAGTGGTTTTGCAACTAGGCCTGACGTTGTTGGGCTGGGGTCTTTCACTGTCATAAAGTTCCTCATACTTTTACTCCCCAAGCCAGTTTTTCTCCCAGACCTGGCACTCCCAAATCATCACCCACAATCTTCAAGTCACAGGAAACTTACCACTTAAGAAAACTGCCCTGTGCACTGTTAATTATCCCACGAATATATGCATTTTTTAAAAATTGGTTGAGAAAGGGAGATAATAAAGCTATAATATAGGGTACTTTCCCAATCTTATCTATTCATAAGATAATGGAGAGGATGTCAATTTAAGGATTTCTGGAACTCCCAGACCTCCATAAGCCATCTGTGATCACCAGATTGATGTCATCTCCACATCCCTGCCCAGGCCCACACTCACAAAGTTTCCTTTAAAAGAAGAGCCTAATCCACAGAAGTGATCTCACTCTTGAGATAGCCTCTATTCCTGCCCACCCCACCCCCTTTTTTTGCCTGAAGTCCAGACCAGGATGGTGGCCAACCTTGTGTCCTTCCAAAGGTACAAAAGTCTGGGCATGAATGGATAAAAGGAGAAAAAATCACTGAAAGTCAACAAATGATTCAAAGGAGAGAAATTCAAGGAACATGGATACCTTTAGAGGCTCAGAGCAAGAGAGGACAGTCTCTCTTAGGTCAATCAGAGCAGATTCCTGAAAAGACAAAGCCATTTGACAAGACCACTTCTGTTTTTGGAACCTGACAAAATCAAATGGAAGCTGGTGACCTAGTTCTGGGAAATGTTTCTATATGTTTGAAGGGTGGAATGGACTAATTATTAATGATTGAATGGACTTCTAGTAACACCCAGGTCTTCTGAGTTGTACATCACCTTGCAGTAAGGGATTTGGTTTGAAATCCACTGACTGTGATATTGTTGTTGATTGATTGATTGATTGATTGATTGATTGATTGATTGATTTGTGAAGTACTTTGGAGTTGAGCCCAGGAGTGCTCTGTCACTGAGTTACATTTGTGGCTCTTTATATTTTATTTTTATGAGGCAGGGTCTTGCTAAGTTGCCAAGACTGGCCTCCAACTTGGGATTCTCCTACTTCAGTCTCCCTGAGTTGCTGGGATTATAGACAAACACCACCTCACCCAGCTAACATTGTGATTTATAAATAAAGAAAATATTTTGGAGCCATGCATGGTGGTGCACACCTGTAAACCTAGTGACTCTAGAGGCTGAGACAGGAGGATCCCAAGTTCAAGTCCAGCTTCAGTAACTTAACAAGATCCTGTCTCAAAATAAAAAAGTTCTGGGGGTATAGCTCAGTGATAGAGCACCCCTGAATTCAATCTCCAGTACTATAAATAACACACACACACACACACACACACACACACACACACACACACACATTTTGGTCTTCATACCCAGTTCCTGGCACAGAGTTCCTAAATGCTTGCAATTTCCTAGGTGATAGTGGTGTCTTTTGCTTTAATGAGGTGACTTTCTTGTTAGTTTTCTGGATGGGGACTGGTCACCAGCATGATCAAGCCATAATTAGAAGTTTGAATTCTTCCATGTCAGTCCTCATCTTCTAGGGAGGAGAGAGGGGCTGGAGATTAGATTAAAAATAAACCAGTCCTAGGGTTGGGGTATAGCTTAGTGATGGAGCTTTTGCCCAGCGTTCAAATCCCAACTCTGTTCAATCAGCCAGTCCGTCATACCTCCAGGATAAAACACTCCTAAATATTCTGAACTCTGGGGACTCAGGGTATTTCCATATTGGTGAATACATCTACATGTCAAGAGGGTGATGCTTCCCAACTTCATGGGAAAGGTAGCTCCTTCCCTGAGGACCAGTTCAGAGCTCTACCACCAAGCCCCAGCCCCAGCCCCAGGACTACACTTTTGTTCTTTCTTCTCTTGCCTTTTTTTTTTCTGGATGTTCATTTATATCTTTTATCATATCCTTTAATGAACCAGGAGGCAAGTTTCCCTGAGTACTGTGAGCCCTCTTGTTTAGTTATCAAACCTGATGTAGGCACTGTATGCCAGTTGGTGTGACATATAGGTGACAACCTGTGACTTACAAGTGGCATCTGGACTGGGGTGGGGGCAGGCTTATGGGGCTGAGCCCTTCACCTTTAAAACCTATCTTACCTCTCAATTGTGTCAGAATTTAGCTAAAGGGCAAGTCACCCACAGGTGTCCATTGGAGAAGTGTGTGGTGTAGGAAAGGCACCCCCACACCTGGCAACAGAAATCCTCTGTGCTGGCCATTGAAAGTGCAGGAAGAAAAACACAGTTTGCTTTTTCTGTTATATAAGCACTAAGTATGCTCTCACTTTCTGTCAACTCCTATGGACTCCCACGAGCCCTCCTTCTCCAAGGGCTTTGATCATCTCTGTTTTCTGTTCATCCACAGAGAGGCTGACCTTGGGCCAGCATGCCCACATTCCCAGCATCCTCTGCAGCTGGGTACTGAGTCTATTGGGCTCAGTTTGTGGAGAAAACCTATCTCTTGTGTTCACTCCAAGACTTCAAAGAACAAGGGAATAATTTGTTCAGCCTAGACAGGTGAGCTTCAAGGTCTCCCACCATGGAGCCATGCTTGCTACTTGAGAATATTTTAGCCAGATCTTGGGACTGAGCCTATGTCAGGGAATAGGGGTGTGACCACTCTGCCCAGAGACCCCACACGCTCTGATACACGCAGTTTTCCCCAATTCTTCCTGGACACCACAGTAGCCCCTAGCTCTCCTCTCATGGCTCATATTTTCTAGAAGGAATGGTCAAAATCATTGTATTAGTTTTCTGTTGCTACTGTAACAAATTTGCACAAATGAGGGATTTAGAGCAACACAAACTTATCTTACAATCCTGAAGGCTAGAAGTCAGAAGTGGGCCCCAAGCTCCTCCGTGCCTTCCTTTATTGGCAGGGCTCCATTCTTTTTGGAGCATTCCCCAACTTTTCCAAGTCCTAAAGGCGTTTTGCATTCCTTGCCTTGTGGCTGCTTCTTCCATTTTCAAAGCCAGCATCTGCAGATCTCTTCCCTCCTCTTCTCTTCTGCCTTCTTCTGCTACTTCAAAAAACCTTTGTGATTACACTGCCTTCGGCCCCCCAGTGTAAGAAACCAAGGGCATATTTTTATTTTGAGGCCATCTTAGAGCAACCTTGATTATATCTGCAAACTTAATTCCCCTTTGTCACCTTACATAACATCTTACAGACTCTAGGAATTTGGACATAGATATCTCTGGGGGCCATTATTATGTCTACCACAACAAAAGACACCAGGCCTCCCAGCACTGGAAAAAACAGAAAAAAGAAAAGATAGTGAAAAAAAAAAAGTCATCATGCCCCAGTTATAAGGCATAGGTGGCAGTTAAGATACTTGGCCCTGGAGACACTCACATGGGTTCAAGTTCACCAGCAAATGACCTTGGGCAAGTTGCTTTGCTTCTCCAAACCTCAGTCTCCTTATTTTTAAAATGGAGGATAATGTGATACATCTATACAATGGAATACTACTCAACAGTGAAAAGGAATAGATTATGACTATATCACAGCAGGGTGGACAAATTTTTATGAGTGAATGAAGCCAGATTTTTGTTAAAAGTACATATCACAGGATTTTATTTATATAAAATTCTCAAAAATGTAAACTATTTTATAGAGTCAGCAGATTGGTGGTTACTTGTGCTCAGAGGGTGAAATTACAGAGTATAAAGAAACTTTTTGGCAGAGTACAATGGTGCATGCCTGTTATTCCAGAAACTCAGGAGACTGAGACAGGAGGATCACAAGTTTGAGGCCAGCCTGGACAATTTAGTGAGACCCTCAGCAAACACCCTATCTCAAAACAATAAATAAATAAATAAATAAATAAATAAAGGGGTTGGGAATGTAATGCAATGGTAAAGTGCCCCTGAGTTCAATCCCTGATATCAAAAAAGTAAAAAAAAAAAAAAAAAGAAAATTTGAGGATGATGAGGTGATGAAGAAGTACACTATCTTGATTGTGTAGATGGTTTTGTGGATTTATATAATAAATTGTTCACTTTAAAATATGTATTTGACTACCTTTCAAAAATATGTATTGTTGGGGCTGAGGTTGAGGCTCAGCAGTAGGACACTTGCCTAACACATGTGAAGGTGCTGGGCTGAATCCTCAGCATCACTTAAATATAAGAAAACAAATAATAATAAAGGTATTATGTCCAACTACAACTAAAAATAATAGTTTAACATATGTATTGTTGATTGCACATTGTTTAACCCTCAGTAAAGCTGTTTAAAAGTGAATTCCACTCTACCAACATTCATCAAGTCCCATAATGTAATTATGTGAATATCTTCCCAATACTTTGGTCAGGTAGGCCAGCACTGGCCACAGTCATACATTCATTCATTCATCAAATATAACCTCCAAGAAGCAGCCCCAGTGCTAGGGCACCTGCTGGGTGCCTGGTCTAAGGGGAGAAATGGATGAGGATACAGATCCACATGGTGAGGAATGGGCCCCTAAATTCCCCCACACAGGAAGCCACCAAGGCAAAGAGGAATCAGGAAAGGCTTCAGAGAGGAGGAGGCAACATTTTTATTGGTTGAAGAATGTGTAGGAGTTTGCCATGAGAAAAAGAGTTATCTATTGCTGTGTAACAAATTTCCCACCCCTTACAACTTCCAGGAACCATCTTATTATGTTCTTAAGAGTCTACGGGTCAGGGGCTGGGGATGGGGCTCAGTGATAGAGTGCTTGCCTTGCACGTATGAGGCCCTGGGTTCCATCCTCAGCACCAAATAATAATAAGTACATGAAATAAAGGTATTGTGTCCAACTACTAACTAAAACAAAACAAAACAACAGTCAGTAGGTCAGGAATGTGGGCAGGGCAGAGTAGAGGGAGCTTGTCTCTGCTCAGAATCTGAGGTCTCAGTAGGAAAATTAGAGACTGGAGCAACTTAAAAACTGGAGGCTGAAATGATCTGATATCTCCTGTGACTGGCCAGCGTGACCCAGAGACTGGGAGCCCCTCCCCCACAGGGGTGGCATGGGCTCTTTCCCATCAGGGTGCCTTGAAGAAGAAGTATTGCACTGGAGAAGAGGCTCTGCACTGCATTGTGTTGTGTGACAGCCTTGGAAGTCACATGCAGGACTCCCCCTGCATTTTATTAGTTGAAGCATCCTAAGCCCACCCAGATTCCAGAGGCTCTGATTAGGGAACTGCTCCACTGTGTTCAGGGAGTGTCACTGATGATGAAAACATCTGATGTATCCATGGAGCACTTTCTTACACATCCCAACACCATTCTGAGCGTTCTTTATGCAGGAACTCATGGAGTCCCCCCATCATCCTGATGCATGGGAAATTTCTACAAAGTCAGAATGTGGGCAAGCAGGAGAGCTGAGATTTGTACCCAGGCAGCTGGCTCCAATGTCCAGGCACAAGCCATTATACCACACTGCCTTCTATTAGCAGAGACCAGCCTGGCTGGACCATGTGGCACCAGTGGGGAGGGCTGGAGCTGTGTCTGTAGGGGGGCAGGTGGCCAGGGCCTGAAGATCCCTGCCAGACACATGATAGAGCCTGAAGTTCAGGCCAAGAACAGTAGGGAGCCATGGAGGGGACTTCTACAAGAAAACAGCATGACCAGATCTGTGTGTCAGGATGAGCCCTACAGGGATGGGCAGAGCGGGAACTGAAGGAGCCAGAGCCAGAGATGGCAGACAAATCAGCAATTGTTGCAAGGGCTCAGAGAGGACCTTGATGTGGGGAAGACAGGATGGGCTCGATGAGGGGGTCAGTAAGCACTATCCTTCGAATGGTCTGCAGTCCTTAAATATCTTGCATTTTAATGAGTTTCTTTTTTTCTTTTGATGCTGGAGATTGAAATCAGGGGTGCTTTACCACTGAGCTACATCCACAGCAACCCCCAAGACAGGTTGTCTCTAAGTTTCTGAGGATCTCACCAAGATGCGGAGTCCGGCCTTGAACTTGTGATCCTCTTGCTCAAACCTCCTGAGTTGCTGGGATTATAGGCATGTGTCACTGTGCCTGGCTGGGAGAATATTTTCAAATTATATATACAATTAAAAAATTCTAAATAGTACAATTCATTTAACATTTTAAAACATATGTGAAATAATGAATAAAATGTTTATTATGTAACAATACATAAATACATAATGTAAATATATAAATAACATAAATATAGAACATAATATCAATGCATAAATAATGTATAAATACATATTATATAATATATATGTATATGTGTATTTGTGTGTATTTGTATTATAAAAGTTACACATATATATATATATAAATTTTTGGTGCTGGGGATGGAACCAAGGGCCTTGCTCATGCTAAACGTGTGCTCCTCCACTGAGCCACACCCTCAGCCCCTAATTTATATTAATTATAAATTATAACAAGTTAAATTATAATTTATATTATTATGCTTTTATAATATGTATTGTAGTATATAAAATATGGGATATAAAAATTCTTACAACGTATTTTAAGCCCAGCTTAAAATAGAAAGCTCAAACTGTACTCCAATTTATTTCCTTATTATCTATTTCTTTACATTGGTGGTCTCAGGAAGAGCCTTAAGTGTGATGATCAAGTGCTCTACTACTCACTGATCGACATCCCTCTTGTAATCACAAATTATTTATTTATTTTGATCCTGGGAATTGAACTCAGGGGTTCCTTAGCACCAAGCTACACTCCCAGGTCTTATCATTTTTTTCAATTTTGAGAAAGGGTCAAACTAAGTTGCTGAGGCTGGCCTTGAACTTGCTGTTTTTTTGGTGCATTGCTGGGATTACAGGTTTGCAACACCATGTCCAGCACCTTGATATTTATTTTTTTGTTTGTTTGTTTGTTTGTTTGTTTATTTATTTATTTATTTATTTATTTATGGTACTGAGGATTGAACCCAGGGCTGCTGCACTGAGATACATCCACAGTCTTCAGTTTTTTTAAAATGTACTCACCTCCTGTGCAGTTTACTCTCCTCTGGCCTCTACCTACTCTCTTGCCTCTCTGTCCTCTGGCATTCCTAATACTGCAGATCCCCTCAACTGGGCTCCTCTCTCTTTGGTGTTCTCAGTCCTCCTTGGTAAGTCCACAACTTCTGGTGGCCTTTCTGCCACAGTTCCAGCACTCATTGCATTCTGGCAACACCCCTCCTCACCTCCCAAATTATACAACTACACACACACAAACACACATACACATACACAGGTCTAGATGGAAACACTTCAAATTGTAAATAGCACTTATTTAATTACTTTTAGTGTGACCCAATACTTTATTTTATTTATTTATTTTATGTGCAGCTGTGGATCAAACTCAGGACCTCACACATGCTAGGTGAGTACTCTCCGCTGAGCCACAATGGCAGCCCGGTATTTTGCCTTTAATCAGGTGGTAGAATTATAGGCATTTTTCTATAATTTATACTTTTCTAAATTTTTTGCAGTGAACTCGTATAACTTTCGTAACTTAACAAAATAGCATTCTGGGGCTGGGAGTGTGGCTCAGTGGTAGAGTGCTTGCCTATCATGTGCAAGGCCCTGGGTTCCATCCTCAGCACCACACAAAACAAATAACTACAAAAAGTCATCATGCCTCTTCCTCCCGCTCCCCTCTCTTGAATCACTGGCTCTGGAGGAAGCCAGGGGCCTTGTCATGATGACACTCAAGCAGCCCATAGAGAAGTAAGCATAATGAGGAACTGAGGCCTCCTGTCAACAGCACAGAGAGCGAGGAACATCACAGCAAATCCTCCAGCCCTACCCAGTCCAACACTCAGACAACTGTGGTCCTGCAGCCTCATTAGAGACTTATCCAGAAGCACCCAGCTGAGCCACTCTGATTTCTGACCCACAGCCTATGTGGAAAAGGATTCAATGTATTGTGTTAATGCCACTTTTAAGTTCTAGGGCCATTTGTAACAGAGAAACGTCACTAATAGAGCATTAGGAATGGATCCCTGGATTCTAGTTTGGATGTTAGGTTAGATGAGATTCAAGACCAGGAACTTTCATGGGGAAGAGGGTAGTCTCTGTCTGGGGGACGTTGAGTTTGGAGGTCTTGGGTGAAGGTGGCCCATGGAACATGGGTATAAAGGTTTGAAGGTTAAAAGAGAAAGATCAGGAGAGGGAGAGGTGGAAAAAAAACCTAGGGGAGAGCTCATGGAGCAGAAAGAGTACAGGGCTGAGGAAGGGCCCCAGAGAAAACCACAGTGGTGGGGGCTAAGGAGAAGCCATCAGAAAGGCAAAAAGAGACTAGGAAACAGAGTAGTGTTTGGAAGAAGGAGAGCTTTAGAAAGCCATGGACTAAAAGGAGACTGTCAAGTCCCCAGGGGCACCATGGTGGCCTTCCTGAGAGAGTAGCTCCAAGTTTTCAGCCTTCTAAGTTCTTCTGGCTGAGGGCTTTCTTCAGTGGAGTCACTCCTCAGTATCCTGGACACCCTCCCTGTCCCCACATGGATACAAAAATCCCTGGGTGCTCAAGTCCCTTAAACAAAATGGTGCAGTATTTGTGTGTGACCTGTGCCTAGTTTCTATGTACTTTCAACCACCTTTAGAGGACTTACAGTGCTAATTTAATACACATGCTATGGAAATCACTGTTATACTGCAATTTTATTTAAATCGTGTTTTCTTGTTTTATTTCTATTTTTAAAAATCTTTTCTCTTCTTGGTCCAATCAGTGGATAAGGAACCTGAATTTTTGGGCTGACTGTCTGTCCTCCCACAGACAAAGGACAACCCACCCTCACTCTGGGCCAAGAATGTTCAGGCAAATTCTCCAACCATGTGAAATGGATCATCTAGAGCTTGTGGGGAGAGGGGTTCCTCACATAGGTGAGGAACTCACCTCTGTTGGGAGTGGGTTTGTTTGATTTTTTTTTTATTTTTTTTCTTGTACCTTTCAAGAGCTTTCTCAATTTCCTCTTCATTTTTCCACGCTCCTATCTGGGGAATGAAGTGTAGAGAAACCCACCTCTAAACATACACTCCACAGAAATGCACTTACGGATCCAAGTAGGATGCAGGGGTTCCTCTTAAGATCCGGCCTCTTTTTGAGTAATTTCAGTGGTGGCAACTTCAAGGGGAGGGAAGGCTCCTTCAAAACTCCATGCAGCATCCACATGGGACTAACTTGCCTTCCCTGGGTTCTCAGAGCCCAATTTAATCCAAGCTTATTAACACATAACATTTTAATTTGCCTTTTCAATACATTCTGCACTGTGTAAGTGTAACAGATTTAATAATATCAGAAGTAAGGATTTTATATGTTAATGACAATGCTCCATCCAGTTGGGGGTAACCCCTGTGGAAAAGAGATTGTTTTAAAGAGAGACTATTTCTGGTCCTTCCTCCCCCTATCCCCAAATCGCTGTATTGAAAGAAATACAAAAGGAAAAAAAATAAATTTCTTAGGTACAAAAAATGAGCTGAAATCTCATGTTCTCCAGTGTCTCCATGGGGGTTCCTCCAGAAGCAGAGAATGAGCTAAGGTTCCAGTGTATGTTGTTTACTTGGAGCCAGGATGTTCCCAAGGGGAGAGGGAAATTAAGGAGAAGAGGAGTCATCAGTAAAAGATGTATTATGGATCCTACTGCCCATCCTGCTAGGAACTCTGGGACCCAGTACAGGACATTTCCCACTTCAAAATTATCACCAGAGAGGGGAGGGTCTGTTAATCATTGGTTAAGAGCTATTTCCAGGGGCCATTAATTCCTGGCAGTCCAATGTATGGTGGCAACATTTGCTCCAGGTCCCAGATAAAGCCACAGACAAAGGCATGCAGGCTCGAGCAGCAAAAGTCAGGCTGGTGCATGCTGAAGTGGTCAGAGTGGGGGAAAGGGTGTGGGCACAGACATCCCCTGGATGATACAGTGCAGACCCAAGTGCCCCTTACACAACTTCTAGCCCCAGCATAAACTTGTTAGTTCCTTAATTGTGTCAATGTTCAATGCAGCTCTGAATTTTCCTGGGCCAGAGGAGATTTTGAATTTTCAGAGCTAAACCAGCCAGCAAATAATTTTGAGCATTTATGAGGCACTAGGTAGATTCTAGTTAGGTCTGGAGACTCAGTTATGAATCTTGATTTTTGTCCTGTACATATATACAGTGTGCGGACTGTTGCCTGGAAGTGGCATGTGAACCTCTAGTGGCAGACAGGGTCACCTTAAGGAGTTGTAAGGACACTTTTAATTTTTACTTTGTTAGTTATATATTTATTTTAATGAGTATCCAAAATGTACTTTACCATTCAACTCTAGTTTGATTTTCCTTTTCTGCAGCACTAAAGATCAAACCCAGAGCTGGGCATAGTGGCCCACTCTTATAATCCTAGTGTCTTAGGAGGTTGAGGCAAGAAGATTACAAGTTCAAGGTCAGACTCAGTAACTTAGTGAGACCCCATATCAAGATAAAAATATTTAAAAGGCTGGAGATGTAATTAAGTGGGAAAGCACCCTTAGGCTCAATTGCGAGTACAAAAAAAAGTACTTACCCAGGGCCTCAAACCTGCTAGGTAGGTAATCTGCCACTGAGCTACATCCCCAGTCCTTGGTTTTCAAAGGTATTATTGCTTAGGATCTGACTGAGTTTAGAAGGTGAGCAAATCCAAAAGGTTACTACTTGGTGAATGGATAGAAAAAAAGGAAGTTAACACAAAACTTGGGTAAATATTAGCCATAAAAAAATAAAATTCTGACACCCACTCTAACATAGATGCACCTTGAAAATGTTATGCTAGGTGAAATAAGGTAGGCTCAGAAAACAAAATCATGGCAAGATTCCACTTGCCTTAGGTATCTCGAGTAGAAATATTCATGAAGACAAAGTAGAATAGATATTACTGGAGGCTGTGGGGAGAAGGGAATGGAGTTATTATTTAATGAGAAAAGATCTTCTGTTTGGGATGATGGAAAGTTCCGAAGATGTGTAGACGTATGGTTGTGTAACTTATTGCCACTGGAACCTGGAGTGAATGATGGTTTGGGGCTGAGGAGGCTGCTCAGTAGTAGAATGCTTGTACAGCCTGCACAAGGCCCTGGGCTCAACCCCTAGAAACACACACACACACACATGCACATGCACACACATGCATGCATGCACACATACAGACAAGTGCACACACACACACACACACAAGTGCACACACATACACACACACTCATATGCACATATACATGCACACATGCATGGTTAATCTGATAAACTTTATGGCATGTCTTTCTTACTACAGTAAAAAAAAAAAGTTTAAGCAAATGAAAACATTGATCTAAATAAAAATACCAAGTAATGTATACCTGGCAGTGCTCTGTAACAAAGGATGTTTGAGGCAGGAGAACTTAGAGAAAAGATAGGTAGGTGGCTGGACAAAGGGTCAGGTAGACTCAGGAAGAAGATCCAAGAATTTTCCAAGGTGAACAAGGAGGAAAGACATGAAAGGGGACTTACTCTCTCACCTTGGGGACAGCAGTGCTCCGCTCTGCTGGGGAGGACAGTGCAGAACAGGTGCTGGTCGTCCCACTGGAGGGAAA
The DNA here is from genome assembly GCF_052094955.1 of Ictidomys tridecemlineatus. Taxonomy (NCBI): domain Eukaryota; kingdom Metazoa; phylum Chordata; class Mammalia; order Rodentia; family Sciuridae; genus Ictidomys; species Ictidomys tridecemlineatus. The sequence goes on along the minus strand of NC_135494.1, from coordinate 10,517,158 downwards.
ACGCAGCTGGCTGCAGGCTGCTCAGGAAGCACAGCTCTTCCTCACTTCTGGTGCAACTCGTGAACAACATGAAGGGGCCAGAGAAAACCCCTCAGAAGTCAAGAGTTAGCAGCCTGAGGCCACGAGATGTGCACGCTCACCATGGTGATTGGGGGGGCTATGACAGGTGCTGACCGTGTCCGTGTCCATGATAATAGTGCTGCTCCAGGCCAGGAGTGGTGATGCACACTTGAAACCCAACAGCCCAGGAGGCTAGGGCAGGAGGATGGTGAGTTCAAAGTCAGCCTCAGAAACTTAGTGAGACCCTGACTAAAAGTGAAAATCTGAAAAGGGCTGAGGATGTGGCTCCATGGTTAAGCACCCCTGTGCTAAAACCCAGGTACAAAAAAATAAAAAATAAAAAGTAGAATTCCATCCTGGTAATGTTTTATATTGTCACAAGTTCTTTTTGATGTATGATGGGGGGGGGAGAAGAAAACATCATTCCAACAAAGGCTGCTCTGCCCAACATGCTCTCCAGGAGTAAGCCCTGCCTCTCCTATCTTCTTTGGCCATGGGCCACCCGAGATCACGTCCTTGCATTGAGGACACTGGTAGAGTTTCAAAATGTATATTTTCCTTCCACTTTATCCCTCAATGCAAAACATAAACATCACCCAGTCCTAACTTAAAGACACTGGAGATGTTTGTTTTTTGGGAGAGACCCAGGGCTGGTACGTATGGGGTCTCCAATATGGCACCTACCTGAGACATAACAGATACCTCCTTTGGGGTGTCCATGCCCTCATACTCTCTCTTGCTCTTTGGTGACCCTGTCTCATTTGTCATCACTGACCAGACGGATGGTCCCCCATGAGTCTCAGCTCCACAAAGACAAGGCCAAGGCCAAGTCAGTCACAATCACTGCTGTTTCACCACCACTAACATAGGGCCTGAGGCCATGAGGCACTTAGTAACTACCCATCAAATAAACTCTCAGCACATGTTGATGCCTGACCCTGAGCCACAGGCTTGATGACCTTTCTCTTAACAAATAACAATCACCCTATAACATAGGGCTTCTGAATAATTTTTTAATTTTATATTGTTTTGGGGGCTACCAGGGATTGAACTCAGGGGCACTTGACTACTCAGCCACATCTGCAGCCCTATTTTGTATTTTTTTTTTAGTGAAAAGATCCCACCGAATTGCTTAGCACCTTGGGTTTTTTTTTTTAATCCTTTAGTTTTAGGTGGATGTAATATCTTTATTTTTTTTATGGTGATGAGGATGACACAGAAGAGAAGCGCTCCAGTGACCATGCCTGGCTCAATGACAGTTCCAGGCAGACCTTGTGGGGATGGGGGTCTCCTGGTGTTAGGCTGTAAGGTCAGCTCATCTGCCTCAGTCACCCCTTCAGGACTCTCTGTGTTTGCAATGCTGGGCAAACGCTCCACTGCTGAGCCACATCTCCAGCCAATCACAGGAGTGTTTAAAGACAAGTCCGTGGGGCAGAGAGGATACTGTTCCTTCATCCTTCCTCCTACAGATGCACATCCCACTGCAGGGCCCCGAGCTGACCCAAAGGGAGGAGCCCCACATTGTGGGTGAGAACTGAGGTCCTCTAGCATCTTTAATCCTCCACTTCTCCTGTCTCCACCCCTCAGCCCAGTGCCTCCCTGTACTCCCTCTTCTCCTGTGTTCCTGTCTTTCTAATTTTGAACAGTAAGATCTGTCCTTCTCCAGGAAATTTTCCTGGGTAATGATAACAGGATTGTTCATGGCAGGCAAGAGGACATGGAGGATCTCATGGTGAAATACTATTACGTCCATTTCACAGACTAGAAAACTGAGGCTCAGGCTGGTTAAACAACTTGCCCAGTTACTCAGCTGCAGAATCAGCATCAAAATGCTTTTCCAGATACAGGGGATTTGCAATCCCTCTGAATGGCTATCACCATAGACCCCCCACCAGCAGGGCCTTGCCCTGTGTGGGGTACAGGGGTCAGGATGGGCATCCCTGAGTCATCCCACTCTCTCATCAGGCCATCCTGGTGACTAATGACTCTGGGCAAAGCAGAGAGGCCTGGATGGGAGAAGCGAGACCTGGGATCAACCTTGAACTTAAGAGGCTGCAAGCTCTGACCAGCCACTCTAATGGGCCCGAGTTACCTTAGCCAGCCCTTGGATGGAAACTCAGGCATCATGGCTGGCTGGCCTGCAGGTCGCCTGGCACCCCACCTCTTCTGCATTTCACAAGGCTTCTGTTCTGACAACCTTTTCTCCTGCAGCAACAAAGCCATCCTCATTTATCAAGCACTGACTAAGTGCCAGACACTCTGCTGAGCACTTTACACACATTATCTTGTTCAATCTTCACAACTGCAGGAAAACGGTGTTAATGCTGCATGACAGGTGAGGAAACTGAGGCTTGTGGGGAAGTGGGAGGGGGCATGGGAGGCACAGCTGAGCTTCAAGATGGATTCTGAGCAGGCCTGGGTTCTGACCATGGCCCTGTGCTGTCCCTGGACAGAGACTGTGGTTCACATTATAGGCGACATTTTGTCTTTATATTAATCTATTTTCAAAATACTCTACAACATTCTAAAGGGAAAAATGTGACTTATCAGGAGAAAAAAGGCAGAAATCAAGATGAGGGAGGGGGCTGGGCAGGGCAGGGAGGAAAATGGTTCTGTGAGGTCATCATAATGTTCATGCACACAAACCCAGGATCCCAAATCAATGGCAGATCAAGATTAAATTATTCATTTGGGATTATTTGGGATAAGATTATATTTTTATTTGCGATTTTGTGAATGTCCAAATTAAAAATACAAAAAGCTTTATGATTTTGTTCATCTGAAGTCTTAAACCATTAATTTCAAACTTGGGAAAAAAAAATGTCTCAGGCTCAAATACTTTCCTCCTGTGTTTCCAAGCTACCTGGGTAACCTTAGAACCCCAGCTGGGCACTGCAGCCCCTGGCTGTACCCTGCACAGAAACCTTTTGGTGGTACCTGGAGTCCTGGAGGAGAGGTCAGAGTCCCCTCACTTGAGTGAGGACCTGAGCCTCCAGGAAGGGAAGACAGACGGTGTGTGACCCCTCTCCCCCAGCTGAGCAGAAGGTCAGGTTCCCAGCCCAGACCTGCTTGCCTCTCAAGTGCTGCCAACCTGCTTCCAACTCCCAGACATGCCAGCCTAAGGAAGGGCCTTTGACTAGATGGTCAGAGAACTCAGAAAAATCTAGAGGTGCTGCACAGCCCCAGGAATGGGAGTGCATCCCTTGAATCTGCAGCCCAAGTTGGATTTCAGAACTGGGCTAGGGGTTGGGAGCTGGGAGGCCTGGGCCCCAGAAAGGCTCAGGGATACACTGGCCTCCTAGGCCCTTACCGTGTCTCCCAACAGAACAAGAGCTTCTCTGTGTCCCCACTCCAAAAAGAAAACCTGACCCCTTCATTTCTCTTCCTGGACCCCACTCTTTTTCAGACACCAAGCTGCCTGGAGAGGACAAATTTCAAGGGGGCCATGCAGCAGAGGCTCTGAGAACCCAGGTAGGTGCCCTCAACCACCAACGTGCCCTCCTCTTTGATGAGAGAGAAACTCATGGGCAAGTTTTTAAAGCTCAAAATAAAGTTTAAATATTATATGAAAATTACTAAACAAATCAAATCATTGTTAAGTTGATGTCATAGGCTTCCTCTAGACAATACATTTAATGAAGATTATTGTTCTCCTGGTTATAGTTTTCGATTTGCATTTTATTATCAGAGAACCACTTATGCATTACTGTAGGATTTTCATTAGGCAAGTAATTTTTTATGTGGATTTTATTATATTCCCTTGGCTGAAATCCTGATCACTTAATGGCAAGAATACTGCTCTGACATCCTGTGTGTCAATCAGCATGTAACCCTTTCCTTGGGTTGTTGAAAAGTACTTAAAAAAAACAACCTGGTGTTGATGGTAAAAAAAAGAGGACAGGGTCAGAGCTCAGGGGGTGGTTTTGTGTCCAGTTCCTCTGCTGAACCACACACACATTCTCTCTCTCTCTCTCTCTCTCTCTCTCTCTCTTTCTCTTTCTCTCTCCCTCTCTCCCCCAAAAGGAATTTTCTATTCCAAAATACAGATGTGATTTTATATATGCAACATATAAGCTTTATGTATATAATTTGTTTCTTTTATGACCCTCTTTGGCCACTCCTTTTAGCCATCAGGACCCAGGGAAGGGTGGTGCTGGGGAAATACAGTTGAAAGAGAAGAGCCTGGGAAAATTCAGGAAGAAAGACAGAGTGGGAGGCATTCCTGGAACCTCAGCCATCAGCAGGAAAAAAATCATTTCTAAGAAGTCTAATATGAAGCTATTAAGCTAATTGGAATCTAGATTTCACAGGGTGCCACTGGAAACTGGAGCCCAGGAGACTCTCCTTGCTGGAAACTCACCTCTGTGTGAATGAGTAAGGGAGAGAATTAATGAAGCAGCTAGCCAGCCTCTGGACACCCAAGCACAACCTATGGATGGACCCAGGGCACACGGGTGGTTCCAGGTGTCCCTTTCCTAAAAGCTGAGAAGGTTTCACAGAAACACACTCATGATAAAAACTCCTACTTATTAAGAAAGGGGCTGTCTGGCTGCAGTGGCACATGAATGTAATAATGCCTGATACAGAAGTGGGTAAGGAGGCTGAGGCAGGAGGATTGTCAAGTTCAAAGCCTGCCTCAGCAACTCAGCAAGGCCCTAAGCAACTTAGCAAGACCTTGTCTCAAGATTTAAAAAATAAACTTAAAAAAGGCACTGGGGAGCTGGCTCAAGTGGTGAGAGACTAGGAAAAGGGTTGCCACATGCCAGGGACTGGCTCCTCTTTGTGTGCATTATTACATCTCTCTCTGGTAAATCGAGCCCACAGGACCCACAGGGAACTTTCCAAGGTGTCTTTGCCCAGAGCACATGGTGGGTCACCCTCCCACAGCAGCCCAACAAGCAGTGCAGGGAAAGGAATCAATTCAGGCCAAGAGCCTTCATGGTATTTTACACCCTAACTCCTGCCCATCATCAAATGCTGAGGTCCCAAAGTCAGTCCCTATTCATCAGTTGCTTTAAAACCCAGGGCTTAATAGTCACTTATTTTCAAACACAGAGTTTTATGGCCATCAAAGGAGGAGTGGAGCCACTTCCTTTGTCCTCCTTGCAGGTGGCAGCACATGAACCATGCACCAAGAGCTATAGGAAATCCTAGTGTGAAAAAAAAAGTGAACGCCCTGTTTGTGTTCAACAGAGAAACAATAGGAGATGCCACAATGAACACTTATTTATTTGATGACAACATTCCCTTTACTGTTCTCTGCTGCTGCTTGACATGTGGTAATAATAGCACTTGATGCCTGTATTTGTGTGAGTTTGTGCAGGTGCATGCATTCAAGTGGGCATGTGTGCAGTAGGTCAGTGGGCATGCATGCATGTAAACCGTTTGGTGGCTTTGCCAAATACAGCTAGAAACTGCACCAAATTACATTTCCAAGGAAGAATCTGAGCAAGGGCTTAGAAGGATCTTGTTGTTGTGTAACATTCCTTTGATTCATTCTTTTTATTTTGCTTTCGAGTGTTAGTCTAATGAACCAAAGCATAAAGCTCAGGAGAGCAGGTGATGTATTCTTAAAAAAAAAATAATCAGAGGATTTTGTAATCAGAGGTGATTTCTTAATAGATGGAGGTGTCAGATGTCCAAAAGAAACATCATGTGGGGTACTCATTACCCTGCCCCTGTTAAATGAAATTATTTATGGGTAGATGGGAGTTTTCAAATGAAACTCATTCCCATGAAATGGCACAAATATTCATGTAAATGTTTATTATGTCATGTGTGTCTTTGGGGATTTTTTTTTTTGCTTTGAGTTTATTATCAACATCACTTGTAATCAATCACTTGTTGAAAAAGGTGGGAGGACTAATTTATCTGTAATGACACACAGTTGAGAAAATCCTTTCTCTCTAGAATTCGATTGAACTTCTGTATCACCTTTCTGTGAGGCCAGAGAGGACTCCTGGGATACAATTTAGAGGAAAATAGTATTTTTTTTCTTTAGCCCCTTTTCCTAAATACTTTAACTTTCAGAAATAACACTGGCTAGCCAATGGAAACATTTCTTTGATAAAGACTGAAGATTTAAGATAAAAAACAGCTGGGAAGATTTCTATACACACACACACACACACACACACACACAGAAACCACTTTGAACTACACAGAGAATGTCATTTAAACCCAAATAGATGTGGTTTAATCTTGCTTTTGATCCTCTTGTAGAATTTCCTCAAAATGACCACATATGCATTTAAGATGAGAGGACCTAATTTATCTCTGTTAGAATAGCACTTTGGTGCATAGAACATGTACACCTCAGGCTCCAAGCCTTGGATCAGAGACAGCAGGGTACCAGGGAGAATATATCCTGGACTTTAATTTGGTGCAGTAATCCAGTAAGAAACTAAAAAGAAAGAAAATAAGCAAGGATGCCTACATCATATCATTTTGAATACAGAAAGTCACACTTGTCCCCTCTAGTGTCAATAAATATTGGCAGAGCCTCAGCTCCTCACACTTGGAAATGATCCTAAGACAAACTGTATCATGATGCTCCTATAGAACCATGCACAGGAGATTCCTACAGCTCTATGTCCCTTCTGTATATCATGAAGATTTTTCAATATTATGGCTGGAGAAGTAATCCCTGGAGCCAAATTCATTCAAAACACAAAATGTCATCGTCAGTCACCCTGGAGAGGGACCTGCTGAAACACACTGACTTTACTTTCAACCTCAAGGTGGTGAGAATAGCCACCTTAGGCCTTAGAAGGCAAAGAACTCAGACAGATACAAACCTTCTAAGGTTCCTTTGTCCTTCTCCCTGCTTTCATACTTGAATGATTCTCATGGTGAACCAGGAAAGTTCACCATGAGTAAAATGTGGAGGTCTTGTCTCCAAAGGGATCCCTAGGAAAGAGAACTCAGGAGAAGAAGATGCTGGGTAACTAACATCTAGCACCATCAACCTTCCTGGGGGAAATCCAAGGGCAGCCCTGTTCCAACTTCTTGGTGTCTCCTTCTTAGTGTCATTTCCTACATGGTCATAACACTTTAGAAGATTAAAGAGGCCAAAATCAGAAAGAAGAAAAGAAAGTGTCGTGTTTCTTATGAGTAATTGTGTGTGTATTTGCACAAACATGCATACATGAGTGTGTGGCATGTGGCAGGAGTGAATGGGGGGAGTGAGGTGGATGGTGGTGGCCTTGGTAGATTTGTGTTTGAAGTACTGGGAAAGTGGTCCAATGGACCCAGTCTAAACACAAAGGCAGAATCCAACTCATCAGTGGTCAAAGATATTTCTAGAACTCTGCTAGCTCTCCAGCAACACACTCTGTATCATGTCTTGCCCTGTGAGGAGCCTCCTCTGGGCAAATGTCTGATATAAGGCCATTCCAAAGCATAGTCTAATCTACCACAATCATCTACCATCTACCATGAGAATGCTTATTATTTAAAAAAATGCACTTTTGTTTACATTGCTGGAGTCTCAGAGTCCTTCTCCTAACCCACTAGTTCTGTCTGTCTGGATGTGTTTCCTGGTCTCTGAGGAAGCTGCCCCTGCTCAACCCCACTCCAAAGGAAAATGGAAGACTCCCATGGCCTGTGTTGTCTGATTCCCATGACAGGGCCTTTATGATGGCAGCTGCTGGAGGATGGGAAAGGGGGAGGCTGGTTCTTGATAGAGAAGTGGGGTGATTTTTGGAGGCCATGTGGAAACCGAGCCACTCCTGGGGAAGCACTGGGATGGAGACTGAGGCAGGGCCAGAGTGGAAGGCTGCACTGCTTTCTGCAGAGGATGCTTTGGTCCTACACTCAGAGTATGGGGACTGAAGGACACAGTCCTGTTCTGTGGCTTTAGGAGCAGGAAAAAAGACAGGAGAATGGCAGTGTGGCTTTGGAGACTTGGAAGATAGCTGAGTAAAAGTCAGAAAAGTCACTGGACCAGAGGTCCACACTTCTGGGTTCTAGTTTGAGGGCTTTTTAACTGTGTGCTAGAGACAGGCCACCTGTGCTTTTCTTACAGAACTGGTGCAAAACAGGAAGGTTGGATAGGAAGCCTTTAAAGATTCTTCCAGCTGGGGAACAATCTGAGCAGGAAAGCCTCATGTCACTTCTATTACTCCACAAACACAAGCACTTCAACCATCTGTGTGGCAGAAAATAGAAAGGGTAGGGAAGGTGGAGAGGGACACACCAGGCATAATGAGCACAAGTAAAGCCACCATGGCCACTGGACCTGACATCTATGAGAGGACACCAACCAAGGTGCCTTAGAAGACACAGATTGCTTATCTCCCACATTGGGTCCAAGACCACATTTTGCCCAACCATACTGATACTTAAGCAGACCACAATAACCATGATAATGGCTTCAACTACTGTCACCACTTTTGGCTCTTTCATGTCCCTAACACAGGCCCAGTGCTCCATCTGCTATTCAACAGAAGAACAACCAGTATCTTAATATGAAGGAACACCTGGGCCAGTTTTAGAGAAAACTAGCAGGTGAGTCTTCACAGTAAGTTTTTTTTTTTTTAAAGACTCTTCAAGCATGACTGAATTGGTTTTCTTTGGCTGTAACTGAGTACCACACACTGAGCACTTTATAGAGAACAGTAGTTAATTTATCTCAGAGTTCCAGGGGCCTGAAATTCCAAGGTGTGGTATCTGGTTCATCTCTGACTGCAACACAACATGGCAGATGGCTTCCAGGCAAGACAGGTGCTAGAGAGAGCTCATTCCAAGGCTAACCCATTAAACCATTAATTCAAAAATGGTTTCATCCACTAATTCAGGAATGGATTAATCCATGCATGAGGTCTGTGCTTTCAAAGGTCATGCCTCTGAACACTATAAAAATGGTCACCAAGTTTCCTATACATGAAACTTGGGGGACACATTGGAACCAGAGCAATTTGTAATTCAAGCTGTGTTTTGTTTTCCACTCCATGTGCTGAACTCAGAAATAAAATGCCTTGGGTGGCATTGCATCTTTGTTCTAACCTGGGAGGCATTCTACAGAGCTAAGATTTGAGTGGAATCACCAGCTCAGTCTTTCCCTGAGATTCTGATGACAGCAATACAAATAGCTAATTTGTATGGAGAACCTGCCACAGGCCTGGTACCCTGTGAAATCCTTGACAGGCACGTCTCCCTCTCTTTTTCACAACAATCTCATAATTTATTAAGCAGCTCATTTACTTTTATTGCCCACCTAATGCACGCCAGAAACTCTCCTGCCCCCCAGGTAGACAGCAACAAGTAAAATCAATCCATGTCTCTGCTGTCATGTGTTTGCATCCTAGTAAAGGAGAGAGATGATAGATGCATATACATCATGTCAGGTGTTTATGAGGCCTATGGGTAGAAATCAAGCAGGCCAGTGAAGTGAGAATGGCAGAAGGAAAGGTGGGCACTCTAGGGTATTCAGAGAGACCTCTGGTGATGGCAAAGAGCAAGATACAGAGTCCCAGGTCCAGGCAGAGAGAGAAGTAGATGGCCCGTTCTATGGAGGGATACCCAGAAGCTCCAGTGTCTCTTGTTTAATAAGAGGTGATGATCCCACTACATCCCAATATGGCATCTGCTTCCCAGACCAAAAAGATGTGGGGGGGGGACAGCTGGGACCACATGGGGCCAGCTGCTCTGCTTGCAACCCCACACATTAGGCCAGTCTCTTAATCCCTGTACCCTTCTTGGAGACTGCCCAGGGTGACTGAGCTATTCTGCTTTCCTGGGCCAATGGAGTAAGAGCCAGACCCACTGACAGGACAGAGACAACCTGCACAATTTCCTGGTGGTTTCTTTCTTCTTATCTTACCCCAGAGCTTCCGGCCAAACAAAGCTACACTTGAGTGTAATTTTCCATCAGTACTCAAAAGTGACCAGGAACTCTGCAAAAAGAAATATGGACTTTTGCCACAGGTGGCAGTGACCTCAGTGGCAGGAGCTCCAGGTTGTTCTCCATAGCACCAGTACCTGTATCTACCCCATGAGGGATCTCTAAATAAGATTTCTGGGATTGGCTCCATGTTTTACCTAGAGTGGTAGTGGAGACTCTCCTTGTGAAGAGTAAACAGAGAAATTTGAGGGCAGGGACAAAGCTCAGGTGCGACATTGGTCCAGTATGCCTAAGGTCCTGGCTTATGTCCCTGGCACCACTACAGAAATTGATAGAAAAAATAATAAAATATAACTTAGAAATTGCCTTTGAATGTAAAGTTTCTGAAAAAGTTCCCAATGGAATTAAAGCCTCAAGGGGCAGCTTTAAAGCTAGATGGTGGGCACAGAATTATTTGTGATGAGGATACCTCTGTTCTAGGTACTCTAGAAAATTCTGATCTAAAGTTTGGAGGGGCCAAGGGGGCAAGATCACTAGGTGACCACACCCTTTTCTCTCTTTCCTCTGCCCTGATGGATATGATGATGGGTGTTATAGTTTGGATATGAGATGTCTCTCTAACGTTCCTGGGTTAATGCAGAAATATTCAGAGGGGAAGTAATGAGCTAGAAACTACTTAGTCCATCAAAGTTGGAATGCACAGGCTGAGTGGTAGCTGTTGGCAGGCAGGGCATGGCTAAGAAACTGGATCTTCCTTCATCCCTCTCTGTCTCTGTGCTTCCTGACCCCACCATAAACTGAGCAGATTTTTTCTCCTGGATCCTTCCCCTCCCTCTCTTTCTCCGTGCTTCCTGACCCAACCATAAACTGAGCAGATTTCTTCTCCTGGATCCTTCCCCATGATATCTTCTGGGCTTCACCTCAGGCCTGGAGAAATAAAGTCTGCCATCTATGGACTGGGACCTCTGAAACCATGAGTCCCCAATAAACTTTCTCTCCTTTAAGTTTTTCTCATATGGTATTTTGGTCACAGTGATGAAAAAGCCCACTAAAACACTGGGTATGGCACAGCACATCCATGAAGTTGTACACATGTAGACACACACAGAGGTTTTATTTCATGAAAAGAAGTTTAGTTCTTTTTTCAAGGTTTAGTGTTTTAAAATGAAAATTGGGTGAGGAAGGATTCCTTCTACTGTGCATACTTCAGAAAGCATATAGTTTCTACATTAACAAAACAAAAAGTCTCATTGATCAGGTGGATAAATAAAATGAATAACCTTAAAGAGATTCCAAAAGCCAGAGTTTAATGTCTAACCCACAGTTGAGAGTGAAATGATTTCCCCTTGATTTTACTGTTGGTGTCGGTTTAAAAGGGTGTCTGGGGCATAATTCAGGTTGTCAGGAATCTCTGGCATAGCTCAGGTGGTGCTGGAGTGTGCATCTGTGGTACCCAAAGAGAAATACCATGGAGTCTCCCAGTCTCTCTTAATAGCTCAGGGAGCAGTGAACAGTCACTGATCTCCAGTAAATATTGGATTTTTCCTCCATTTGGTGATGACAATTTCCTACTTTAGAAGGTCACATAATTGCCAGTTAGAATTGCTTCACACAGCCCACTGAGACCATGGGACAAGCCATCACTGTGTGGCAAACACTGAAAAGAATGTGCTTCTGAGTGGCCTCTTCAGATGTACCTTCCCTCCTTTTCCTCCTGGGAGTGGTGATATGGGGGAGAAGTGTGAGTCACCTGTGTGCGCTGGTGGGAAACTTGCTAGAGAGACAGAGAGCAACAGGGAGCAGCAGAAGAAATCTGGGGGCTTGGCACATTTCTTGGAGGGAAGCTACAGACACCCTGAAAAACATGCCCATGTCTGGAATATTCTAGAAAGAAAAGCCTATTTATGGTTTGTTTCAGCTACTTCTCTTGTTGCTATTGCATTCCTACTTTCTTTGTTTAGCAGTTTATCTTCTACCCTGATTATAATCTGTTGATAAGACACTGAAGTTCAACTTGGATTCAGAATGCTGCACTTTTGCATCCCTCTGTGCCTTCCTTGAGTGCACAGGCTGAAGGTATGGACTGAGGTCTTAACTTCTGGCTCTGCAGCTCTCAGGCCTCTGATCCACACCACCTGCCATCCAGCATCCAACTTGACTGTGGCTCTTCTTAGACTGCATATTTATGTGAACCAGTGCTTTGTATTGTCTCTCCTCCCTTCTCAACTCCCCTAGAAATTCTCCTCCCTTGTCCTCTTCTTTCTCCCCCAACTTCACATCAATTCTTATTTTTTGCAGAACTCTGACACATTTGTGCACCACCACCAAAAACATACACACACACAAAAAAAAAATATGCATAAAAAGGCCTTAAATGCTCAGGAAAATTGGCTGTCTCTCAGCCTAAAACATAAAATTTATGCCAAATCTCTGTGGTTTGGTGGATGTTGTTGAGTCCTTGTGAAGTCCGATACTAAAACATAGGGCATCTAATGTAATGATTTTGTTGGTAAAATAAGTTAGTTCCAGGACACATGCAAATAAATAGGAAGAAAGAAGGTGCATTCTCCAAAACAAAAAACAGCTAGCCCAATGTCTGAAGCAGCATGATGTGGGCCACTGATGGAAAGATACACTTTATGCATATAAATATAGAAAATAGATACTAAATATATTAAGATATATTTATGTGTAAATGTGTAAATAAAATGATATACTTAGCATAAATGTAAAATGTATAAAAAGATGTGTATTTATTATATAGATCTATATACACTCATGCATATACATACATGCACATGCATTCATATGCCTAATACGTACATACATATATATGACCATAAAATCAGGTTTTTATTGGTTCCAAGAATACATAAATAAATAAAACAAGCAAAACTAATAACTTGCTGAAATGTTACCACTTTGGGTTTTGGGAAGACTGGAGATAAAGAAAAAAGTCTCTGGAACCTTAATGGTGCTGATTAAAAGACCCAACTCTCTGACTCCATCTTGGGCACTTTAGCTGCAGTTCTGTGCCCTCAGTTAGTGAGAGGTCAATGGCTCTGACTTGTCAGCTCTGGCACTGTGAACATACCCCTGAATCAGGATGAAGCCAGGAGTAGGACAGGAAAAGGTCATGGAGAAGCAGGCAATATGGCTGACCCTGGCAGAGCAGAACAGGGAAAGTTCCACAAGCAAAATCCATGGTTTGCCTTTCAAAAGAAGGAAAGATAATTCCTGGCTAGGTCAAAGCAATAGTTTCCACCTGGGAATTTTTTTTCCAGCATTTCTTGGGAAAATGATATAGGTGTATATTTCTGAATCCCACATTCTAAAAAATTGAGCTTGGGAAGTGAGAGAAATAGGAAAAAAAAATACAGTTTTTCACTGAGAACAAAAGAGCACCATTACACACAGAGATGTTGCTCCTCAAAGGGACCCAGGGGTGCAAAAAGAAAGAGATAGCAGGGAATGCCGTCATGCAGAACTGCAGATCAGTGTCCTGGTTCCAGCCAGGGCAGGAGAGAAGGGGCCACCATGCTCACTCTTTGGGGTTTTGGACAGCTGTGGCCACATGATAAACACATGTCTTTGGCCCTGTGTGGTTCTAAGGGTGACATCTTACAAAGTCAGTTCTGTGCTAATCACATACAACTCTTTCCTCAACTCCATGGTTGTGCTCCAAGAAATAACAAGCTGTGAAGCAAAACAAGCCCTTTCCTGGCATTTCTACATAGGTTTCTGTGCAGAGCTACTCTTGCTAAAAGATTAGACATTACATTAGTTAAAAACCACCCAGCAATACCTGCAGGTGTGTGCCTATATTTGTATGTTCAACCCAGGCTACTGCTCTCTGTGAATAGAACTAAACATACATCTGTATCTTACTAATTACAAAATTTTATTGTCTCTCTCATATTGAGTTAAGCATATTAAGAATGTTTGAAGCATTTTAAAAGCAATTTGTGATTTAGGTGGGTATTTCTGGGGGCCAATTCTGGTCTTTTTTTCTAAATCTCTAACATCAATATCAGTCTTGAATTTGAAAACCAATCAACACAGGAAGTGGCATCATTCAGAGAGCATAGAGGGAGATGCAGAGTAACCCTCCTAAGATGAAACATGTCTTTCCCATTAAGTGCAGGAGACTCTAAGGAAGAAAGCCAGGGAAAGCAGGGGAGTTTTTTCAGGGAGGAGTGAGGAAGAGATACTGTGTGTTTGTGTGAGGCAAAGTTTTAATGAAGGAAGGAAGGAAGGAAGGAGGAAAGGAAGGAAGAAAAGGAGGAAGTAAGAAAGAAAGGAATGAAGGAAAGAAAGAAGGAATGCTGAAGAGAAGAAAGGAAGCAAGGAGAACGAAATGAACTCTCTCTAGGGAACAAGGAAACCCTTTAGAAATTCAACTTTTTTTTCCATTGTTAGGATTATATAACTGCCTTAACATAGCTCTCTTTTTTAAAATGTAAGAATTTGTCATATTAAATAAAAATTTGCCTTGGAGACTACATTTAAAATATGCTAAAAAAATTAATCTTATGGACAACATTATATTCTTAGAAGGAGATATTACCTACTGAATTACTATCATGAATAAGACAGAATTATTAACAATTATTACACCATACACGTCACTATCCCTAAAATATGACAAGTTATACACTTGTCCATTCAATTAGTATTGACAGTCCCAAAATTTTAGTTGTTTTTAAATCACAATAGGCAATGTGCCTAATTTTCATATGACTATTTTGATGTTTTACCAAACATTACAGACAAGACTTAAGTGAAAACATTCAGTATAGAACATAGGCTTAAAATATCGGTTTTCAATTGAGAATACATCCTAGAAGATTTTTTAATATAAATCTATAAATGCTTAACTATTATCTGGTCACTTCATCTTTTTTCCTTGTTTATTTTATATAATATTCAAGGAACATAAAATTTTAAACGTTGTGCTTTCACATGAACCATCTTTAATGTCAAGAGAAGATTCAATAGGTTTTAACTTTATGAAACATATAATTTTATAGACCATCAACACTGTGATGGTCAATAGACTCAGTGATGAGGAGTTTTTGAAGCCACTGTGCATTTTCTATCTTGCATTGTAATTGCTGTGTAATTTATAAATGGTGTGATTATTAAGAATTTCTAAAAAAAATTCTATAATTAAAAAGAGGCATATAATAGCAAATTACTCATATAAGCCTATATTACATTAATACATCTGAATAAATGAAGCATGTATGATCACAAAACAAAAACATGGACCTAAAACTTCTCACACAGCTATGAAAAATGCTGTGATTACAAAGCAAAATATTTGTCTTTTAGGTGCAAACATGTGGTTTCAAAGTCCTGTAGCTAATAAATGTCTGTACTTTCTTTAATCCAAATTTATTGCTGTACATGCATTATTATAATTTGCTTGAAGAATCATGTGTTGATTAGTATTTCATTTCAAACAACTCTCTTAAAAGTACTAAGAATCTTTCTTGTAACATCCATCACTAATTGTATTAATACCATAGTCATATGGTAAATTTTGAGCCTACAGGAGAAGTTTACTTAAAATTTAAAAATTCTCTGTCACGTAAAAGGTAGAAGATATACTATACCAAAAGAATTATTTCCAGGTACTTGGTCATTTTTGAGGTATGGGTCTGTGTATAATAAGTAAAATTCAATTGCATTTGCAGATTTATGGAACTATGCTTTAAAATAAATGTTCCTTGAGAGAGAATATTAATGTATTTAACTTCTACGTCTATGTCAAGAAAATTTTCATAGTATCATAAAAATTAAATGATTCATATAGAAATGCTATTCACTGTATGTTTATAGTATTTTGAGAAGATTCATGGATTTGGTAGTTTTTTTCAAATATATTTTGTAAAAAATAAACAGAACTTGATCACAAAGATTTTTGTTTTATATCATCAATTTTTGGTGATATTATTACTCTTGTTCAAGCAAAATTATATATAAAAAAATAGTGATTCTCTTTCTTGCTTTCATTTTATCTCCCAAAATTCTTATCCTTTGTGAAATACAATGATAATGCAGAATTATATCCTTATAAAGCCTATTTTATTTTCTCCAATTTCAATCATGGATCTAAATTCATATTAAAATGCATTGAATATTTTTGATTGTGTATTATAAGCCCATAAACTAAGATAACTATTATACTTAGAGATCTAGGTCTTCAAATATGCAAGTCAATTTTAATCACAATGAATTAAAGTATCAAAGAGAAGCATAAAATAAGATAAATATCCACAATGAAAAGAGGAGGTGATCTCCAGTGACAAAAGTCTTCAAAGAACTTCTGGAAAACAAAGAGTCTGGAAGTAGATGAAAGATGTATTTGAGTTCTAATTACAGCTTCACAAGAAGTAGATTAAGACCAAGTCTAGGCATCTTGGAAGTCTATAAGTTAGTGTGCTTCAGATAAGCACAATGGAAATAAAGGGAAGGAAGCACGTTTGGCCCCACAGAATCTGGGGTTGAAGTCTAATCTCAGAGGAGCCTTCTGCTTACTCAAGGTTAAATTTTGGAGCAGTTTTTCACTCTCATATTTGTTCCTACTTGAAACAAAGAGTGTGATTTACATGAGTCTCAAACAGTCTTGAGTATAGGAAGCCTTGAATGTTCATAGCCAGAAAAACTCTCTTCTACTGATGAAAATATTTTTAAAAGACTACTTTCAGCAATTGTCTGGGAAATGAATCCTTCAGTCCTAATGGTGCCATAAAACACAGTTCCGTATAGTGACACCACACGAAAAACAAAACAAAAAACAAACAAACAAACAAAAAACCCACTTTAAGTCTAAGTTCTGCACTTACTTTCTGGTACTGATAAGACTCTATTCCTGAGAAAAATTTATAAGAAAGGAAAACAGTGTAATTAATTACAGTTTTGACAGCTGAGTAGACTGAATGTCAAATTAATGTACATCTTGTGTCTCTTCTGTTGTTGATTTTAGATCCCCTAAATGTACTTATTTTGGTCTCTATAACTTAGCTGATGGAAACTTATACTCATCCCCAAATCATTTGAGTCTCCTCACCATAATTTTCTCAAGGCAGGTTACATATCATTGGGCTCAACATATTCAACCAGAAGAAAGTGGATTTGTTATATACTAGATAAATAAACAACCGTTATAATTAGAATGTAAACATATTTTTGGGGGGGGGGGTTCAGTTTTTTCAAGAATGATGGTTTTTCAAAAAAAAAAAATAATACAGGAGATTTTGTTTTCCACTTCACCCAAATGTGGAACTAACAGGCAATCTATAGCAGGTATTGAAAGAACTTTATGAGACACCAATCTTCAGTTGTTTTTCTCATGTTTTTTGTATCATTCATTACTGTGGAATTTGATTTAAATGTTTGAAATATAAAAACTATATTTAAAAATAAACATAAAATGTTCTTTGGTATTTTAAGGTAATTTTAAGGCTTATAATACACAGTATATTTACCTCACATTTTTCTAATGTAATCCCAAGACAAAGAATTTGGGATATATTCTTCATGAAAAAAAAATACTTTTACTAAGTAAAACTATGTTGTTCTATGTAAAACTCTGTTGTTCCATGTATCATATATATCTCTGCAGTGTATGTTGGCCTTAAAATTAATAGAAGTAAATGCTTGATGTGGCTGCTAAAAGGTTTATATTATCTTGTCCTTGTTAATATCATGGCAGAATATATGAAGGATGAACCAGAAGATTTCTGAAATTGTGTATTTTTATGGCTGGAAACTTTTGAAAGGTGCATAATTGTTATTAATGATAAAGACTGACTAAAATCAACAATATTCTTTTATATGTACAGAAGTTAACAAATTATGTGTTAAATAAAAATGCCTTGTGCAGCCATTGATGGCTGAAATTCATTATACGGGAACTCTGGATATCTCATTTCTAATTTTATCTCTATTTTTTTTTTCTGGCTCAATAAATCTCTCTATGTTTGTTTCTTGCTTTTAAAACCAGAGGAGCAACTTGTCTTTTTTAACTTTCTGCATTGTTTGCCAATTTGACTGAAATAAAGCATGCAGAAATCTTTTGGAATATATTACAAACTATACAAATGGAAGTGAATAATTTTCGCTAACTTTGTGACTCTTTTTCTTTCAAATGCTGTTCTAGCTCAAACTTATCTTTCTTCAATTACCACTGATTATATTTCCATTTCCCCCTAGAATTTGGAAGCCACACTTCATCCATTATTAGTCTATTTCTTAAGTTTTTAAAAGTTTTTATTTGTATATTGTTGTGTGTTGATCTAATTGATTTTTCTTCTTATTTAGTGAATTTTATATATAATTAAATTGGTATAAATATATCCATATTGAAGATTGTACAATGTCCTCAAAAGTTGTTCTTAGCCACACATTGTTGTAAACTAAGTTCTTCATGAATTATATATAATATTAATAAAATTGTGAATGATATTCAATATTATTTTTGAATGGATTCCGTGTATATGAAGCCTTTGCCCTATTGTAGGTGGTAAGCCAATATTTTATGATTAAAAAAACCTAATCTTTACATACAACCTTCTCAGTTTCCCTTATACTACTTGATACACAGAAAATAAGACTATGAAACATATCTCATTGATGATTTTGTCATAAGTATGTGGCCTCACTCAACATTGATTCAAGATCCATTTCTCTGATTCCTGCCCTGAAATAACACTACTTATAGAACAACAGTGATGTCAGAATTTACTAATCTAAATGAAAACACTGATAATTGACCTCTTTTACATAAAAATGAAATATTTGCAATGAGGCTGAAGTCTAGAAAGCCATTGTGCACACACAAGAATGACAAACTATTCTCTCCTATAAGGGCTACCTTTAAGGTTGTGTAAATTCAGTCTATTCAAATTAATAGGAAATGTTAAAATGTTTAAAAGTTAAAATGTTAAAATTTGTAATTTAAGATATAAAAATCTGCAGCTTCTTATCTTATAACTATCTTCTAATTATAACTCTTAATTTCACCATAAATACAAACAGAAAAAATTTATAATGTTGTGACTTATGCAAATTATATTCCACATTAAGTTTCATTAAAATGTGTAAAAGTATTGAGCGATGCTAGAGTATTATTTATTCAATAGTATATTTTACTGTTACATAAAACATTTAGTCAAGTGGAACACTGTGAGGACTGTCATTTAACAACAGGATGAAATCCATGAGTGTTAACATATAAAGAAATATTCAGTTATAAAAATATATGGAATACATAGATAAAAAAATGCACTATAAGATAGGCATGATGGTCCATGCTTGTAATCCAAGCCAATTGGAAAGCTGAGAAGTTTCAGAAGTTTAAATTCAGCCTCAGCAACTTAAGGTGGTTTCAAGAAATTTAGCAAGACAGTCTCAAAATTTGAAAAAGCGGAGAGAGGGCTTAGGAATGTGGCTGAGTGTTTAAAAATCACTAAATTTAAACTGAAAAAAAAAGTTTAAAAATATTACAATTCAGTGTTAACATTAAAAAATAGATTTCATATAATTCTTTTCTGAAGTATTCAAAAGTGAAAATAGTAATTTTTGATTTAGAAAAATATTTATATGCTTTTAAAGATGAATATTTTCTGCACTATGCAGGTATGATATTTATGGTTGATATTTCTCCCAAATAACTTGATCATGCTTAATATATTTAAGCAAAAGTTAAAGACAACTACTTATTTTTCATATTTAAATGACTTCTGTCTTTTATTGATCCTCATATATAAATAATGACTTTACTATACTCTCACATTTGTTAAGTTGTTTATTATAAATGTTTCATTGTCCTATAAGACAAACATTTTTTCAGTATTCTCTACTGGTATAAGATTTCAGATGTTCAATGGATTTAAAATTTGAATGACTTTTGGAAATATTATTTAACTATTTTGTGTTTCTGAGCACAATCATTTTTCCAAAAGCAGCAGTGTTTAAGAAACGTGTGGCTATGAAACGTTTTTCCCCATTTGTATTCTCTCTACCAATATGTATCCACAGGTACTGTGTATTGGTGAATAAATTTTGGAGACATTGTCACATTGTCAATTTTCACATTTCAAAATTTTCTCTCTGCTATGGTTATTGTGGTGAGGATTAAATGTTGACCCCTTCTTAGAAGAATGGTACAATAGGCTTATTTGTAGAGCTTTTCTCCAATGTGTTTTCTCTGATCTCTAGTAATGTATGATATATAATTTAAAATGTTTCTAAATACTCTACATTTATGTCTTCTTTCCCAAATAAATAGCCTAGTGGTGAAAAAGAATTCATTTCTTATTAAAAGCTTTGCTGCATTGTTTCCATTTGTATGGGTTCTTTTGTGTATAAATTCTGTTGTTAATAAGGTTCAATTTTTCTTTAAGAGTATTATCAATTTATTCACATTTTATGTAAATCAGGGTGTCTTTTGTGGTGAATAAAGTTTTTATTTTTTATTAGAAGTTTTGCCACATTATACATATTTGAGGGCTATTCACCAGTGTGAGTTCTGCTGTGTTGAATAATGACTGTTTTATTGCTAAAAGTTTTGCCACATTCCTTACCGTTGTAGAGCTTCTCTTGAGTGTGAATTCTCCTGTGGCAAATAGGGTTAATATTTGAGTAAAAACTTTTCACATTCTTTGCATTTGTGAGGCTTCTCTGAAGTGTGAGTTTTGCTGTTGCAAATAAGTTGTGATTTACGACTGAAAGCTTTGTCACATTCTTTACCTTTGGAGGGCTTCTCTCCAGTGTGAGTTCTGCTGTGATAACAGGGTCTGTTTTTTGACTAAAAGCTTTGCCACATTCTTTACCTTTGAAGGGCTTCTCTCCAGTGTGAGTTCTTCTGTGGCAAATAAGGTGTGATTTTTGATGGAAAGCTTTGCCACAATCTTTACATTTGTAGGGCTTCTCTCCAGTGTGATTTCCTCTGTGGCAAATAGGGTTTGATTTTTTACTGAAGCCTTTTCCACATTTTTTACATTTTTAGGGCTTCTCTCCAGTGTGAGTTCTGATGTGCCTAATAAGACATGGTTTTTGACTGAAAGATTTGCCACATTCTTTATATTTGTAGGGCTTCTTTCCAGTTATGGCACAGCAAGGACTTTCCAAGTGGCCGCAGGATCTTCCCCTCCTTCTGCCCAGAAAGTGGGATGCCACTGCGAGAGTCCAAATCCAAACCTGACTCAGACGCATGGTCTTGCAGGCCCTCGCTCCCTGTGCCCAGTGGCAGTTTGAGTCCAGAACACTCCCTGGACTCTCTCTGCAGCCATCTAGGGCTGCATGGGATGCTGCAGGCAGAAGACAGGCCTGTGTCCCTGAAGTTTGATAATTTCCACGGCCAGTAACTACAATGGTTCTCCCACACCTGAAAGCTAATAAATAATAAGTACTATTAAGGCTTATTTCAAATGTAAATAAAACCTTGAGATAATGTTCTAAATTGTTCAGAAGGTTGTTTTCTTAGTGGAATGCTACAGGATTTTCTTTAGCCAGCATTGCCAGAGTTTCTGCCTTCATCCCAGTGCAGGTGAGGACGAGGGTGGAAAAATTTTCAGTGTTGTTGAAAACTGGACAAGACTTTGGATCAAGCTAGCTGCCTGCAGAATTTACCTGGACTGAGATTTACCTGGACTGTGAGTTAATCTATTGAGACAATGCTTTACTTGGACTGAGACAACAAACTGTAATCTACAACAAATTGTAACTTGGTATCTTTGCTAACAGTGTTATTGCCAGTATAATTTTTCCAAGGGCTTCTTGCATGGAGCCATCAATTGGCTTGGTATTGTGACATTTTGTATCCTCCCCTTCTGCTTGTAGCAGATTATTTATGCTGTTTGTGTAAAGACCACTATAGTCGTTATTTAAATTAAACAAAGGGGAAAATGTTAGGGTCTGTAAACAAGTCAAGATGGTGCCTGGCATTTTGCCAGAGGGAGTGGTTTTTGAAGTAATGCCAGAGAGACAATAAGTGTGGAGATTACTTATTGGTTGACTGCTGTACCTAGTATATGTTAATTAAGATAAGCTGTGTGTAATGTATATATACCCCTCCTGTCCTACAATAAACAGCTCCCACTCCTGCTCTATCAATGTACACTAGTTGTTCATCATGCCCTGGTTAGTTTGCTGCAGCTGGACTGTGGCAATGCACAGTCTTTTGTCCTGTATAAGATAACATTGGATATTTAGAAAATATCTACAAGCTTTACTCTCAGTAGAATAGGAGATATGTAAAACATACAAACATTTGTGGATTTTTCAAAGAGTGTTCAAAAACTGGTTTTTGTCTACCATTACATAGAGACATGAAAATAACTAATAGATTTCGAGTAATAATTCCACACATATTCAACAAGGGTAAAGAGGCTATGAACTCTTAAAAAGAAATATGAACAAAAAATTTACTAAGAAATATACACATATGTCTATAAAATTTTCCATACATTTTAAAAGACTATAAAAACCTTGCATAGCCTATGGCTATAATAGTTGGATGAAGTCAACACATGACAATCAAATATAATAAATTGATTATATATATATTTTTTATTTCATGTGATATGCTGATTTTTTTCATTGACAAATAAAACTTTCTTATTTACTAAATATATCATGATATTTTATTCTATGTATACAAGGTAAAATGACTGAATAGAATAAATTAACACGATCATTTTTCATATAATTATCAGTCTTGTTAGAAGTTATTGTATTTCTTCTTCTAGTATTTATGAAGAACATAATATACTCACCATTTGGTAAAACAAAACTCTTGACCCTCTTATGTTCAAAAAAAAAATATGGAGACTTTGACTATAATATCAACCCTACACAAAACAAAGTACCTGGTAAGCACAATTTTACTCACTAAATTTCTGACTTCCGCATATGAATCAAATGTTTCTGCAACTTCATCTCTGCCTGCCACATTTCACTTAATGCAAAGTCCTGCACATATTTCTTATAACAATTTATGAACCAAAATATTTTCATAACTAAATAATAATAGTACATAAGTACGATATTTTACTCATTTGATCCTTGATGGGCACTACATTAAATTCCTAGCTTTAATACTGAGAACAATATTTGCAATAAACACAAAAGCAGAAGTACCTCTTCAATTTTCTTATTAAATTGTTTATAGATACATATTTAGTATTGGTAATTCTAAATCTTTAGGTCATCCAACTTTTAATTTTTTCATGTGTGATGCTTGAGATTAACCCACAAAATTCTATATCATTGAACTGAAACACAAGTCTTTTTAAAACTACTTGACTCATGTTGTTTCTAAATTTCTGTGACTTTCCTCAAACATGAAGTACTTTTGTCTGGACTCCAAATTAGCTAATATTACAAGGATGCAGCACCGTTATTGCATATTTTTGTTTATTTAAATGTTTTTATACCTTTTTTCCCCCAAATGGACTACTGTTATAAACTATTGTTGGTTTCTTTAATGAAAAAATAAAAAATAGTACATCAAATATAAACAAAAAGAAACATGGCTTAATCCAAGTGAAAAAAAAAGAAAAAAAAAACATTAAGAATTAAACATTAGGATACTGACAGTTATAAATTACTCAAATAACACTAAATAACTATTTAAAGAAAGTTTAGAGAGTGAAATTAAGGCAAAAATATTAACATAAATAAGCCCAAAGTGTATGTGAATAATTCTTTATGAAAAAATGAAAGGGGCATTCCTACTGTGCAAAGCTGAAATTCTGCTAATATGAAAGAAGCTTATCAAGCAATACATATATAAAGAATCCAAGCATGCCACAATAAAAAGCAATGATCCTGAATTAAATTATTAATCAAAATAGAAAAAATAGAAAATATGGAAAACAACTTATAAAGTAGAAGTATAGCATAACACAAAACAAAAGAAAAAAATAATTACAAACAGAATTCAATAAAAAAAAAGTAATTGCCAACTCAGTTCCAGCACAGAGCATGGAAAGTAACCAAGCATGATCTGCTCCTAAAGGCCTTATTTGTTTAAAGATGGATTATGCTCCTCCCTTTACATCTCATATTTTGCACAATTTTTAATCAATGAGATATAGTTTTAAATCATAAAATTTCTCATAATTCTTTTGGATAAGCTTTTGTTGGGTAAGCAAATTGTATTGTAATACTTATCTTTTAAAACAGAAACAAACAAAAAACAAACAAATATGTACCCTCTTTCATATTAATATGCATTAAATGTTGTTTTATTTACGTTAATATGCTCAATATATAACATAAAGTTACTCAAAATTGGTCATCTGCATTGAGTAGACATTTTATTCTCAAATAGCCATTACCAAAAAAAAAATTTGTAATACATAAGATTCGACCCAACAAGTCTGACAAGATCCTATGCCTTCGGTTACATGGGGAAAAGCATAGACTGCTACACTTATGGCAACATGTTCTCTTTAGACTCTAGATTGAGGCATAAAATATAGCAATTATAAATGTACATCAGAAACTTCACCAGCTGATTCCCAAGTTTCATTTAATGCTAAAAGAGAAGAGTCCCTCCAAACAAGAGAATAATCATTCTCATCAAAAGAGGAGAAACATTAAAAGAGGAACCCATGATATTATAATTCCAGTTACTTGAGGAAATATAAAACCATTAACAGCCTCAGGTTAACAGGTGTTGGCTCAAATGGGGTCAGAATGTACTCTGGATAACTTAGTTACTGCTTTGATTGCTAAACTTACAAAAAACTCTGTAAATTCTTTGGTCTTAATAACAATGTACTCTGTTTTTTTTACACCAGCTGTGGGAAATTCAATACTGTCAGACCTGGACTTCTACAACCCATTACAATATCTTGACTCACTTGGATGAAATTGTTATATATGTGCAAAAATATTTCATGGTATTCATTTTTGTCTGAGCAGAATAACTGTGTCTGTTCCATCCACATAGTATTTTATAGGTCAAAATCCAGCACAATTTATTCATAAAAGGTCTATTCCTCTTGATAAAAACTGTGATGATTCAGTGAACCTTCTCTTTAAGACAAAATTTGATGCTTTGACATTATACTTAGTGGATTTCCCTGGGCTAGCTCTAGGGGTTTACAAAACTATGATGAAACTCTCCTGTGCTAACATAAAATTATTAGTCATGACGTTAATATGCTTAATGAAGATCAAAAACAACATTGTCAAGCCATACTTGACATTCATGCTGCAATTGATTGTCTGTTATTGTTACATCATAAAGGATATCAGAAGTTTAATAACGTGTTCCTTCAATTTAAGTGATAATAGTAGTTTTATTTCAAAAGAGTTAGATTACCATAAAGATATCATAAATAAGGTCCAACAAGATGATGAATGTTTAGACTTGTTGCATTGGCTAACTTTGTTCACTCAATTTCATCTAGGTCAAAAAATATTCATAGGTGGATGTTTACTGATGTTGGAACTTCCTATTGTCCATGCATGCCCACAACTTTTTTTCACCAACCAGCATTAAGGATTTAGTAATATTATTTATTCATAAGGCCTTAAAAAAGGAGGGGGGGCTGTAGGTATTCTGACCTTGGAAATAGACAGGAAAGTGTGCGTTGATGGTAACTGGCACTCTAAGTCCCACAATTGTAATGCCAGGCAGTTTCTCCCTGATGTTATTAAGGCAACTATACAGATGCACTATCTACTTTCTGTGGCAATGTCCTTAGGAAGTAGGGGCTCTATTTTATATTAACTCTACCTTATCTTGGTTAGCTAGCCCTTGGGGTTAAAATAATACTGGGTTAGTATGTAGTCATAGTAAGAGAAGCTATGTAATTTGGGAGTATACTATGTGCAGCCATGAAGAATAATCGCCAGTTTTTTTCTTTTTTTTCCTTTTCACTGTGTATGTGTCTCTTCCTTTTCTTTGTTTCTTTATAAGATTCCTCACAAGAAGATTTGTAACAGGTCATGCTGGCCCTCAAAACAAAACTTAAGTTTTGGTGGTTAATCTGAATAAACTGGGATATCACTAAAGAAGAAACAGGACTACATAGAATTTGAAAATGTGATCAGTGTATGGAAGTCTGTGTTCAATGATTACAATAAAAATAAATAAACCTGAGCTTCTGAATTTTTTTCCTGCTGAAAAACTAATATGTCAACATTTTTTTGTTTTGTTTTCTCCTTGATATTTGAATGTCTCAACTATGTCCCCTGCTTTGTGTAGGCTACAATAGTTTACGTCACTAAATTATGCTAGGTACTGCTTATCTAAAGTGAAAGATGTATAACACACCAAGAGAGAGATTAAAGAGTAAATTAATATATATTAAAGAGTAAAATATCTGTTCTATAAATGCTCTTTTTCTGTATAATACAAATCTGAAACTCATTCTTATAGAGAAGTTCCCAGAAGATACAACAGAAGTAAATTAAATAATAATTATTGATTAAAAATTTTTTTAAAAAATTAAACTTACCAGGAAGACAAAGTTTCTATAGTTCTCTAATATCACATCTTAGTTTTTCTGAGCAGGATGAAGGCATTCCCACTCCTCTTCAGCAAAATCAATGGCTATATCTCTGAATGTTAACAATACCTGAAATAAGAATAGGTAAATAAATAACATATTGATCACATGAACATTTTCACAGTCTGCTATATAACTGAAGTTAAAATGAGTGTTAGTAGACTATCCTGTAGGTGGTGTTTTGGAATAAAATGATATCATTATCTACTTCTGCAGAAAAAGTAATTTCAGTTCAAAAATGTATATACTCCACATTTATGAAACACAATACAAAACTCAAGCATTACCACAAAAATATTTATTTTGTATTTCTTATATCATGATCCAAATTATACATATTGTTCAGATAAGAAAATTGTGGTAATTAAGAAAGAAAATCTTCAAATTTTAATTGTACAACCACTAATCAGAGATTTACCAAAGTGTAAAATCTTATTTGATTTTTCTCTAATAGAGCTGGCTGTTCTTAATATGTAGTGAGATCCCTAGTAATTTCAATACCAAAAGTATAAGAGAAATTTTGAAATGTAACAAGGTAGAGAGACCACTTAATGGAAATATTTAATAGTGAATATAAGTTTAAACATTATATGGTATTTGTGTATATTATTAATATAGAAAATAGCAACAACAATCCTGTTTGGATTTTCCTTTTTATAATTTCCACATTTTTCAACATACAAAATAATATATACATATATATATAAACTTTGATTGATCTATGATGATTGAATATGATGTTTATAATATGATTTGTTCATATATATAATATATTATATATAATATATATATAATATAATATGTTTATAATATAATTGAGTATAATGTCTATAATAGAATATACATATAGCTCTTCAAACAAATATAATTTATTTTTGGTTTTATTTTATTGATTCTTTCTAGTTCTCCCTGATAGTAAAATCAATTTTTATGGTATGAAGCAAGCATGGAATACATCTTATACTAATTAAAATTCTATTCTTGTTGGTGGCTATGATGGTAGGATTCACTCAGATATATAATATTTTTATCCCCTTTCCTTTTATTTATTTACTCATTGTTTATTTATTAATTAATTTACTTTTTTTACCATTGTTTCATCTACTGATCTTTTTTCTTACCCTTCCCCACTTTATGAGCTTTAGATTTCACATATCAGCAATAACTTTCAACATTTGCTTTTAATGAAATAGTTTGTTTTTCTTAGCATAAAATCTCCAGATTCATCCATTTACTGGCAAATGTCAGAAAGTATGTTCTTTTTTATGGCTTATTAATAGTTTATTGTATACATAAGCAACAGTTTTTATCCTGTAATCATTGAATGGACCCATTTATCATTGAATGGTTGATTTTATAGATTAGCTATTGTAAATTGTGCTGCTATAAACATTAATGTGGCTGTGTCACTGTAGTATGCTGATTTTATGTCCTTTGGGTATACACAATGCAGTTGAAAAACTGGGTTAAATTGTGGTTCCATTACTTTAACAATATCCATACAGGTTATGATTTTTCACTTAGACCTTCATACAGCTGAAATAATTGAAATTCATCTAAACCTGAGGTTCAAAATAAAACATACAGAAAAAAATTGTAAGCAATAAAATGACTAAGAATTTATTATCAAGTCATCCATCCCGATGAAAAGTAAATTTTACAAACTAAAAGTAAAGAAAATATTAAGCAAAAGAGCAAAATTAGAAGCTATTGAAGATGAACATATCACAGACAGAGTTACCAATATCAATGTTGGTGCTTTTAAAAAGCAAATAGGCAAGGTCTAGTGATGGATAACTTGTAGTTTTAGTGACTGAAAAGGATGAGGGAAAAGGATCATAAATTGTAAGACAATATTATATACAATATTGTCTTATATATATTCTATTTAGCAACTTAGAGAGGCACTTAGAAAGTCAGCAAAACTCTGTCTCTAAATAAAATATTTTTTTAAAAAAAGACTGAGTATATGGCTTCATGGTAAAGCACCCCTGGGTTTAACCTTCAGTACAAATTAAAAATAAAAACAGATACAGTTAAAAAAATCCAGGTTTGAATGCTAATATATCTTTACACAAAGAGGAAGAAATAAAATGTATATGAGTATCAAATCCAGGGGGAGAAAAATAAGTGGTTTTCTAAAGCCATGCATGATCCACAAGTTTTTTCCATTAGATCACAGTGGAAGAGGTGTTAAATCTTAAGGGAACCTTTAATCCCTTATGGAGATTTGCCAACATTCTTTAAAAATGCAAAGAGCTGTTCCTGACAGTTGAACTTTTATCTAGAGAGTACAAAAAATAACCAGGAAATACAGAACACCACTGAAAGCCAAAGTGTCAATTTAGCACTTCCTGTGCTCTCTTGCCCAGCTCACTTCAGTAATAACACCAGACCTAACCAATTCTTTATGTAAGTAATTTGTTCTGATATTAACTTTTTACATTAAATGGACTACATCTGAAACCTCAACACATTGAAAGCACTGGCAACTGTGCAGGTGCAAATCTCCCTAGATCAAAAAGTAGTGGTTTCACATTGGTGTGCCAACATGGTAATGAGTTAAAATCTCTAATATTAGTGAATAAAAATTGTAAGAATCACAGATACATCTTTATTTCTAAAATAGGTGTAAATCAATTTTTTTTCCAGTGGGCGTAAGGCAACCTGAAATCTAAAAAGCTTGCATCTGAATTTTAGTTCACCAGCCAACTATAAGATCTTCTGCAGCTTGAGCAAAGCTGTTAGAATGGGTACTCTCAAAAAGTGGAATAGTAAGTAGCACTCCAATTATATGAATATGGAAGAAAAAATACTGTGCTAGACTATAAATTAGTGAAGATATTTAAAAAATGGAAGTTGAGAATTCTCTCAGTTACTTCTTTGACAAACTAAACCCTCCACATTTATACTGCTCTTAAACAAAAAAAGCCCCAAATACTGGTATGGACTTATGAAAGGCATTAGATTTG
Source organism: Ictidomys tridecemlineatus (assembly GCF_052094955.1). Lineage (NCBI taxonomy): Eukaryota > Metazoa > Chordata > Mammalia > Rodentia > Sciuridae > Ictidomys > Ictidomys tridecemlineatus. Next base: position 10,487,747 of record NC_135494.1, on the reverse strand, counting down.
CCAGCTGGGGGATTCACATATTATATAGTTCTGAAACACAGTTCCAAGAAAGTACTAGAGTAGGGAATGAGAATGTTCTCATACACATTCCACAAAAGGAAATTAGAGCATAAAAACACTCTGACAGGTGGTCTGCCCTTGGAGACACAAAAGAAAAATAGAAACACATGATTTTGCCAAGATCAAGGGATTCTTCTTTACTTTTCAATCATGTAAAATGCTCATAAACAACAACTAAAAAATTTTGCTTTTGATTTTTTTCTATGGTACTGAGGATTTGAAACAGGAGCATGTTAATTCTGGACTATATACCCAACCATGTTTTAAGATTTTCCGACATATTTTTCTAATTGTATAATTGGTCTACCTAAGTTACTGATGTTTACCTTGAAATTGTAATCTTACTGACTTAGCCACTTGAGTCTCTGTAATTAATATGCATGTATCATTGTACCCAGAGAGGAATAAAAAATATTTTAAAAGTCTCATCCAGTTTTGGTATAACAATTGAAATACCATGTTCATTTGAAATATAATATGGGTAAAATAACTGGTAATACTTCAAAAAAGTAACTGATAATACTGGGAAAGGGGGAAGTTGTCATTGAAAAGAAGCAAAAATTTTATATATAAATACAACTCACAATATTGGGCCACAAATTTAACTTCACACTCAGCAACTATCTGAAGATACAAACAAATAAAAAAGTACCAGGTATGCAGCTAAGTGGTACAGTACCTCTGGCTCAATCCACAATACCACAATCTCCAAAAAGAAGGAGAATAAATTCAGAAGAAAAGAAAAACTGAGAAACCTATAAAGTATTTCACTCTTCTTCTGGAGAAAAAAATACATGGAGTTGTCATTCTGATGATCTCCCCACTCCAGAATCCACAGCAAAATCTGAGAAGATTCTGAAATGTTTCCACAAATGTTCTCAGATAGAATATAAGGTAGGGGCTGAAGATATTTTATAGGATTCTATAGAACTTTGAGGGTCTATTGTTAATATATTGTCCAGTTGACTGGCCAGTGGAGATCCATGGCTGACCTTTCTCAGAAGAAGACCTAGAACTGCAGAAACTAAAGATAACACCAAGGATTCTAGCCAACCATTGCTAGTTTCCACCATAGTCAGTGCAGCCAGTTTCAACCAGACACACCATCCAGTCTCAATATTTCACTGCACACTCATCATTTACTGCATTTTTAGGAACCAAGTGTCCTCCCAATAAATCAAAAAGTACATATACAGGAGAAAAAAATAAGGTTCACTGAACATAAGTGAGGAAGCCTAGAAATGGATACCCAAACTGGCAGGCTTCACATCAGATGGTCAAAACTTGCTTCTCTTTACTGAATGTGTGCTGTATTGGACAATGTTTACATAAGGGCTCCTGACTGGACACAGCTTATGTCTTTATATGTTCAATCTGAGCCGACGAGTTTTTTGAGTTACAGGACATAACCTCAATTCCAGAAATAAATGGTAACACAATTCAAGGGTCTTGTCTATACATTATTATTATTTTTTTTGAGGCTGTGGGAATTGAAATCCAGATCCTTATGCTGCAGCTATTTTAAGGCAAGGTATCCTTGGAGAAGTAAAATTCAGTCAACCCAGAAAAGCATTTAATTTGTAGATTATATATGTAAATATGTTATTTACGGATGGAAATAATACAGTGACAATCCTGTAAAATTTTAGTTAACTTCTCTTGTATGGAAACAGATTCAACATTAAAATTATATAAGGTGAAAAGATAATTATTTTTTTAGAATTCATATAAAAATATAAAAACTGAATTTAATAGCATCACCCAAAATATCCACTATGTGAAAATTACCATTATGTGACTAAAATATTAGTAATGAATTATATGTAATTTTGAAACAGCACCCTCATAACTATGTCAAGACTCCAGAAAAATCTCAGTTCACATTACCATATTTGAGAGTTATGCTTGTCCTGGGTTCAGGAAGATGAATGACATGACCACTTCTTTTTATGCTACAGGTGAAAGGTTCACCTTTTTAACCAATATTTCTCCTGAGATACAGTAAACTGGAGATAAACTACCCTGAGTGAAGATAAGAAGATTTAACCAGAAAGTGTATAGTGTATGATTGTGTATGTGTGTATGTGTGTGTGTGTGTGTGTGTGTGTGTGTATTTGTTTTTTCCCCCCATCCAAATATTTGTGTCTATTATTTAAATTGATTAATGGAATATTCCTTATTTTTTGACACGCCCTTAGACCCAATGGCCTGTCTATAAGATTTTATTTTAATTCCTAGGATGAAAGCCCTTTAAGAAGGTGGACTTGAAATCAAGATTAATTGTGTTGCTATGCATGATGTCATATACCTGTAATCCCAGGTAGGGGATTTAAAATTTTGCTTCTTTAGGAATATTACAAAAGCACAAGAAATAGAAACAAGTGTCACTACATAAAATGAATTCCAACTGAAAAGATACCTCTCAGCAAAAGAAACAATCAGTGAGGCAAGAAGTGATACAAGAGAATGGGAGAAATTTTTTACCACATGCACATGAGATAGAACACCGAATTTATGGATATATAAAGAACGTTAAAAACTAGATGCCAAAAACCAAGTTTCCCAATCATTAAATGAAATGGGCTAAGGTACTGAAGAGACACACTTTTTAGAAGATAAACAATCAATCAATCAATAAAAAATGTTCACCATGTCTACCAATTAAAGAATTGTATGTCAAAACTACTCTAAGTTAATATTACTCCAATCAGAATAGCAGTTATTAAAAATACAAGCCAAAATATATGTTGGTGAGGATGTGGGGAAAAAGGTCCACTGTTACACTGTTGGAACAACTCTAAATTGGTGACACCAATGTGGAAAAGAATAAGGAGATTCCTTAGAAAACTTGGAAATGTATCGTCATTGACCCAGCTATCCCACTCCTCAGTTTAGACTAACAAGAGCTTAAAACAGCATAATAAAGTGGCATATTCACATCAATGTTCATAGCAAAACAATTCACAATAGGTAAACTATAGAACCAATCTATATGCTCTTCAATAGATGAATGAATAAAGAAAATATGGTCTATATACACAGTGGAATATTACTGAGCATTAAAAGAGAATAAAATTATGGAATTAAAAAGTAAATGAAAGGTGTTGAAGAATATCATGTTAAAGCAAGTAAACCAATCCACTAAACCAAAGACCTAATGTTTACACTGCTAAGTGGATGCTGATCCACAAGGAGGGAAGTGGGAGGTAGCATGGAAAAAACAAAGAAACTTTGAATAAGACAAAGGGGAGGGAGGTGATGGAAGATGGTATAGAGTTAGGTAAAATGGTAGAATGAGATGGAAATCGTTTGTACACAAAGCAGAGTTACATGAGTTTTGTACCTATACTTTATGTATAAGAGAAATAAAATTTCGTGGTGCACTTGTGTACTATGAAGTGAAATGCATTCTTCTCTAATAGGAAGTTAGAACACATTAATAAATTAATTGATTTTTAAAAAATTCAGGAAAGAGACTTGCCTTCCCCTAGATCTATAAACACACACACACACACACACACACACACACACACACACACACACACACATATTCTATATATAACATGCACATATTTAATGTATATAATTTATTAACAGTCTTTTTTCATGTTTTTATTAATTATTTTAAATAAATGACAACAGAAGCATTACAATTTTTATTCCATGTATAGAGCACAATTTTTCATGTCTTTGGTTGTACATAAAGTATGGTGATACCAATTTGTGTCTTTATACGTGAACTTTTGATGATGAACTCTATTACATTCCACCAATCTTGCTAATCCCCTGCACCCTTTCTTTTCTTCTCACCTCTCTGCTCTATCTAGAATCCATCTATTTCTCTCATGCTCCCTCTCCCTATGCAATTATGAGTCAGCCTCTCTATATCAGACAAAACATTTGGCAATTTTTTTTTTTTGGAATTGGCTAGTATCACTTAGCATTATCTTCTGCAATGCTATCCATTTATCTGCAAACACCAGATATGATTATATACTTAGAAAACTTAAAAAGCTCCATGAGAAAACATCTAAAACTAGTAAATAAATTTAGCAAAGTAGCAGGATATGAAATCAGCATCCATAAATTAAAGGCTTTTCTTTATATTAGTAAATTTTTTTCTGAGAGAGAAATGACGATAACTACCCCATTTACAATAACTTCAAAAAAATAAGATACTTGGTAAACAAATTAATGAAAGAGGTGAAAGATCTAAAAGAAAAACTATAGAACCCTAAAGTAGAAAATCAAAAAAGACCTTAGAAGATGAAAAGATCTACCTTGCTCATGAATAGGCAGAATTAATATTATAAAAGTGACAATGCTACCAAAAGCACTATACAGATTTACTGCAATTCTGATCAAAATCCCAATGGCATTCCTCATAGAAATAGAAAAATCAACCATGAAAATTATCTGGAAAAATAAGAGATCAAAAATAGCTAAAGCAATTCTTAGCCTGAAGAGTGAAGCAGGTGGCATCACTATACCGGACCTTAAACTAGACTACAGAGCAATGGTAACAAAACAGCATGGCATTGGCAAAGAAACAAAAAACAAACAAACAAACAAACAACAACAACAACAAAAAAAAAACAACTGAAAGATGAATGGTACAGAATAGAGGACACAGAGACTAACCCACAAAATTACAATTATAATATATGAGACAAAGGTGCCAAAAACATGCACTGGAGAAAATGTAGCCTCTTCAACAAACCATTATCTCTCACCATGCACAAAACTCAACTCAAAGTTTATCAAGAAACTAGGAATTAAACCAGAGACTCTGCATCTAATAGAATATAATGTAGGCTCTAATTTTCAATATGTGGAATTAGGCCCCAATTTCCTTAATAAGTCACCTATAGCACAAGAATTAAAACAAATCATCAATTAATGGGATAAAATCAAACTAAAAAGTTTATTCTCAGCAAAAGAAACAATCTGTGAGGTAAAGAGAGAGTCTACATCCTAAAATAATTTTATTACCTCTCACACATCAGATAGAGCACTAATCTCTAGGGTACATAAAGAACTCAAAAAGCTAAGCAAATAATAATAATAATAATAATAATAATAATAATAATTATAAAAATAATAATAATAACAATCACCCAATCAAGAATACGGCAAATGATCTTAACAGAGAATTCTTAGAAGAGAATATACAATCAATCAACATTTTTTCAATATATCTGATTTGTTATGCTGCTCCCTCTACAGGACCAAGCATAGTTCTGGTTCAGTTACTAAGGAAGGGAGACATAAGCACAGCACGAAGTATTCTCACGTCTCCTTTATAAATTATTAAATAAAATTTTCTATGTCATTTTCTAAACATAGCTCGACATGGAAAATATGGGCTTGAGCAGAGAACATTTTTTATTAGAAACACAATGTAGAAGAAAGCCAAAAAATTATTTGCATCACATTTAACCACAAGAGAAATTGAACCTGGAATTCAGAAAAGAAAGAATCAAATTTTTATACTTGGGAATGGGGATGACATCATACCTAAAGTGAAAAGGTTATTACAAGCTTTTAAAAGAAAATTCATGTGAGTGGCAGATAATGGTTAACCAATTAGAATATGCACAGTGTCTTTCAGGGTTTTTTGTCAGCATGCACTACAGAACACACAGGTATGCATAGGCTCCATAAAGAGCATTATTCATCTGTGCCCTCTAAAATTATTCCCATAGTACACATTAAAAAACATGGGAATCTGGATACTAAAGGGCAATTCAACAGCCTACAGAAAACTACCCAGAGACAGCACTGTACGAAATTTCTTCAAAGACCATCAATGTATTGTTAGCTCCTAACACAGGGATGTAAGTCTGGGGAAATATTATTTTCTCTCCATTTCGAAGACAGTGCATTGAGAATGCATTTTAGGGGAAACATAAAGACTGTTTTTTTTTTTCTTTCATGTTAAGAAACGCTTCAGAAAAAGAGCATTTACCCTTCTAAAAATCAAGACAGATTTTTAGAAGGGTAAATGCCTGGAAGTTAAAAAAAAAAAAAAAAAAAAAAAAAAAACATCAGTGGCCCTGAGTGATTCAGTAAGGAAATAAATCTAAAAGGCTTATTAGAAACGGAAAAGCAAAATAGTAACTATTTCTAAAATTAAATATGCTCATTGGTTGCTTTCTCCACAACATCTCATTAAGTAAACAACAAATTATATATGAATATTTCTGGGATTGGCCAAATTTTATTCCATATGATTTTATATGAAACCCCCAAATCCAGATAATAGAATTCATGATTCACTGCCAAAAATATTACAGAAAAAAAATTTAAGGGATGGATGTTTAGTAAAATACGTCATTTAACAATTTTGTTACCATATGATTTTAAAGAAATTTATTTATTTTCCTGCAGCCATAGTGTAGAGAATATTTTAATTTATTTTTCTTGTAGTAATTAACAAAGATAAGTTCTAAAATCCACTTTAAATAACCTACCCTTACAATCATACAAGAAACCTATGATGAATAAAGAAAAAGTCAATTTTAGAAATTAATTTAAACTTATTTTTTTTAAATAAATCTCTACCTACATTTTTGGGTGATTTTCTCATCTTTTAAGCCAAAAAGATATAAAAGACAGAAGTTTGAACTCCAAATTTATATATGAGATATGTTTATTAACTATAAAATTTCAAAATCTTTAGACATTTAATAAAATAAAAAATAAAAACCTATCATGGGAAAAATTAAGTAATATTGATGAACATTTAAAACAAATTCATAATCATTAACTCAAAAAGAGTTTAAATTAGTATCTATTTGTGGAAACTCTTTTGTAATTGAATATACATGATACTCCCCATCACAGAGACTTACTGAAATTAGAGCATATGCTGTAAGGGTCCAGTGGAACATTGAAGAAAGAGACCACACAAGGAACTGGCTCCATGCAATTGGCAAAAAGGGATTTATTGGGGATCCATTCCAGCACGCTGGGACTCTGTGCCCACTCAAGAAGGGAGAGCAGCTCAGAGCCCCGAGCTGAGGTCAAGCAAAGCTTAAGTACACTTTCTGGAGAGGGTGGTGGGCTTTGCATACATCAGAACAAATCATCATGAGGCACCGGAAAATTAAACAACAACTCTGAGACGTGATTGGCACATTCATTGGTGGGAACCGGCCGGGCGTGGGTGATTGGTCACTCCTAAGCAGGGTACACATTTAAACTGATTGGTTCGGGCCCTGTGACAAACTGCACAGGGCCCAAGGCTAAATGGCCAGTAGGGTGTTATTTTAACTATCTCAGGAATCTGGGTGTAACAGAGGAACTTAATAATACCTAATCTTTTACATTCAAGTTTTCCAGCTTAGAAACTTTACCCTTTCATTGTGATCATGATAACATATAAATATGCAGTGGTACTCACCCAAACACTTGAAGCCCAAGGGCATGGCTTATTAATTATTTAATCTCTTGGAAGAGATAAATAATAATCTGTAGGAAAAATGGTGACTAGGGACAATCACATTACATAATATATACAGTTTAAAAAAGAGCATAAAACACTATGTATAAATTTTACATAGGTGCCTTATGTAAGTGGTATTTCACATGTGCACATTTTTAAAAACAAAATATGTAGAACTTATGAGAAAATAAAAGTCACAAAAAGCAAATAAAACACTAAATCATATATCACATGAATAGATGATAAAACTCATCATTATTAAGGTGATAATTTTTCTTCAAATTAACCCACAGTATATCTCATCAAAATTGCTATGTACAAATTTGAATATATCATAGTGAAATCTACTTTTATTAGATTTTATTAATTTTTTTATTAATCTCTATAAAGCAATAATTTAAAAAAAACTTTAAATAAATATACAATAGAAGAAAGTAGAAGAATAGGGAAATGGGAATTACTGGATACTGAAGGGGAGCAAATTATATTCCATGTTTTATGATTATGTCAAATAAGCCTGACTATTAAATATAAAAATAATGCAATAATAAAAAAAATCAAGAAGCTTTACTTTAAATGAAGTAAGAAACCAAAGCATAAATTTTTAAAATTTATCTACAAAGTTATATGTAACTTTAGCCAAATACCTTTTCAATTATAAGAGCAAAAAAAGAATTTATCATGATCTTCTATTCATATATATTGTAAGATTATAATATTACAATAATCATCAAAGAATCATAATATAAATTAGATCCCCATATGAATACATATGTATGTAAAACAGTATGCTTTATTGCAATAGCAAATTCTAGATAAATCAAACGATAACAAAAATAATCTCAGCAACTTAGATAGGGCCTTTCTCAAAATAAATTTATACCTGTTAGGGCTGTTTACTGGTGAAGAGTCCTTGCTTCCCCAATGCTGAAGTGTAACACCAGAGAAGTACACGAAGGCAAGTATAGAGTGGAAAGTAGAAGCTTTATTAATGGACAGTAGAAAAGACTTGTTTCCAGAGGAAAAAGGGTACCCAAGATGTAGAATCAATGAAAGGGATTTTTTTTAACTAAGATCTTTTTAGCTTTTTTATACCTTTGGTCTCTTTTCAGCTATACCACATTCCTGTCACATTGCTGTCCTTTGTTCTGTTATCTTCCAGTGATGGAATGTAGGTGGGGAGTCCCAGAGTGTGGAGGACAGGTGGGCTGAAGGAGTAATCTGAGCAGAAAGGGCTTTTAGATTAGCATCTCCATGTTTGCTGTGAGCTGTTTCATTAAAATTTTTTGGGGATGGGCTCAGGGCCTTGGGGACATTTTCAATTTCCCTTTCCCTGGATTCCATTCTCAATATGGTGTTCATTCTTGATTTTACTGGATATTAGAGCCAATTTACCTAACTACTATCTGTAAATATGGCTTCACTTCCAAGGACATGGCTAAGTAGTACAGTATCCCTCAGTTCACATAACTTTTGTAAAAAAAAAATTAATAATAATAATAATAATAATAATAATAATAATAATAATAAAAGGAAGTAAAAATAAAATAAAGGAAAAATGAAAAATAGCTAGCAAAAAAGGAAATTAGGTACCCAAAATGACAGCTTCTTCTCTGCAGAAAAATGGCCCTTGGAGATTTGATTTTGATAATTATTCCACCTGTCAATCTCCAGCATCTGGGCTGAAAGAACACACCTGTCACATAGTATTTTATGCGGATGCTGAGGATGTGCTTTTGAAAGGGTAAAGTTTCTAAGCTGGAAAGCTTGAATGTAAAAGATTAGGTATTATTAAGTTCCTCTGTTACACCCAGAACCTGCAATTCCTGAGATAGTTAAAACAACGCCCTACTGGCCATTTAGCCTAGGGCCCTGTGCAGTTCGTCACAGGGCCAGAACCAATCAGTTTGAATGTGTAACCCACTTACGAATGACCAATCACCCCCGCCCGAATGTGCCAATCATGTCTAAGAGTTGTTCTTCAATTTCCCCACGCCTCATGATAATTTGTTCTGATGTATGCAAAGCCCACCGCCCTGTCCAAAAAGTGTACTTAAGCTCTGCTTGACCTTTGCTCTGGGCTCTGGACTGCTCTCCCTCCTTGAGTGAGCACAGAGTCCCAGCACGCTGGAATGGATCCCCAATAAATATCCTCTTTTGCCAATTGCATGGAGTCAGTCTCTTGGGTGTTCTCTCTCTTCGATGTTTCACCCTTACAATTTGAGCATAAGGAAGGCAGCAAAGAGTCTCTGCCACTGACATGTTCTCCACCATGTTGGCCAGTACGACTGAGTACATAGTGGCCCAGTGGAGAACTTAAGCCTGCAGACTCCAGAGACTGCCCATAGGACCAATATGCTACCTCCTGTTTTCAACACAGCCAGTTTTGTGGTTCCAGTAATTATTCTCCCCAGCCTTCCTTGCTAGGCCAATGCACACTCACCATTGCCTGGTTCTCAAGAGTAGGGCTACTTGGGATCCTCAGTTCCTGCACAGCAGAACAACCTGTGACTCTGAAGTGTGAGACTATAAATTGCAAAAAAAAAAAATGGAGGATTCATGAGATAAGAAGTGAAAGCTCACCCTCCTCCTCCCTGATTACACACAGGATTGAAGAGTTTCCACAAAATGCTCTTGATTGGAAAGGGATTCAGATCATGAACATTGAATATTTGAGAAGTGATTCCTTTTTAGGGAATATTATCCAATTGAGCAATGAATAAGTGCTAGAATCTCAGGTCGTTGAGTGCTGCTTTTTTTTTTTTTTTTTAAATCTGAGAAATCTACCCCAGAGTCTCAGCCTGCTGTTATCTTAAGGCAAGGTTTTTTTCCATACTGGGAACTAACCTAACCAACAGAACATTTTTATTTTAACTTACATATAAGTTAATTTCAGTTCATGGATTATATATGCTTGTATATTACTCAGGAATTAATATAAAATAATGACAATAACTATCAAATTTTAGTTAAATTTTTTTGATCTCTGTTCTTTTTAGGTGACAGATTGAACTTTAAACTGGGAAGAAAGCCTCTAAAGTAAAAACACCAAATAAAAACAAAACATAAGGGGTTGGGATTGTGGATCAGCAGTAGAGTGCTCACCTCTCATGTGCAAGACCCTGGGTTCAATCCTCAGTAACACATAAAAATATATAAGTAAAATAAAGGTATTGTCCCCAGATACAGCTAAAAAAGTACATAAAAAAACATAAGGTACAAGATGAGAAACCAGCCTCTACATAAGAGCAAAAACTGTCCAAGGAAGTGGGAATATACCCATACTTCTGAGTGGTTTATCTACAAATAACAGAAGAGATCTGCTGTTCCTGGTGTCCCTGACTCAATCAGGCTAGGTAGGGACACATAGCAACCCCCTAGCAGCCACCAATCAGCATGAGATAGGAAAAATACCTAGGATGCACGATGACCCTTCCAGTAGTTTTTAGTGGTTGATAATATTATGGGAAACTTCAGCACATACTCCCCTCCTGGCCTAATCCAATCAGTCCAAATGAATCCCCATCGGGGCTGGGGATATAGCTCAGTTGGTAGAGTGCTTCCCTTACATGCACAAGGCCCTGGGTTCAATCCCCAGCACCACAAAAAAAAAAAAAAAATGAATCCCCATCTTGTACTAACCAATCACACTTACCCAACTTGTTCCCACCAGTGAATGTGCTAATCATGTTGTAGAGTTGTTTATAATTTTCCCAAGGTGTGTGATGATTTGCTAAGAGATGCTATGATGTATGTGGGGTACCTGCCTTAAACAAAGAGTGTATAAAACTGCCGCATACCCTGGGCTCAGGGCCTCTAAGCCACCAGTTGCTGTGTGTGTGTAGAACTGAAGTAGCTCACAATAAACAACTCTTTGCTGCTTACATTGATCTTGGTCTCTGGTGGACTTTTGGGGGTCCTGCATTTGAGCATAACAGTCTCTCCTGAAACTCGTGGGAAAAGAAGACAACAGTCCAGTTTTCAAGGACTGCAGTTTTATAGCACAAAAAGTTGCAAAATGAGGGTGTCTTGAGAACTTACACGAATAACAGGATTTTGAAAATCATAATACAAAGGCAGGTAGTAGGTTTATGGTCTAAATGCTTCAGCACTTAGGGAGTATGTTTAGATCACAACATCAGAATTTATGATGCACCACTAAAGTTTCAGAGTGAGTTGTTATTTGGTTTCAGGGAGGGTTGTTATCTCATCAAGGAAAAATAGATACGGGAGAGTTCAAGGCACTGACAGGCATTTCAAGAAAGTTTACAAATCACAGTAATTTATAATAAAGCAAAAATTAACATTTCAGGCCTTTGTGATGAGATGGATCCAATCTTAAAAGGATATTAGGCTAGATTTTTTACTTGCTTTAGCCATAGCTTTTAAAGTATATGTTTCACACTTTAACAAGTATGAGCATTAAATTATTAATATTAATTACTACTAATTTTTTTAAAGACCAAGTAAAATAGGAACTAAGATATTTGTTATTAAATTCATAAGAATTTTGATTAATATATTGATAATATAAACATGGAAAATTTTGACAATGATAAAAAGACTTTTAATAAAAGGGCTTCAATATTACAAGTTCCTGATGTTCAGTGGGTAAGCCCTTCAATGATTTTTTTTTTCCTTAGGTCATTGTGAATTACACTTCTGCAGATGTTTGTTAAGTACACAAATTGAAGATTTTGCATTTTGTAAAGTAGAAAAATGGAAAATTTGAGCTCCTGTCAGTATTTTAAAACTTATAAGCAATGTGGGACATCTTAGCACTTGTTTTTCATATTTTTACACAAATTCTAGAGATGAATGAGTTGGAGTTATAGTCTAGTGTCCTGAGCAAAAAATAAATTGCCCTAGGGTATTTATAAAGCTTTCAACTTTTCTAACTTTTCAGAATTATTGGTAATTTGAAAAAAATATTTATTTTAAGAAATGAATTGTTTGAAATTAATTATTTATTTTTCCTGCATTATTTTTCACTTTCATTGATTTTTTTTTATTTATTTTTTTATTGTTGGTCGTTCAAAACCTTACACAGTTCTTAATACATCATATTTCACAATTTGATTCAAGCGGGTTATGAACTCCCAACTTTACCCCGTAAACAGATTGCTGTATCACATCAGTTACCCTTCCATTGATTGACATATTGCCTTTCTAGTGTCTCATGTATTCTGCTGTCAGTCCTATTCTCTACTATCCCCCCTCCCCTCCCCTCCCCTCCCCTTTTCTCTCTCTACCCCTTCTACTGTAAATCATTTCTTCCATTTGTATTATCTTGTCTTACCCCTCCATTACATAGTTCTTGATATATCATATTTCACATTTTGATTCAAGTGGGTTATGCACTCCCATATTACCCCTTATACAACTTGCAGAATCACATCAGTTTCACTTCCATTGCTTTACATATTGCCATCCTAGTGTCTGTTGTATTCTGCTGCCTTTCCTTTCCTCTACTATCCCCCCTCCCCACCCCTCCCCTCCCCTCTTCTCTCTCTACCCCTCTACTGTAATTCATTCCTCCCCCTTGTATTATTTTTCCCTTTCCCCTCACTTCCTCTTGTATGTAATTTTGTATAAACCTGAGGGTCTTGTTCCATTTCCATGCTATTTCCCTTCTCTCTCCCTTTCCCTCCCACCTCTCAACCCTGTTTAATGATGGTCTTCTTCCTGTGCTCTTCTTCCCTAGTCTGTTCTTAATTACTCTCCTTATATCAAAGAAGACATTTGGAATTTGTTTTTTAGGGCTTGGCTAGCCTCGCTTAGCATAATATGCTCTAATGCCATCCATTTCCCTCCAAATTTTATGATTTTGTCATTTCTTAATGCAGAGTTATACTCCATTGTGTATAAATGCCACATTTTTTTTATCCATTCGTCTATTGAAGGGCATCTAGGTTGGTTCCACAGTCTTCTTATTGTGAATTGTGCTGCTATGAACATCGATGTAGCAGTGTCCCTGTAGCATGCTCTTTTTAGGTCTTTAGGGAATAGACCGAGAAGGGGGATAGCTGGGTCAAATGGTGGTTCCATTCCCAGCTTTCCAAAAAATCTCCATACCGCTTTCCAAATTGGCTGCACCAATTTGCAGTCCCACCAACAATGTACAAGTGTACCCTTTTCCCCACATGCTCGCCAGCACTTATTGTTGTTTGACTTCGTAATGCCTGCCAATCTTACTGGAGTGAGATGGTATCTTAGGGTGGTTTTGATTTGCATTTCTCTGACTGCTAGAGATGGTGAGCATTTTTTCATGTACTTGTTGATTGATTGTATGTCCTCCTCTGAGAAGTGTCTGTTCAAGTCCTTGGCCCATTTGTTGATGGGATTATTTGTTATCTTATTGTCTAATTTTCTGAGTTCTTTATATACTCTGGATATTAGGGCTCTATCTGAAGTGTGAGGAGTAAAGATTTGTTCCCATGATGTAGGCTCCCTATTTACCTCTCTTATTGTTTCTTTTGCTGAGAAAAAACTTTTTAGTTTGAGTAAGTCCCATTTGTTGATTCTAGATGTTAACTCTTGTGCTATGGGTGTCCTATTGAGGAATTTGGAGCCTGACCCCACAGCATGTAGGTCGTAGCCAACTTTCTCTTCTATCAGATGCCATGTCTCTGATTTGATATCAAGCTCCTTGATCCATTTTAAGTTAACTTTTGTGCATGGCGAGAGAAAGGGATTCAATTTCATTTTGTTGCATATGGATTTCCAATTTTCCCAGCACCATTTGTTGAAGATACTATCCTTCCTCCATTGCATGCTTTTAGCCCCTTTATCAAATATAAGAAAGTTGTAGTTTTGTGGGTTGGTTTCTGTGTCCTCTATTCTGTACCATTGGTCCACCCGCCTGTTTTGGTACCAGTACCATGCTGTTTTTGTTACTATTGCTCTGTAGTATAGTTTGAAATCTGGAATCGCTATACCACCTGATTCACACTTCCTGCTTAGTATTGTTTTTGCTATTCTGGGTCTTTTATTCTTCCATATGAATTTCATGATTGCTTTCTCCATTTCTACATTTACAGAAATAATATTATTTACAGAAATAATATTATTTATTTCTGCTATTATTCACAAGGTTCCTGAGGTTGCAGAAATCACCAACAAAGAGAAGAGTCATTTTAGTTTGTTTCTCACAACCAATTCAAGCTAAAATAAACAAGAATCACTATAGTTTCAGACCACAGTGTGTTTCTAAATAATAAAAAAAAAATGTATACATAAATATGTAAAATAAGATAAAATACAATATTAGATAGATTTTTTTTAATCATATTTTACATAGTTCCCTTTAGACACAGTTCTGGAAACAGTTCTGGAAACAAAGTGTCACAAATAAGACATGGATTCTACATTGCTACAAGGAGTAATTAAGGCACATACTAAGAGCTTGGTATAAAATTTGGCATAGAGATATAAATAACTAGAGAACACCATAAAAATTATACCTAAATGCTAAGCAGCAAATTTGTAGTCTTTAAGTACATAAAGAGAGAAGTTATCATAGCAAATTGTATAACTCAGTTGCTGCCAATATACAGAGATAGAGATATTTATTAAGAGATGGTTTTATGCAGATTTTTGGTTTAAAAAGGGAAAGATCTAATGATGTAGGTGATTTAAACATGAGTAATACTAGTTTTCTGCATTCAGTACCTTTTTTTTTACATTATAATTATAATTAATTCCAACCAGTAAAATGAAGAAATAGTGTAAAGATTATTCACTAATAGTAAAGCTACTTAAAAAGAGAACCAAAACTTCCATTCCTGTCCAAATGTTTATTTGTGACAAAAAGACTGATTTTTTGGAAAAAATTCTGAAGATATGATTTTTTTGTAATAAATATTTTGGTGATTTTTTGCATATGACTTAATATATTTATGCTTCACATTTTATCTTTTGTCCTATTTTACTACCTATATTGTCAAAGAAAAACTACTAACTCCTAAACTCCCTTGATACTTGAGCTATCTTTTAATTTTTAAGCTTATATTATTTCTATAATAAATACAATGTTTTTAGTAAAGAATGACTATTTTTATGTATCTGGCTCATTAACAGGAGTTTGGTTTTGTTCTTTGGTTTTATTTACAGTGAAGTTAAATTAAAAGAAAAGGCTAATGTTGAACCAAAACACAAAGAAAAAACAACCAACTCAAATTTTAAATCAAATTAAATCAAGATTGTATTGTGTACAAAAAGCTGGTCAGAACTGTCTCTTATAAAATCCCATGCTATAGATCATCACCCTTATCTTCAGGGATAAGTTTTTACAGCACAAAAAGTTACAAAGGATCTGGGTGTCTAGGGTACTTACAGCTAACAAGATTTTGACAGTCATAATACAAAGGCAGATAGCAGGTTAAGGATCTACATGGCTAACATTTCAAGGTACAGCATAAATTCAGCTCCAGACATTAGAATTTATGAGCTGCCACTGAGATTTAGAGAGAATTGTTGTTTGGTCAGTGAGAGCCAGAATTTAAGAGGCACCAGTAAGGTTTTAGAGAGGGTTGTTATTTGGTAAGGGATAGCCAGGCATAGGTGAATTCAAAACACAGTAGAAATTTCAAGCAAGTTTAAAACATGAAAATATTGTCAGGCCAATGAGAAATTTTTGTTTTGTTATAGAAATTAGAAATAAACTTTTTACCTCTAAAATCTCCAAGAGAAGATTTTATTTTTTGTATTTTCTCACATCTAATGACTTCTTGATTTCCTTTGTTTGTAACTATAAATGCTTCTTTTCTGTGTTTATCGGGCTTAAAAACAAACAAACAAAAAATATAGATAAGACCTTCTCATAGGGAATGTTTTTCTAACATAGCAAGTAACTACCCTTTAACCCTACAGGGTCTGACAACCATATTATAGGATATGAAAGACCTCCAATATGCTTGTTCTTCCAAACACTG
Source organism: Ictidomys tridecemlineatus (assembly GCF_052094955.1). Taxonomy (NCBI): domain Eukaryota; kingdom Metazoa; phylum Chordata; class Mammalia; order Rodentia; family Sciuridae; genus Ictidomys; species Ictidomys tridecemlineatus. Next base: position 10,471,307 of record NC_135494.1, on the reverse strand, counting down.
TTTACAAAGATTGACAAAAATCAATTCTTTGCACAGAATGAGTGAGGTGGGTCTCTTCTCTGCAGTCCAGAACAGTTGGTAAAAAAAGCCCTCAAAGTGAGTTTAGGACAGGAATTTGCATGACATATCTAACAAAATCCTAAAACAAGAGAAAACATAAATTCAGAGAGAATCATACCCACAGAATCTCATTTGACGAAATCAAATTCATATGAAGAACAGAAGACAAAGGCAAATCTAAAGGGATTTACCTATATTTTCTTTTTCTAAATTTCTATTAATGTCTCCCACAATTATAGATTTCTGGATCTCCTCAGTTACTACTTTATCATTACCTTCAACCTACCTACCATGCATGAGGCACACTGAATTTACCCTCATACTCATGTGCTTATCACTTATTTTTTTTTATAGAAATGCATATGTATATGAAAATATTTTACCCACATTTCCAGGATTCTACCCTGAACATTTCTGTGATATCACTTCCCTGAAATGCATTTTCATTATTTCATGTCAGTTCATCTAAGTATTCCGTTTTATGTCTTGGAAAAAATGAGAAAACTCATCTTCTTATTTGACTATTTATAAACTGTAATTAAAGGTCAACCTCAGTACCTCCACAGAACATAAGTCTCATTTAGCTTTCTTATTCATGGTGCTTCATTTTTTAAGTAGATAGCACAAATTATTTTTGAAGCAGAGTAAATGATTCAAAGTCATTCAGGCTACTTTAGATTATCCTAAAAACCTACATTTTTGGTTCTTAAACAACCTTATCACTGAAAGATCTGGATTACACTCCAGGTTTGACACTGATATTATGCTTCCATGGGAAATTGTTTCTTGGTTGTGAATATTGTCCTTTCCCTTTCCCCTTTAGTCTTGGAAATGTGTGGATTGAGTGAACTTTTAGAATAATTATTTTCAATACACTTAGCATGGACACATTTGATAATAGAAGATATCCATATTCTGAAAAAAAAGATGCATCACCAAGCCCTAAAGAAGTAAAAAAAAAAAAACTAAAAAAAATACAGTTATCCATTAGATTATTTTTTAAAAATACTGAGAATAAGTTTAGTTAGTAATACATTATTGTACTAAGAAAAGTGATATAAATGCAATTTTTATTTTTAAAGTTGTTTCTGATGACTACAAAGAGAGTATAAAAAGCTGGGTACATGGGCTGGAGTTGTGTCTCAGTGGTAGACTATTTTGCTAGCATGTGCAAACCACTGAGTTTGATTCTCAGCAATACATATAAAGAAATATTTTTCTTTTTTGGTTTTATTTTTTAAATACATGACAGCAGAATGCATTGCATTTCTTTTTATACATATAGAAAAAAATTTCATACCTGTCTGTTTGTATATAAAGTATGTTCACATCAATTCCTGTCTTTATATATGTACTTTAGATAGTAATGTCTATCACATTCCACAATCCTTGCTAATATTTACACAACACTCTTACACTAACTACTGCACATAAACTTGCCTCAGGGATTTAATGCATTAATCAAATAGATTTTCTGCAGCCTATGCAGTGCTGTTGGAATAGCTATTATAAAAATCTAAAATTGTCATGTATGGTGGCATATGCCTGAAATTCTAGAAGCTATGAAAAATGATGAAGGAGAATTGTTAGTTCAAAGACAGCCTCATTAACATAATAAGGCTACAATCAACTTAGTGAGAGCCTGTCTCAAAATATAACATAAAAAGTAATGTGGATGTGTCTCAGTGGTATGCACTCCTGGGTACAATACTCAGCACCCCTCCCAAAAAATCCAAGCAAATGTCCCATAATTAATAGGGATTCCAGGGTACAAAAATATGTAAAAATGTTGCTCACAACATAAATTTTATAAATATATATTTAATAAAAATGTTAAGGTTTTTTAAAAGCCGCAAATAAAAATGCCACATAATCCACTAGTAATAATTTCAGGTAGCAGTGCAAGGAGGATAAAAGGTAGAAAACTATGCGTTTATTCTCAAATTAAAGACCAGCCTCAAAAACTTGGCAAGGTCCTAAGAAACTCAGTGAAACCCTCTCTCCAAAATAAATAAATAAATAAAGGTGTTGGAGACTGGGTATGTAGCACACTGGTAAAGTGCCCTGGGGTTAATCTCCAGTATTTAAATAAATAAAAAGATATAAATAATAATTATTGGTAAAAAAAAAAGTCATACAATTCACTAATAAAAACTATGGGTATATATGTAAATAAATTGGAATCCTTTTGCTAAATATATTGCCACCCATCCATTTTATTGTATCTTTATTCACGGTATCTAATGAAAAAAAAATGAAGTACTTTTTAGATAGAATGTATATAAGAAAATGCCTTCTAGCTACAAAGCATCCAATTAGTCTATCCCTTGAGAAGCAACACACTTAAAATTCAAACTGGTCCCTATAAAGTAAGACTCAGATAGTTGTGTTTTCTAAATACTCCAAAAAATTTTGAATCCCTGGGAACCATGTTTCAGATACTCTAAAACTCAGAACTAGGTCATATGGGAGGTCAGAATAAGAACACAAGACATAGTAAATTCTTTAATGGGAAATCTTAACTCAGACACTGTCATAACCAAAAGGAGTGTTGGAGATAAAAAAATAGATTCTATTTCACTGATTTCTGGGTTATTGATTCAAGTCAAACATATATTAGAAAAAGTTAAGGCTACTGGTAAAAATCTATGTAAAACAGGTATTAAAAATGTACCAGGGCTTGGGTGTTTTGGTGCAAGCCTGCAATCTCAGTTGCTGAAGAGGCTGAGGAAGATGTAATAAAAGTTCAAAGCCACCCTTAACAAAAATGAGGTGCTAAGAAACTCAGTGAGATCTTGTCTCTAAAAAAAAAAAAAATTGGAATGTGTCTTAGTAATCAAGTATTTCTGAGTTCAATCTCCAATTTCCTCCATAAAAAATGTACCAGGGGGCTGAGGCTGGGGATCAGTGGTAGGTCACTTGTCTGGCACATGTGAGGCACTGGGTTCAATTCTCAGCTCCACATATAAGTAAATAAAATACAGGTCTGTAAACAACTAAGTATTTATATATTTTATTAATATACCAAGTTATTGACATGCTATTTGATCTAATTTGCTGTGTACTTTAGCCCTTAAGATTGAACTTGGCAAGGCATGGTGGTGCATGCTTGTAATATCAGCTGTTTACAAGACTGAGACATAAAGATTATGAATTCAAAACCAGTCTCAGCAATGGTGAGGCACTAAGCAACTCAGTGAAATTGAAAAACCATCCTCTACCTCAGAGCAAAGCCTTTCAAAAAAAGGGAAATTACCTTTGTCTTTGGAAAGACCCACAGAGCACTCCTAGAAACATTCCCACCCTGCTAAATTGTTTATCTACAAATGAGATCTGCTGCACCAGGTGTCCCTTACTCAGTCAAGTTAGGTAGGGACCCATAGCAACTCCCTTGTAGCCACCAATCAGCATGAGACAGGGAAATACGTGGAATGCCAGATGACCCTCCCAGTAGTTTATGGTGTTGGGAAACAATGTAGTTAAGCATGAACATCTCCTTGGCTTAAACCAATCAGTTCAAAGTAATCCCTTATTTGTAGTAACCAATCACCCCTACCCAACTTGTTCCCACCAGTGAATGTGCTAATCATGTTTTATAGTTGTTGATTGATTTTCCCACGGAGTGTGATGATTTGCTAAGAGATGTGATGATGTATGTGGGGGTCCCTGACTTCTCCAAAGAATGTATGAAACTGCTGCAGACCCTGGGCTCAGGCATCTCAGCATCACCAGTTGCTGTGTGCATGCGAAGAACTGGGCTAGCTCGTAATTAACACTTGTTTGCTGTTTTCATGGATCTTAGTCTCTGGTGGTCTTTTGGGGGTACTGAATTTGAGCATAACAAAACCCTATTTCTAAGTAAAATACAAAATATGGGTAGGAATGTGGCTCATTGTTAGAGTTCCCCTGACTTCAATGCCTGCTCTTCCCCCTCCAAAAAATATGGGGCTCAGTATATAGCTCAGCTTGTAGAATGCTTGCCTTCTAAGTATGAGATCCTGGGGTCAATCGCTAGTACAAGAGAGAGAGAGATTGAACTTGCATGTAATACAAATTCAAGTTAGTCCCATTATCAGGGGCTAGAAGGAAATTTTCCTTCAAAGAATAGCCTGACATTTACAAGAAACAGCCCCCTGGGAGACATCCTGCCTGGGAGACATGCTGCAGCTACCTATCTCCCTGGAACATCCTGCAGTTATCAGGATCATCAGACATCCTGCAGCTGGCGGTGTTAACACCCACATCCAGCAATTGCTTATTAGAGAGCTTCCCCATCCCCAGCATATAAATATCCCTGTGTGAACAATAAAAGTTTGCAGCTTGATCAGAATTCCTGTCTTGCTGTCATCCTTCCTGTCTCTTTTCCCTTCATTCCTCCCCATCTAGGTTCCCTGCCCACGTTGATGTGTCCTGCTGGTGGAGACATCCCACTTTTGTTTTTTCCTGCCACACAGAAAAGAGTTTCCTGAAATATTTGAAATGTTTCTGTGGGTTATTTATTTATTTATTTATTTATTTATTTATTTATTTATTTATTTACTTACTTACTTATTTTTATGTGGTGCTGAGGATCCAACCCACGACCTTTCATGTGCTAGGTGAGTGCTCTATTGCTGAGCCACAACCCCAGCCCCTTCTGTTGGTTATTTTAATAAAATGGCCTGACCATAAATCACAAAACAAACAAACAAATAAATAAATAAATAAACCGTCATTTGATGACCCATTTCAGTTTTTTAAATTTTTTTAATTGGGAAATATAAACCTCATTTATGAGAGATTCATTCTTTTTCATATCACCTAATTTTATTCTGCTTTTTTCTCATGTAAAAATCTCAGAATGATAAATTAAAATCTTTTAAAAATTACCTTTGAAAGACCCCGAGACCCCAAACCAGAATGGAGCATGCGAGACACTGGATGCAACCGCAGAGGATTTATTCACATAGGCGCCTATGGGTGCACAGCAAAACCTAGGCCGTAGCTTCGGTGGCTTGCACACCCGGGCTCGGGGGTACAGAGTTTTTATAGGGAGCGGGGGTCAGTTTTCAGCTTAGCACAGCAACAGCCATTCTATAGGTTCCTCGGAATTCAGTCCTGGGGTCACCTGGGGGGTAAACTTGTTTTTTTTCACTTTACGTTCTCAGAAAAGAAACCCATAAATTACATCCTGTCCTTATTGTTCCCGTTTTTACCCTATTTCCTCAGGCTTGTCTTTCCCAGGATTATCTATATGGAACGTCTGGTGGGAGCATTGTATAGGGCTTGGAGTATTATGTGCAACTGGTGGAGTTTTGACATGAGGGTGTTAACATATGGGTTACAAGGGGGGGGGTGCGGGGTGAGGAGGAAGCATCTTGTAACTGTAGGGCAAAAGGTTGTATTTCTTAATATTAAGCTTCAGGCTTTTGGGCTGGGGTCTTTCATTCCCCCTTTTCTTTATCATGGATATAATCTTACATCCATAGATCTGCCTGTTCAGGTCCAGATTCAGCCTGTTGTTGAAGCAAGTGATATTGCTGTGTAAGGACCATGGTTTGTACTACAGAAAGCCTGTCTTTTATAAACTGCATCAATTTGTTAAAAATACAGGGTCCAAACGTTAAAATCAACAGCAAGGTAATCAAGGGGCCGGCTATCAGGGATAGTATAGTAGTTAACCAAGGAGACTTATTAAACCAGCTTTCAAATCACCCTTGCTGGGCTTCAAAATTTTTTTTTTCTTCGTCCCTTGGCTAACCTCTCAGAAGTGGTCACATGGGGGCTTGCATTCAATAGGGGGAATAAAGAATACAAGGTAAGAAAAATCAACAGCGAGTGAGTCTTATCTTCAGCGGATTCTGGGTGCGTTGCAATTTCCATTCTGGATCCGGAGGGGTGTCTGCGGACTCCTGTGGATGTGCAGCCTTCACGTGGGAAGCGTGGATGCAAGTGGTGATGCCGTCCACCTTGATTGTAGTAGGAGTGGTCAGCAGAACAGAGTAGGGTCCTTTTCACCACGGTTCGAGGTTCTTGCTCTGGTGCCTGCGTACCTAGACGGTGTCTCCGACTTTGAAGGGATGTGGCAGTGATGGGGTTTTGAGTTCCTCTTTGTATGCTGCGGCTAAAGGCTTTCAGACCTCATTCTGGACCAACTGCAAGGCACGCAAATGAGTCTGCATAGATGGGGCGAGGGAGACACAGGTTTCAGTTTCATAAAAGTTAACAGCGGGTGGTGGGGCACCGTACAGAATCTCAAATGGGGTTAATCCCTGTGGGCCTGGGGTGTCCCTCCATTTTAGATTTCACTCAATATTAGACCCGATTTACCTAACTATACTAACTACCTAACTTTAAATCTGGCTTCATTTCCCCCTCTAATTTGGGAACTCCTTACTGCTGTAAGGAAAGGGGGCGAAGATCTTTCTGACTTCTTCAGGCTGACAAAAAGGGGCGATGTTGGGGCAAGCAGTTTGGAGTCCCCTTTTCTTAAAAAAAATCAGGTATATCGAGTGGTCCATGATAGGCTGGAGGGCCATTTGAGTGATGGGTAGTCTATAAAAGAAACAAGAATTCATTAGTAGTGGAACCATATTGATGTAGCAATAAATGCCATAGTATAGGAATATGCCAATGAGTATGATGGCAAAGTCAAAGACAATGTTCTTCATCAGAAAGTGCCAAGAACTAGAAGCTAAGATATCGTTTCCATGATAAAGTTGCTGAGGACATGGCTTCTATCTAAGCATGTAAATCTTTAAGGATATTTGTCACCTTGTCAGAAATGTCAGGGATGCCAACACAACAACTAACATTTAGTGTTACAGATGTCTTTTCCCTTAAGATATAGTCTAATAATTTAATGCCATCTGATCCTGCAAAATCCTTTTACTGCCCTCTGTGTCTAATAGAGAAGTCTTTAATTTTGCTACTCAGGGCTGGATAACCATACTGGCATACATCAAGCCTACCTGCGTTGGTTAGAAATAAAGGCCTTAGATTAAAATTATTCTAGCAGTCCCTTTGACAGTTATCAGGCATTTTTGTCTAAGAATCTCTTTTGTAGCCTCCAGTCTACTTAATTATGGAAGTTACATTTAACTATTATTATCATTTAAAATGTCCAGGAATAGCTATGTTTTGGCTTCGACCATCTTTGCTAAGTGTTTAAGATGAAGCAAGTCAAACTGACTTTGTTTCCATCTATTTATTAATAGTCAGTTGAATCTCCTGGGAGTCCTCGGGAACTTCACAGCAGCTTTTCAGTTCTGCTAGTGCCATTTGCACTAGGATGGGTCCAGGCCTTGCTTGACCATGTGCCTTCCCTCGGAAGCATCCCTTCTCTGATGACCCTCCTCTTCACAGCAAATGCACTGATTGGCTTTCTGTCCTCCACTGGTCTCATTAATCTCCCTGATCAGGAGGTTATGTGGCCTAGAGTTGCAGAGCCCTTTGGAGAAGACCCTATCCCTGATTCAGACTGACTCAGAGGGCAAGAGCCAAATATTGGTTTTCTTGGCCCCTTTAATTTAACTTTAATTTTAAAACAATCTTAAACATCCAGCAAATAAACTTCAACAGCCTTATACTAAGTACTGGGCTTTAGTACCTATCTCTCTATTCTGTAGGTGATAACTCCTTATCTTAAGTTAAGCCAGGTTGTGAGTTCTTAAAGCAGTACCTCTTTAAAATATTAACAGGCAATCCTTAGACCATTAAAAGCAAACTACAAAACAAAACTAATTAGGATAAAAACATATTTAGTTTATGTAATAGCTACCTTGAATTCTGGCAGAGTTATACATTATAATCCCCTGTTTAAGATCCTGGCAATTGTGACAGAAACCAACTTTTGGACACGTCCTTAAATGCACTGAAATCTGGTCTTTTTTTTTTTTCATAGTCACTTTCACATGCAGTGAGATGGGACATAGAGTCTTATCTCAAGTAACACTGGGCTCTTTATAAATCTTAAATATTATAGTTCTGAAGCTGATCTTTGCTTTTTAGACATCATTTTACAAAGCCTACATAAACTGTTGCTCAAGTTTACATGGACATTAGCTATCACAACATAATATCACACCTAAAACATGAATTAAGGGAAGGCTGAAAGCTTTTAATCTCTTGTAGGAAAGTAGCAAAATACTTCTGTGTTTTACAATAAAACCTTTACCCAGATTAGGCTCTCATTGACTTAAAAATACATTTAAATTATCTCTCAGTTTAGAAAGTAACATAGAACTTTACATATCTTACTGATAACAAGTCCAGTTATAGAATACAAATGATAAATAAATTTCCAACATGTTTTTTTTCTTTGAGCCTAAATTTACCATACAACTTTAGAACACCAGCTTGTAAAGCTTTTACCTTACAGACTTGTATACCTGGAAGATATGAACACATTAATAACATCACAATTACATTGATGATTTTATGCTAACCAAGTTTGGCTTTTAAAGAAATGACTAAGGGGGAGATGGCAGGGCTTGGATAAATGGCAGGCAACCCGTCTATTGGCAAGTTTTTCCAGATATCATCACCAGCACCTGAAGAAGATCAGAGCAAATAAAAACAGAATGAAGATAAAAATTAGAGCAAAGATCAATTTCTGGCAGAAGTTCCATGTTGGGGGGCTGACAGAAAAGAGACCAAGGACCATGAGGAAGCTCAAAAGGACATAAAGACTCATGAATCCAGGATGGCAGATTAAGAGGTTCTCTGAACTTGTTTCCCGCTGTCCCGTGTCTGCTGCATTCCATCGTGCCTGGTAGTGAGCTTCAGCACTGAGTGAATTATTCTCTTGAAGATATTGTGGGTCCATCAGTCATCAGGGGCTGGTAGTGCCTAAGCAGAAGCTGGTTGGAAGTTTGATTTGAGACTTTCTGCAATCGGGTTTAAAGGAACTTCATTATGCAGAGCAAGAGAGCACAAGAAAAGTATTGAAAGACAACAGTTGTTGTTTAACCATAGTTGTGTCATTTACTCAAAAACTTATACACATAACCAATTTACGTAAACCTCCTTTATCCCTTACTTAAACCCTCTTGATTACTTAGTCACACAGACTCTCCTATCTAGAGACACAATTTTTTTCTTTTCTATTAGATCCATACCTAGAACCTTTTAGTTTTTTTTTTCTTTTATCTATCAACCTCCTTTTGTTCACATCTTGAAACAATACTTGTAAACTTTTGAATTTAAGCAGAGTTAACATTTTATTAGGGCCTTTTTGAACACCTAGAGGAATTTATAAGTTTAATCTTAAAGACATCTTTTCTTTTATCTGTTTACCTAATCTAAATTGAACCATTGAATCACGTGAATCAAAGATATTTGGATCCATTTTTAATTTTTCATGAGCGCTCCTCATCTGTCAATTGTTATATCACTGCAGGATATATGGACATACACACATACAGACATACCAACATACAACACATAACAGGAGTGTGCACACATAACAATGATAAAGGCCTCGTAGATTTTTCGCAGATGAAATCTCCATTGCAATGTTCCAAAAAACTCTACTGATCAGAAAAATATTAACCTAGGTCTGTAGGATCAGAATCACAAGCTCAAAAGAATTACAGAACTAAGAAAAAAAACAAGAGTCCTAAAAAAGATGACTGGCCAGTAGTTAGTAAATACCATACAATTTACTGTTGGTATTTAATTATCTAATGTTATTGTAATAAGCCAGACTAACGTTGTAATTTAACATCTTTTTTTTTCCTGAATCTTACACGCTGAGGGGGACAGACATCATATCACAATTTACTATTTTTATCCCAGTTAATGCACTGGTACACCTTAGTGAAATTTTTTCAGGCTACCCCGTTCAAAATTGAAACCCTTTTTTTTTTTATCCCAAGTATTTAAGTTTTTTTAGCATGAACTTTCTGAAATCAAACTAAACAATTGCTTAAACCCAACTTTTAACTGCAAAATAGTGCAATGCCTTAGAAACCCATTCACATGCCAGATTGTTACAATAAAAATTAATTTTTAGACACACATTTAACCTAGATTATCCCTAAGAAACAATCAGACAACCATATAAAATATCTCTCCAGGTTTTGAACTTTCATTTAATTATGACTCCCATCAGTGGCACCTTAGATTTCCCATGAGTGGACCAGATATTTTCACATAGAGGCAATTTTCAGTGTGACTGACTTACTGCATTTAGGTGGAGTAATCCTTACAGTGCAGAAAAAAATGAGGAAATTTCCCCAAAGTGAAAAAGGCTCTGGCAGCTGCTGAGAATTCCTCAGTTTCTTTTTCACTTGCAAGATCAGCTCTCCTCCAGTTTGGTTTGACCTTAGGCACTAGGCATATTTTTTCTTTTTTTTTTTTAACCAGCTCCCAAAAAGCTCATCCTCTGCTTGCAGTTGTTTCGAGTGCTAGGTTTAAAAACCCCTCGGGAGTGTCAAAATTTGTGACTGAAAATTTGGTTCCCATCCCCCAAAGCCAATTAACACCAATTTAATAATGAGGACCGGGTTATGAGAAAAGTTAAAGGGAGATATCAAAGTTCTTAGATCCCCAGCAGGCATTTCTTAACAGCAGCGGGTGTACTCAGGCCAACTATGGGAAGAAAAGAAAACACTGCTTCCCTAATCTCGTTTACAATTTAGGTTAAAATCTAGCTAAAGTTATCTCCATACCTCTAAGGCACATTAGAATTTGGGACACTGCATCTGTTCAAAGTAAAACAATGCCATCACACTTAACAGAGACACAGGCAAAAAGACACATAGAGACACACACAAAGACATAGATTCCCTTTTAGACAGACACAGAAGTACAAAACGAAACTAAACAGGACAAGCCTTAATTATAAACCACAGAATTGTATAGTAAATTATTTGTTTTTCTTCCAATTAACTCTTATGTCTCTCAAATGTAAAACTCCATAAAGGCATGCATGTTTCGTCCATTTGACAACATTTCCTCCATGCTTAGAAACTGGAACATTTTCAATATCTTTGTAACTTGCTCAAAATTTAAAAAAAAATATATTATTTTCAATTTGGCTGACTTCTCAGGTCAAAGAGATTCAATACATCTCTACACAATTGAAAATATATTCTCCTCCGAGAAGTCTTTACTTACATGTTTGTTTCCACAGCACTTATTACTATTACTTTCAATAGTAATAAGCAACAAACACCTTACAAGATTTTTTAAAAGTCAAAATAAACATCCTTCTTAGAGTTAAACAAGTTGAAAAAAATTGGTACACTGTAGTTAGCTTGAGCTAAATGCTATTTTAATTTTTTTTCTATCATAACTTGCAGTATTTAAAATGAGAAGATAATTTGTAATGAGACATACAATAGGACTGGTGTATGTACATCTATCTACATTTTCCAAATTTGCTAAAATAAAACCTGTAAGTAGAAAGAGTTATTTTAAAAATGATTGCAGCTGGGCATGGTGCTGCATTCTTGTTAATCCCAAAAATTCGGGAGACTGAAGTAGGAGGAATTCCAAGTTTGAGACTGCAATTTCAAGAAGGGAGAAAGGGCTGGAACTCAGTGGTAGAGTGCCTCTGGGTTCAACCCCTAGTAAGTAACCAACCCTGCAAAGTGATGACACGAATGTATATTCTACTCAACTCAGAACTGCTATCTTACACACTCTGTCACTTCCCAACTCTGTTCTCACATCAAACTGCTAAAATGATATTAGTGTTTAGATGCCAACATTTCTAATGTGAATTCCCATTAAAGCCACACAAACACAACCTCGACTTCCATGTTTCTAGAATAATTGACAAAGGTGTCACTGACCAAGATCATGGCCTTTTTTATGTAAGACACATCAGAAAAAATAATTTTCCCAGAAAGAAGTTGTTTGAAATCTCTTTCTTATTAAAATAAAGTAGATAATAATAGTTCTTAATAGTATTCTCAAAAACGCAGAACAGTCATAAAGAAAAATTTTTAGTTATCAAAGGTATTGAGGGACACCAATTTAGTGTTTGGGGGCATTTAGTGTTTGGGGGCCAGGATCTAGGCTTCACACAGTGCTTGGGTGGGATGGATCTGCATCATCAAGATTCTTCCTGGTAACAAGAATTTTGATCTTAAAATGGTTTAATCAAGCCCACTTTAAATGACCATTACTTTAAGACACAATATTTAAAAGTTTTTACACATTACCTCAACATAAATTTAAAATTATAGTGAGTATACTTAGACTAGTATGTATACTAACAGTAAGAGACAGCACATAAATCTCACCCCAATGAATCCAAAAATTTAAATCTTGTTAATATTTTACTTGTTATTATTGGCAACTGAAGGTATTAATGGAAGGTTCATAGTATAAACTGTAGGTAGACTGAGGAAGCCTGTAATTGACCTTGGCATGTCATCCCTAGTTCAATCTTGCCTGTCCTTTTTATTAGTTTAAATAAAGTTGTCCCAACACTCAGTGTCCCAAAACCAGTTTTTATCTTCATCTCCCTCTTGGATTTTTTTTTGTTTGAAATAGATCCTATTACTTTTTCTTTCTTTCTTTATTAACCAACTCAAACTTCGTCACTAGCAGCAGGTGCAAGCACTCGAACACATGCTGTCTTTCACCACAGCTGGAGTTTCTGGTTATAAATGAGACTACAATGCATGTCGTATATTGTCCTCCCTTTATTTCTCTTCTACATGTAAGTGAAAGTATCACATCCACTTTCACTTATGTGTGTAGGCAGGTTCTGTTGTGTACAAACCTCACTGCTCAGTAGCAAAGTGGGCTTGATAAATATTCAATACCAAAAAGAGGAGCTTTGGTTTTGTGGATGACAACCAACTGTTCCAGACTGAAAATTCATGCTTGAAGGGTAATCAAACTTTCCTTTGCCTGAGGCAAGGCTTGGGCTAAAGTATTTCACTTTCCTTGGGCGAGTGACCCCACCCCTGGAGTACAAAGGTCACTCTAAGCCCACCTCTGCTGTCACACAGGGTAAAATGATAGTTTAGGAGTGAAAGTGAAAGGAAAGTGACCACAACACTCGGAGTGACCAAGAGATCTTAATTGCAGCAGTGCAAAAGAGGAAGAGAGAGAAAGAGAGAGAGAATAAAGAGAGAGCAAGGGAGAGTGAAGTAAGAGATTGAGACATAGAAAACAAGAGATGGGGGCCCCAGCAAGAGGGAGTTTCTAAAGCCAAATTTTAATGGGATCTCTGGGTCTACAAGCTGCCGTGTTGGCGGACAATGATTGGATTACACAGTACTTGCTAAGGGTGTCCTCTTCTGCCGTCATGAAGATGGGGCAGAGGTCAGATGTGGGTTTCTATTGCAAAAAATGGGTGAGGGTTGAGTGTTCCAACTTGATGTAAACAGGTAATAAAGGACCAGACAGGGGAGGTTGTGTGCACGTGTTATCCTGCAGCTAACATCCATTTAGCCTGCACTACAGACAACTTGGTTCAGCCTGTCCTGCACAGAACATTCCTCCAACTTGTTTTTTGAGTGACATAGGAAAATTATAAAATCCTCTGGCTACATCCTGCTTAATGATGTGCAGCGTGGGACCTAGGAGGGAACATGAAGGAATGCTCAGGGACAGATCAGGGAACACCAGGCAGCCAGAAATAACACCCAGTGGCTATAAACAGTTATTTGGCAGGGGTAAAGTCCATAAAAGTTCCTTGAAACCACAGTTGTCAATGGCATCAAATCAGTCCTGAGCAGAAGAGATCCTTGGTATCAGCCATTGGTCTTGTCTAGGGATTCTAGGAAGTATCAGAGGTAGCTTGGTTGAATCCAGTAATGTTAAGGGTGACAGCCCAATTTAAGCCAGTGAAAGGGCAATTGCCTTGACCCATAAACTGAGAGTGGGTGCTATAATCCTGGTGCCATGTCACTTGGATGTTAAAGCACCATCTGTGGTTGAGATAGAAACTTTTACTAATTTAACGATTAGTAAAAGAAGAACAGGATTGGTGAGAAATTTTGAGTTTTGTGGGCATGGTGGGAGTCCAGGACTGGATATTTGGAATAGGTGCCTTTTTCAGGTGGGAGACATAGTACCAGGGAGAATGTCTAAAAGCTTGGTAACCATTGGGGTATTAAGTATGACTGTATGGGGTCCCATACAGCGAGGTTCCAATGACTGAGAATGCAGTTTCTGAATTAAGACTGAGTCACCCAGTTGAAGAGGGTCTAATTCAGTTTGTGGTTGTGCTGGGATTGAGGCAATGAATGTTGCAGGAAGGCACTGGTCTGTTTGTTTCCTGAGAAGTGGGGGCTGGACCTTGTCTGACTGGGTGGAGCTAGGAAGTTTGAACCTGGGAATGATCTGCTTGATGAGGATGTAGGTGATGGTGTCAGCAGTTTCCCTAGATGTAGGGAAATCTTCTATCCAACCTGAAAAAGTATCAACCAAAGTAAGTAGGTAGTGAAGCTTTTTGTGCCTAGGCATGTAAGTGAAGTTGATCTGCCAGTCTTCATCTGGCTGGTGGCTCCTCATCTGATGTGTGGGGAGTTTAGGTTTGATGCTTCCTTGTGGGAATGCTGTAGAGCAGACAGAACAAGCAGAGTGGACCAGCCAGAGAGCAGATCTCATTTATAGAAAGTAAAAGTGAGGTTGTAAAATCTGAAAAAAGTGGTAATGAAGGGGGTTAGGTGGGATCAGAGACTCTGGAGCTATGTTATGCTCAAATTTGGGACCCTCAAAAGACCACCAGAGACCCAATATTGATGTAAAAAGCCAAGAGGTGTTTATTGTGAGCTGTCTCAGTCCTCCACATGCATACAGCAACTGTTGATTCTGAGAGGCCCCGGGCCCAGGGTTTGTAGCAGTTTTATACATTTTTTGGAGAAGGCAAGAACCCCCACATACATCATAGCATCTCTTTGCATATCATCACACACTGCAGGAAAATTAAATAACAACTCTAAAACATGATTAGCACATTCATTGGTGGAAACAAGTTGGGTAGAAGTGATTGGTTACAAACATTCATTTGAACCTCTTGGTTTAAGCCAAGAGCGATGTTCATGCTGAATGACATTGTTTCCCAACACCATAACCTACTGGGAGGGTCATCTGGTATCCTAGGTATTTCCCTGTCTCATGCTGATTGGTGGCTGCTAGGGGGTTACTATGGGTCTTTACATAGCCTGACTGAGTCAGGGACACCTGGCACAGCAGATACCTCCTGTTATTTGTAGATAAAGCACATAGCAGAGTGGGAATGTGCCTAGAAGTGCTATGTGGGTCTTTCCAAAGACAAAGGTCATGTCCCTTCCTTGGACAGGCTTATCTCTGAGGTAGAGGCTGGTTTTTCACTACAAGAAGTGGTCATTAGTCGTATTTCTCTGTCTTGGGAATCAGAAGTAGTTGATAGACTGGCTGATTGGTGAATTTGTGTATCTGATCTTGCAGGAACTTCTGTAGGCAATTTAATATACAGAGTTCTATTAGGAGAAACATAAAGAGGACTGATAGGGGTCCATGTGGCTTTTCTTGGAAGCATCAGGGACATCTCCTGTCTCAAATGACCCTCCTATTCATAGCAACTTCACTGATTGGCTTTTCATTCTCCAGTGGCCTAATTAATCACCCTCATCAGGAGGTTATGTGGCCCAGAGTTGCAAAGGTCTTTAGAGAAGTTCCCTGTTCTCTAGATTCAGACTAACTCAGAGGGCAAGAGTCAAATATTGGTTTTCTTGGGCATTTTAATTTAACTTTAAGTCTTAAACTTAAAGATTTAGCAAAGTCAGTTTCACCTTAAATTAAGAGTACTGGCTTTTAGCTGAAGTTAGGGCTACTTTGGAGTCACTCTGATATATAGTAAGATGGTAGGCAGAACCTTATCTCAGGGAAGGCAGGACTCTTTATAAATCTTAGGTAAAGTGTTCTAGTATTGAGGTTGATCTTTGTTTCTTAAATATCATTTTATAAACTTTACATATATTGTTGCTTGATGTTACATGAATACTAGCTAACAAAATATGATTTTACATTTAAATTCTACCCAGTGTATAGGACTTCATATTTATCTTATTGATAACATGTCCAATTATAGAAAATTAAATGATATAAATAAATCTCCAATATGTTATTCTTATAAGTCTAAAATTACCATGCAACTTTGCTTTGGAGAACACCAGCTTGACACAATGTTTGGATTTGTTGTTGTTGTTGTTGTTGTTGTTGTTGTTGTTGTTGTTTGAGCTTCTATTTTAAAGACATATACCTGGAAAACATGAACACATTTAATATACAAAAAAAGAGTAATACTACCACATTTACTATTGATGGTTTTATATTAATCAAGTTTAGCTCTTAAATAAATAACATATTACAATATTGCAAAATAATAGTTGTTGTTTACCACAGTTGTAATGCTTAATTCCTTCAAGATTACTTGCTTAAAACACTTACATATATAATCAACTTACACAGACCTTCTTTATGACTTACTGAATCCTATATAGCCAACATAAACAGACCTTCTTTATTACTTGCTTAAACCCTCTTATTTACTTAATCACATAGACTCTCTTATCCTGAAACATATTTTCCTTCTATTAAACCCATACTTAGAACCTTCTAATTTCCCTTTCCCATCTGTTAACTCCTTTTTTATTCACACTTTAAAACAATCCTTGTAAATTTCTGAACATAAGCAAATTATTCCATTATAATAAGTGATATATTGTTATTTGAATTACACAATTAATCCCATCTGTTTAGCATTTCATAAAAATATAAACAATATTTAAGTGTATAGAAGTATACTGTTGTAGTGATTGACAAGGCAAGGCACCTAAGATAGAACTGAAGATGGGGAAACAGTTTTATTTGGTTTCAGTCAGATTCAGAGGGTACCTAACAGAAAGACCTTCCAGGAGTTGGACAAAGGCATGGAAAAACCCTGTCCCAAAGAACTCACACACCCTGCTGCATCCAATTTCAGAGAAAAATGAGGTAACAAGTAGAATGAGGTTGCTTACATCTTTAAGTGGATTTGCAAATTAATACAAATCTGGAAATCTGTATGAAGATTAAAAAAAAAACTAGAAATGAATACTGGGTCTATCCTGTGCCTGAGGGCTTAGGAGATCCTAGTTTTGAGCCCTGCTCTTTCCTTCACTATTTATTCAGGATCACTTTACAAAAGCACTCTTTCTTGAGACTGTGACTCTCATCATCTTAACACAGTGACCCCAGGTGCTTTCTGTGACCATGGAAGAAAAAAAGCAGGAATGCTGAGGGAGTGTGATGAGACTGAGAGGAAGGGTCCCAAGTGCATTTCATTAATTGTTTTCCTTGATGATTTAATGGTTCTTATTTTCCTTATTTTATGCAGTGTTAAATTATAGGAAAAAATACTGAAAATTGAAAAGCAAATGTGTTCATGAAGCTAGAATTAGACAGGCAGTAAGTACCCATAAATAACGTGAGTCAGGCAAGATCAAAAAGACCAATTTTGAGTGATTCCAACCATTTTGAGACTGTCCCATAAGGGAAGAATTTTAACTCTCTCAGAGTGTTTTTTGACCCTTGTCAAGAACCTCACACCTTCCACCTGTAACCAAGGTAATCTGTCCCAAGAATTGCCTATTTTAACAGGAAGCTTTAAGGTGGTTCATTTGTCTTTGGCTCTCTGTACTGCCCATCCCCCTTCAGCCCACCTGTGTTCCACATTTGGGCCACCCCATCAAGAATTTCTTGGAGGAATGGGGATGTGGCTCAGCGGTAGCGTGCTCACCTGGCATACGTGCGCCCGGGTTTGATCCTCAGCATCACATATAAACAAAGATGTGGTATCTGCCAATAACTAAAAAATAAAATAAAAAAAGAATTTCTTGGACTATATATGGGCCTAGTAAAGTATTCAGGAAAAAAAAATAAGGAAAAAAAGGCAGGAGACAAAAAAGCCTAGAACACACACACACACACACAAAAAAAAAAAAAAAAAAAAAAAAAAAAAAAAAAAAAAAACAGAAATCTTCGCTTTTTGAGACACCAGTGTTATCGTAGTTTTCCAGTGACGAGTTCTTGCTTCCCCAATGTTGAAGTATAACACCAGAGAAGCAAGCTGAGGCAAGGTCAGAGTGGAAAGTAGAAGTTTATTAAAGGACAGCAGAAAAGACTTTTCCCAGAGAAAGAAGGGGATCTGAGAGGTGGAATCTGTGAAAGTGCAGTTGTTTCCCCTTTTTATAGTTTTGGTGATGGAATGTAGGTTGGAAGGCCCGAGGGGTGAGATACAAGTGGGCCTAATTATCACCTTTTGGGATGGGATTATCACTCTCTGGGATGGGATATTTCCAAATCTGTTGGAGGCTATGCATTAATACTTCTTTGATGTGGACTTTGGCCTAGGGCCTTTTCGGACTTCATTAACATTGCATGAGTTGTGTGTTTTCCCTGAGTCATTCCAAGCATGGCCTCAATCTTAGATTTCACTTGATATTAGACCCAATTTACCTAACCACACTAACTACCTAACTTTAAATCTGGCTTCATTTCCCCCTCTAATTTGGGAACTCCTTACTGCTGTAAGGAAAGGGGGTGAAGAATATCTTTCTGGCTTCTTTAGTCTGACCAAAGGGGCGATGTTGGGGTAAACAGTTTTGAGTCCCCTTTTGAAAATCAGGTCTATCGAGTGGTCCATGATAGACTGGAAGGCCATTTTACTGATGGGTGGTCTATAAGAGAAACAAGAATTCATTAGTACTGGAACCATATTGATGCAGCAATAAATGCCATAGCACAGGAATATGCCAATGAGTATGATGGCAAAGAGAAAGACTAACAATGTTTTCCACCAGGAAGTACCAAGAACCAGAAGCTAAGATATTTTTTCATGACAAATTTGCTGAGGACATGGCTTCTATCTGAGCATGTAAATCTTTAAGGATATTTGTCACATTGCCAGAATTGTCAGGGATGTAAACACAACATTTAACTTTTAGGGTTACAGATGTCCTTTTCCTTAAGATATAGTTTAATAATTTAATGTCATCTGATCTTGCAAAATCCTTTTAGTAGTATGACCTCTGTTTCTAAGAGAAATCTTTAATTCTGTTACTTAGGGCTGGATACTCATACTAGCAAACACCAAGCCTACCTGTGTAGGCTAGGAATATCTGTGGGCCTTAAACTAAAAACTACTCTGGCAGTTTCTTTTGATAGTTATCAGGCATTCCTGTCTGAGAGTCTTTCTTGCAGCCTCCACTTTACTTATTTATGAAAGTTACATTTAACTATTATTATCATTTAAAATGTCCAGGAATAGCTGTGTTTTGGCTTTAACTGTCTTTGCTAAGTGTTTAAGATTAAGCAAGTCAAACTGACTTTGTTTCTATCTATTGTTAACAGTCAGCTGAGTTACCCTGGGAGTCCTCAGGAACTTCACAGCAGCTTCTCAGTTCTGCTAGTGCCATTTGCGGTAGGATGGGTCCAGACCTTGCTTGACCACGTGGCTTCCCTTGGAAGCATCAGGGATGTCTCCCTTTTCTGATGACCCTCCTCTTCAAAGCAAATGCACTGATTGGCTTTCTGTCCTCCACTGGTCTCATTAATCTCCCTGATCATGAGGTTATGTGGCCTAGAGTTGCAAAGCTTTTTGGAGAAGTTTCCTATTCCCTGATTCAGACTGACTCAGAGGGAAAGAGCCAAATATTGGTTTTCTTGGCCCTTTTAATTTAACTTTAATTTTAAAACTTAATCTTAAACATCTAGCAAATAAGTTTCAACAGCCTTATACTAAGAGTACTGGACTTTAATGTCTATCTCTCTCCTGTAGGTGATAACTCATTATCTTAAATTAACCCAGGTTGTGTGTTCTTAAATCAGCACCTCTAAAAAACATTAATAGGCAATCTTTAAGCCATTTATAAGAAAACTACAAGATAAAATTATCAAGAGTAAAAACATTTAGTTCATATAATAGCTACCTTGAATTTTGGTGGAGTATATTCCCTGTTTGAGATCCTGGCAATCGTGACAAAAACCATCTTTTGGACACAACTTTAAATGTACTGAAATCTGCCCTACTTCTTTCATAGTCACTTTCACATGTAGTGAGATGGGACATAGAGCCTTATCTCAAGGTGAGGCTCTTCATAAGTCTTAAATACTATAGTTCTGAAGCTGATCTTTGCTTTTTAGACATCATTTTACAAGGCCTACATAAATTGTTGCTCAAGTTTACATGAATATTAGCTAACACAACATAATATCACATCTAAAACATGAATTAAGGAAAGGCTGAAAGCTTTTAACTTTTTGTAGAGAAATAGCAAAGTACTTTTGTTTTGCAATAAAACCTTTCCATAGATTAGGCTCTCACTAACTTAAAAATACATTTAAATTGTATCTCAGTGTAAAAAGTAACATGGAACCTTACATAACTTATTGATAACAAGTCCAGTTATAGAACAAACATGATATAAATAAGTCTCTAACATGTTTTTCTTTTAAGCCTAAAATTACCATACATTTTAGAACACCAGCTTGATATAATGCTCTTTCTAAAGCTTCTACCTTACAGACTTGTATACCTGAAAGATATGAACACATTAATGGCACTAATTACATTGATGTTTTTATATTAACCAAGTTTAGCTTTTAAAGAAATAACATAGCACAATTCTCTAAAACAACAGCACTTGTTTAACCAGCTGTTTAATTTCTTTAAGATTACTTGCTCAAAAACGTACACTTATAACCAACTTGCACAGACCTTCTTTATCACTTACTTAAACCCTCTTATTTACTTCTTATCCAGAAACACACTTTCTCTCTATTAATCCATACCTAGAACCTTCTAGTTTCTCTTTTTTATCTGTTAACCTCCTTCTGTTCACATTTTGAAACAATACCTGTAAACTTTTGAATCTAAGCAGATTATTTCATAGACATTAACATTTTATTAGGGCCTTTTTGAACACCTAGAAAAACTTATAAGCTTAATTTTAAAGACGTCTTTACTTTCATCTGTTTACCCAATTTAAATTGAGCCATTTGAATCATGTGAATCAAAGGAATTTAGATCCATTTTTAATTTTTAATGAGTGTTTCTCATCTGTCAATTGTCATATCACTGCATGATATATGGACATACACACAGACATAGACATACAACATGTAACACAAGTGTAACACATAACACAAAAGGCCTTGCAACTATCTCAAGTGAAATCTCATTGCAATGTTAAAAAGAAGAAATTCCAGTTGATCAAAAATAGAACTTATAAGAAAAACATTAACTTGTCTGTAGGAACAAAATCATGAGCTCAAAAAAAATATATATAGAATCTAAGAAAATGCAAAAGTCCTAGAAAAAATTGACCGGCCAGTTGCCATACAATTTACTCTTTGGTTTAATCTAGTTTGAGTTCCTATAAAAAGACACTTTTACCCTTTTTTTTTCCTTGGGCCTCAGATCTGTCCCCTACTGAGTCCTCCAGGCTTCTTCTATTTGCATATCAACTTAAATCCTGGCTGAGGACCGGAAGAAACTGGGAAAACCAGAATTCTGAGAAGAAACTTCATGCCTAAGGCATTTTAACCATAAGTTACAATTTTAGGTTTGGATATTGAAAATTAAAGTTTAAAATACAATTTACAAAATTTCAACTTTATATCCTCCTACACTAGAAAAACTTGCTCACACAAAACTGAAAATAGGATCTTTCTTGATAATATAAAATACACCATCAGAAGAATTTCCTTCAGGATCATTAAGCTACTTTCTTTGTTCTGAAATTTCTAAAGTAGTATTAAGTTACATTAAATTGCCTGAAAAATTTTAAAAGAGAACCACACACTACCATGTATATCTAAAATTAAGCTTTTAAAAATTTCCAAGACTTTTGCTAATTAATGTCATTTCAATAAGCCAGACCAACCTTTTAATTCAATACTTTTTCCCTAAATCTTACACACTGAGAGAAACAGATACCAAATCATAATTTACTATCCTTGCCCAAATCAGTGCACTGTATACCTAGTAAAATATCCTTAGGCTACCCAGTACAAAAATTGATGAAAAAATAAAACTGAATGATTGGGAGTTACTTGCCAACTTAAAAGTAGAGTTCTTTTAATTTTCTATCCTAAGTATTTAAGTTCTCTGGCATGAACTATCTGAAATCACAAACTAAACAATTATCTAACCCTAACTGTTAACTGCAAGATTATGCAACACTTCAAACTCATTTAGATACCAGATGTTACAATGAAACATCTTTTAGACACACATTTAGCCTAGATTATCCCCAAGAAACAATCTATAATAACCTTAAAAACAGACCAGATAAGAAAATATCTCTCCAGGTTTTAAACTTCCATTTAATTATCACACTTATCAGTGGCACCTTAGATTTCCTCATGAGTGGACCAGATGTTCTCATAGGAGCAAATATAGGTGTAAAATCAAGGGTCTCAATGTGACTGACTTACTGCATTTGGGTGGAGTAATCCTTACAGTGCAGGGAAATCATGAGGAAATTTCCCCAAAGCAAAAATGGATTTGGCAGCTGCTGGGAATTCCTCAGTTTCTCTTTCACTTATAGGATTAGCTGCTTTGGATAGATTCAATTCCAGACAATCTGGCGTATCTCCTACCCCTCCAGTAGAGTCAGTTTTTATCTGCCTCAGGTCTTGAAGGTGGAAGGGGGTATGTACTTTGATTGGCCCAAATTTTCTTTTGATTTTTTTTCCTCAGTGAGTCCAAGATTTTTTCTCTTCATGCAGATATCATAGCTAAGTCTACTTTACACTGTTGGCATAATTTAGGATTTTCCCTTAGAGCAAAAAAAATCTGAACATACAGCACCTCACACCATTTCTTTTTTTTTTGGAAATTTTATAAAACTGTAAAATTGTATTAAAATTGATATTTCCCTCTGGTGGCCAGGTTTGTATTGAGGCCAGGCCAAGAAAATGAGGCGCTTTTTCATTAGTACCTGAGGTTCAAATCTATCCCAATTTTTCAATAAGCAGGCTAGTGGTGCACCTGGCATACTGGAGAGAGAGAAGCTCCAGTCTGAGTGAGAAGAAAACAGGACTCAGGTGCCCACACTGCGCCAGAGAAAACTGTTCTCATTAGGGACGCCTCCCTAACCTTGAGTTTCCTAAATGGTCCAGAAAACCCGTCTCTCGCCTTGCTTTTGCCAAGGGGTTTCTGGTCCCCTTTAGCAAAGTGCTAGGGTCTCAGTTTGCCCTGTGCCAGAGACCTTGGAAAGATTCAGACTTAAGGGCCTTACTGCTTTTCTCCCGGCCACTAAAAACCCATTGAATCCTGTGCTCTTTTGTTGTTGTCTTTGCTCTGTAGACTAAAGGAGCTGCCTAAGTGTTAAGGGATATCTACTAGTTTTAAGGTAGCAGATTACCTTAGAGGATAAGATTAAGGAGTAGATTCTTAAAATGCCTCTCTAGTAGCTTAAAGAACACAGCACATTTTAAACATTGGGGTGGTAAACAGACTATTGAAAGTTACCTATGTACCTTCGAGAACCTGGGCAGATTTTGCTAATTATCTCATGCCTTTCTTAGTCCTACAACCTGAATTGCTAAACATTTCTGACCTGTGAAGGAAGTGAAGCATCCAGGAGGAATGGTTGCAGGGTTGGGAGTGTTGCATAGTCCATACAGAGGGAAATGTGATTGGGGCTTTCCCTCAGTGCCATTCATATACTGATCACCCTAGATACACCTGAGGGCTGTCGGGAGGGGGCTTAAGAGAAAGAACCTTAGGAATACATCTGAGGGTAGCCCAGACTAGAATTCCACAGTTGTTCCAAACTCCTTCCTCCACCTCCACGCATCCGAGGCAGATAGGGATTCGGGACACTGTGTACTCACGCCAATTGCTCTCTGGGCCCAGACAGAAAAGTTGGAAGCGGCTTTGGCAGAACCCAACATGCCTGCTGTGTACTGAACAGGTGATTGAGAGCTGCCTGGGCCAGGAAACCTCTCACCCGAGTCTTGAAGAGTGGCGGCTGCACTAATTGCATTTAAGTAGCCGTCGGGTGCCCACCTTACCTCCAAAAAGAAAGAGAGAAAGATGCGCCTCAAACAAACATGGGGTGCGTGCACTTACCTTGGTGTAGAATCTTCGTGGGACCTCCAATATGATACCACTGTTGACTGGTGATGAGTTCTTGCTTCCCCGATGTTGAAGAATAACACCAAAGAAGCATGCCAAGGCAAGGTCAGAGTAGAAATTAGAAGTTTATTAAAGGACAGCAGAAAAGACTTTTTCCGGAGCAAGAAGGGGACCCAAGAGGTGGAATCTGTGAAAGTGCAGTTGTTTCCCCTTTTTATAGTTTTGGTGATGGAATGTAGGTTGGAAGGCCCGAGGGGTGGGACACAGGTGGGCCTAATTATCACTTTTGGGATGGGATTATCACTTCTCTGGGATGGGCTATTTCCAAATCTGTTGGGGGCTATGCATTAATACTTCTTTGAGGTGGACTATGGCCTAGGGCCTTTTCGGACTTCATTAACATTGCATGAGTTGTGTGTTTTCCCTGAGTCATTCCCAGCATGGATTCCTTCTTAAATTTAACTGGATATTAGGCCCAATTTACCTAACGACACTAACTACCTAACTTTAAATATGGCTTCATTGGGAATGACTCGGGGAAAACATGAAAACTCATGGAAAGTTAATGAAGTCCGAAAAGACCCTAGGCCAAAGTCCACCTCAAAGAAGTGTTAACCAACAGCCCCAACAGATTTGGAAATAGCCCATCCTAGAGAAGTGATAATCCCATCCCAAAAGGTGATAATTATGCCCACCTGTGTCCCACCCCTCGGGCCTTCCAACCTACATTCCATCACTAAAACTATAAAAAGGGGAAACAACTGCACTTCCACAGATTCCACCTTTTGGGTCCTCTTCTTCCTCCGGGAGAAGTCTTTTCTGCTGTTCTTTAATATACTTCTAATTTCAACTCTGACCTTGCCTTGGCATGTGCTTTTCTGGTGTTATTCTTCAAAATTGGGGAAGCAAGGACTTGTCACCGGTCAACAGCGGTAACAGTATCAGTGGGAGGGCGATGTGTTCCCCTTTTTTATAGCTAAGGTTTCCTTTTAGCTTTCCTGCATTTCTTTCAGTGTTCCTGTTCTTTGTTCTGTTATCTTTCATTGATGGAATGTAGGTGGGAAGGCCTGAACAGTGTGGCACATGTTGGCCAAAGGTAGCCTTGTGAATCCAGCAAAAAGAGCTGACCAGATTCCCTCTAAGAGTGGAGGAATGTAAGAAAAAAGTTCTCACTTCTGTTGAGAATTAACCTCTGAACTATGTAACCAAATATTGGCTTATTCTGTCTTTGGATAAGGTGTATCCAGCAAAAAGATGAGAAAATTGGGAGGCTATTCTTTAAATTACATCAGGAGTGGACTTGTTTCTGCTGCAGAGCTCAGCGGGTTCTGTCTGAGAAATAACATCACCATCAACACACTCAAAGACAGAATTGAGTGCTTTCTTCTGACTGGAAGTTCAAAAATTCACAGGGATAGATAGATGATATATAGATATACAGATATATAGATATAGATAGATAGATGATATATAGATATATAGATACATGGATATATAAATATATAGATAGAAGGTAGATAGAGAGATTGATACATAGATATAGTTATAACTATATAGATAAAGCAAGAGGTATTTTAAAATAAAGTGCATAGTGCATGCATGGCAGGCTATCTGACCTGAGCCAGGGCTATAGCAAGGAAGATTATGGAAGAAAAAATGGTTTGTGTCACCATCACACAGAAGTTTCTAATGGTTATTCTGCAGTGATATCACCTCTTATTTTTCCAGAGACCTTGTGTAAAGACTTCCAGAGCTATAGAGGACCTCCAAGGACATGGTGCCTGTCCTAGCCCCCACTTTGAGTGCAGAATTTCTTCTTTCTTGGCAGGATGGGCCAGAAAGAATTCTAGATAGATAAGGCTGACCAGCCAGCTTCCACTGGCAGATCAGAGTTGCTGCCAGGCCACCAGGCCTTGGACAGAAAAGTTGGGGTCCAGGCTTTGGATGCTGCCAATGGACCCACCTTTTTTCCTGTTCCTCTTCTGACCACAAAAAGAGAGGAGCATATTCTATCTCCCTTTCCATGACACAGGTAGGCCCTCTTTCAGTCCCACCAAGGCTTCATGGGAGGTGTCATGAACACTAGAGAAAGTTGGAAGTCTTCCACAAATGCCTTTGTGACCCTAGTACTAACCTCTTCTCTTAGTGCCTCAATTTTCACATGGGTCAAAGGAGCTGGATAAGATTATCTTCAAGGCCATATCAACTCTGTACATAATAGTGTTTGTTCCTAAGATTCCCTTGATTTTTTCCTTGACATAAATTTTTTTCAAGAAGCAACTTTTTCTTCTTCTCCCAGGAAAATCTTAGCCACATGTTTCTGAACGTTCCCACACCACCTTCTTAGGACTCATCTCACTGAATCTTTGCTTTTTTTTCTCCAGTTCCTTGTGGCAAGAGCTGGTAACGTCTTGCCTGCCTATTCCCCAGGGATACACTGATCATATATTTCCATGGAACTTCTCCTGTGGGGAGGGAAACACAAAGTTGTCCCCTCTCTTTGAACACTGGCTCAGTCCTGGGCCCCACGCTAGGCTCTTTCATTTGGATTACATTACATTTTCAAAGCATCTCAGAGCCACAGAGGAGTCAGTTCAGATAAGAAAACTGAGGTTCATAAACCATTGCTTGTGCAATCTCCCAGACTAAGAAAAGGTGAAGCTGGGAATCCAACTGCATCTGTTTTGCCCTAATGCCAGATTTTATTTTTTGCATCATGTAAACTCTTAGCTTTTCCTGGAGAAAATTACTGGATCAAGGACAGGGGTGGCCAAATAGCAGAGAATGCAGAGCACAGAAAATTGCTCTGAAGACATAAATACATCTCAGGTAAACAGGAAAGGGAAAAGAAGACACTCAAGTCTCAGAAACTGGCAATAATCCACTTGAAGCCAAGGCTCCTGGCATGTAACATCACACCCAGACTGCTTCTAACCCAGCTTTGTCAATCTGACTCTTTAGAGAGGACTTTGTACCAAATTCTACAAGAGCCCGAATGGCAGAGTGCAATGTGCCATTATTTCCATCACAGAGAAGCTGTGGGAATTTGGATAAGTTCCTCTCATGCTCAGAAACCTTGTTTTATTTTCATGAGTAATGAGTGTGAGACTCTGCATCTATCTCAACAGATTATGGTGCAGCATAACTGAAGAGACTTCTCTGACTCAGATGTAATAACACATTATTGTCTTTCACTCACAGAACCCACACATCTCAAGCATCACCTGTAGCAATACCTGACAGACATTTTTGAATCTCTAGCTGTCACCAAGTTTGAACAGTCCTTTAAATCTTCATGAGTATTTCCATACTTTCTAGTCTGTAATTCACCCGAAAGACCTCTAAGTAGGCAGTGCTGCTCCTGTCTTTGGCTGTAGTTCACAGATTTAAAAACTAAGGCCCACCATTTATGGTTCCCAGCTTGTTGAAGGGTTGAAATGGAGTTATAGACCTCTGCCATCATTTCTTCATCTTCTTGTCATTTGGAGAGAGCAGGCTAGTAAGACATCTCTACAGCCATCTGTGGTCCAGATGTGCCCAAGACCCTCCTGGGCCCTGTGTCCCTCCACACCAGCCACATGCCTGAGTTCAAATCCAGCCTCAGCACTGAGAATGGAGGTTAGCCCACAGGTCAGCCCTCTGGAGACCACCCATGTCCTGAGGGCTGCTGGTCTTCTTTCCCTTTTTTGTGTGAGTACTGGAGAATAAACCCAGGGATGCTTCACCCCTAAGCCCCATCCCCAGCCATATTTTGTATTTATTTAGAAACAGGGTCTCACTGAGTTGCTCAGGGCCCCATTAAGTTGCTGAGACTGGCCTCCAACATTTGAACCTCCTGCCTCAGCCTCCCAAGCTGCTGGGATGACAGAATGTGCCATGATACCCAGCTCTGAGGATGCATGGACACCTGTAAATGTACCATGACCCCAAGTTGAGTGGGACTCACCCTCAGAACACTAGCCTATATAGGATTGAAAGGTTAATAAAATAGGTACTTGTCACTCTGTTTCTCTATATGCTTAACAAAACACTGTTGAAATCTTAAGAACTGTTTGCTAATCTTGTTCTCAGAAATGTGCTGTCCCTAACTGTGGACTGTTTGCTAATCTTGTTCCCAGAATGAGCTGTCCCCAACTGCCAAACTGCAGAATGCACTCCCTCACTCGGTTGCAGGCAAGCTGCCCACTCACCCTGACCTGTCAATTGAACTTCCCTCCCTGCCCTCTCCAAGAAAAGTATATAAGCTCTGCTCAAGCTGTTCTCAGGGCTCTATCTCTCTTTGCTATAGAGGGAGCCCCAGCATGCTGGTCTCCAAATAAACCCACCCTTCTGCTTTTGCATAAGACAGTCTCTTGTGGTCTCTTACTCCGACGTTTCGCCGGACCCTTACATTTGGTGCGTTGGCCGGGAAGTGCGCATCGCCGGACAGGGAGACCTCAACAAGACTCCTTTAGGGGGGTAAGTAAGGCGCCTTATCTCCTTCTTCTTCTCCTCCTTGTTTTTCCTTTGCGATTGTTTGGCTTCTGGTTTCTGGCTCAGAGAAGAACGAAAGCTCTCAGAGCTTCTGGTTTCTGGCTCAGAGAAGAGCGAAAGCTCTCAGAGCTTCTGGCTTCTGGCTCAGAGAAGAGCAAAAGCTCTCAGAGCTTCTGGTTTCTGGCTCAGAGAAGAGCGAAAGCTCTCAGAGCTTCTGGTTTTTCGGTTTTGGGTTGGCAGAGTGTGGTTGCTAGCGGAAAGCGTAAGCTCCCCCTGGCGGTGGTGACAGACATGTCAAGAAGCCACAGGCCACGGTCTTTTCAAGGGATGCTTTGAAAGACTCTGGGGGGGACGGAGGTGCCCCCATCTGAGAGGGACGGAGGTGCCCTCATCTGTATTCTGCTGCCAACCCGTCTGGTTTTGCCGGCATCTATTCTTTCTCTCAGGTTGAATTCACTGTCTGATTTAATCTTTGCTTCTAAACTTGTGTTACATGTTTACTGTTTACTGTGTGTCCGTGTTTGTGTCACGTTTGTATTGTCCCTGTCTTTGTTCAAGTAACTTTCATTATAGGACAGAATCATTCACTGGACTGAAGTCCACATAAGGGCTCAGAATCTTTCTTTTTCAGTAAAACACCGGACCTGGCAGACTCTCTGTGCCTCAGAATGGCCTGCCTTTGGAATTGGATGGCCTCCAGAAGGATCTTTCTACTCCCCACTAATTTGAAAAGTCAGAAATATTGTCTTTGTCTTTCAGCTGGGACCACATAGCCATCCAGATCAACAGCCGTATATCTTAACTTCGCAGGACCTTTGTGAATCTCCTCCTCCTTGGGTGAAAGCTTTTCTTGTCCCTGTTTCTGCTCCTACCCCTCCCCCTACGATTCTATCTCTCAAACCTCCTCCTCCACCGTTTGTTCTCCCTGAGTCTCAAGATGTGACTCTGCTGGACTCTCCTCCCTTTCCTTATCCTCTGCCTCCATTCCCCAACCCCCAACACCCTCTAAGTGATTCCCCTGCTGCTGGCTCAGCTTCTCCACCATTGAAGGAGGTTAAGCAAGCCCAGCACCCTTCAGATGACTTTCCTGAGGCACACATAGCCCCTCCTCCCCTGGAGGAAGCTGGCCCAGCTAAAGGAACTCGCCCGCAGTGAATGATTAAAAACCCTGAAGCCCTCGTGATACTTCCCCTCCGTCCTCATGGGCCAATGATAGAGGATGGCCATGGTGGAGAAATGAAAATCTACCAGTATTGGTTTTCTCCTCTTCAGATCTATATAACTGGAAAAATAACAATCCCCCTTTTTCCGAGGACCCCACCCGGCTCACATGTCTGATTGAGTCATTGATGTTTTCACACCAGCCTACTTGGGATGACTGCCAACAACTCTTAGGCATTCTCTTCATGACAGAGGAATGAGAGAGAATCCTCCTGGAAGCAAGAAAAAATATCCTCAGACCAGATGGGCGACCGACACAACTTCCCAACATAATCGAAGCTGACTTCCCCTTGAACCGACCCAACTGGGACCCCAACACCATTGAAGGTAGGGAGCATCTCTCCACTTATTGCCAGGATCTAATAGTGGGTCTCCGAGCAGCCGCTAGGTGGCCAACTAATTTGGCCAAGGTAAGAGAGATTATTCAAGGGCCTAATGAATCTCCCTCTATGTTTCTGGAGAGAATTATGGAGGCATATAGGAGATATACTCCTTTTGATCCCAAGGCAGAGGATCAAAAGGCATCTGTCACCATGGCCTTTATTGGGCAAGCTGCCCTGGATATTAAAAAAAAGTTACAATGCTTAGATGGATTACAAGATATGACTTTGAGAGATTTAGTCAGAGAAGCTGAGAAGGTATACTATAAGAGAGAAACTGAGGAAGAGAAGGAACAAAGGAGGGAGAAAGAAAGGGAAGAAAGGGAGAAAGAAAGGGAGCAAAGGGAGGATGAAAGAAGCAAAAGACAGACTGAGGCATTGACTAAGGTCCTGGTAACAACAAATAGGCCAGAAGTTAAGAGACAGGGAGACAGAAAGGGATACCTGGGTCCACGCCAGAAGCCACATCTGGCCTCAGATCAATGTGCCTACTGTAAAGAAAAAGGACACTGGGCCAAAGACTGCCCTAAAAAGAAACAGCCACGCCAGTCAGCCATTCTAACTCTGGAGGATGACTAGGAAAGTCGGGGCTCGGATCCCCTCCCCGAGCTCAGGGTAACTTTTGAAGTGGAGGGGACCCCAGTAAACTTTGAAGTGGACACAGGGGCAGTACACTCAGCCCTCAAGGCCCCATTGGGCCCTCTATCAACTAAAAGGTCTCTAGTTCAAGGGGCTACTGGCAGTAAATATTGGGCTTGGACAACTAAAAGGACCATGGACCTGGGAAAAATAAAAGTCCATCACTCCTTCCTAGTGATCCCAGAATGCCCCGCCCCATTAATGGGCAGAGATCTGCTCACCAAACTCCAGGCCAGAATAACTTTTAACCCTGAAGGCCCCCAAATGAAATTTCTAAATCCTTCAGTAAAAACTCCTATAGTCATGGCTTTAACTATGTCAGTAGAAGATGAACATCAACTCTTCACACACCCCCAAGACTGATCAAACAGGCAAGCTATCCCAGAAATGGATATACTGTTCTGGACTTAAAAGATGCTTTCTTTTGCTTGCCTCTGCATAAAGATAGTCAATTGTTGTTTGCTTTCAAATGGGTAAACCCAGAAACTGAAACGTCTGATCAACTAACTTGGACCAGACTCCCACAGGGGTTCAAAAACTCCCCCACTCTCTTTGATGAAGCCCTTCACAGAGATCTCAACAACTTCAGAACCATGCACCCCGAAGTCACCCTACTCCAATATATGGATGACCTGCTACTGGCAGCAGACACCAGGGAAAACTGTGAGTCTGGGACCCAAGCACTATTATCCGAGCTTCTGCCAAAAAGGCCCAAATTTGCCAGCAAGAAGTAATCTTTTTGGACTATTCCCTTAGGGGCGATAAACAATGGCTCACTGAGCCCAGAAAACAAACCGTTGTGCAGATACCACCCCCATCTAACAAGAGGGCAAATGAAGAAGCTAAATTGACAGCCCTAAACAGAGTAACCATGTTAACACTTTCCACACGGGGGAAATATAAGTCAGGAGATTTAACTACATCAGAGCATCCCGACAACTTAACAAAGCACAGTGACACTGAACTCCTTGACTACACTGAGCCCAGCTTGCAATTTCAGAAAGCCCTACACTACGTTAAAAATGTACACCAACTCACTCACCTTGGTTCAAAGAAACTGCAGGCATTCCTAAAGGATCAGGAACAGAGTTTTCCTCTAACTGGCTCACAGCGAAGGAAAATAGCTGACCAAGTAACAAAAGCCTGGCGGGCCTGTCAATTGGTTAATGCATACCCCTCCAAGCTTCCTGTAGGAAGACGCCTTCAAGGGACCAGACCAGGACAATTTTGGGAAGTGGACTTTACTGAAATTAAGCCAGCAAGGTATGGACTTAAATATCTCCTAATCTTTGTAGATACATTTTCAGGATGGATTGAAGCCTTCCCCACAAAAAAAGAAACGGCACAAATGGTAGTCAAAAAGATCCTGGAAGATATTTTTCCAAGATACAGCCTGCCTATGGTAATAGGGTCCGATAATGGACCGGCGTTTGTGGCCCAGGTAAGTCAAGGGTTAACCAGGACCCTGGGGATTAATTGGAAGTTACACTGCGCTTATAGACCCCAGAGCTCAGGACAGATAGAAAAAAAATAAATAGAACCATTAAAGAGACCTTAATAAAATTAAGCTTGGAGACCGGCATAAAAGATTGGACTATGCTCCTGCCTTATGCACTGTTTCGTACAAGAAATACTCCCTCTGTTTCTTTGTGTAACCTTACCCCCTATGAAATTCTCTATGATGCCCCTCCTCCAATAAGGGACCTGACCCCAACTCTAAGACCTAACGATTCCTTTCACACCCCCTTGCTTGACAGACTTAAAGCTTTTGAAAAAACTCAGTGATACCTGTGGAAACAGCTGGCCACTGCCTACCAACCTGGAAACGAAGGAACTCCACACCAATATCAACTGGGAAACTTCATCTATGTAAGACGACATCAGGTGTCATCCCTAGAACCCCGCTGGAAAGGACCATACCAGGTGCTACTTATAACACCTACAGCGGTAAAGGTAGATGGAATCACTTCCTGGATCCATGTCTCTCATCTCAAACCTGCGCCCTGTCCAGACTCTGGCTGAGAATTGAAAAAGACTGCTAACCCTCTCAAATTGTGTATTTGCCATTTGGATAGGGCTATAGATTCTCCCCTTGGCCACCAGTAGTCCTAACCCTCATCATCCCGTTCAGCAGCAATGGCTGATCATAAATCCTACTGGACAGGAAGTATGGTCTATCTCACATACAGCCCCCTTAGGTACCTGGTGGCCATCTCTCCACCCAGACATTTGTCAGTTGGCTATAGGTCTTTCCTATTGGGTATCCCTGATAAAGAGGATCCCACTAAAATTCCATTAAATCCCTTCCGTACCATAGATAATGGAAACAAACATTATGGATGTAAGGACACGAGAGCCAGATGTAAATTGGCTAACCTAGATTACTATGTTTGCCCGGTGGACTATCAAAGCCACTAACAGTCACGGCTGTGTGGGGGAAAAACCAACTTCTTCTGTAAGTCATAAGGATGTAAACATACAGGGGCTACCTGATGGAACCCAAACCTCCGCCAGTTCTCAGACCATTGCCCCCTTGCTGAAGTAACAGGTACTGAGGTATCTCTCCACCCATTCACTCCTCTCTTCTCCTGTCAGTGCCCACACCGGGTCCCACCAGAACTATCCAAAATGTAATAAAAATGGCCTTTAAAGTTGCTTTACCATTACTAAAAACAGGTTACTAAAAATTTAAAGTCCCTCACAGGCTTTTTGAGATACTCACTCCAGTCTTCCCCTCTGCTCTACCTGTTCTACTACTCAAGTTTTTGTTGCTAGGAAAATTCCAAGCCCCTTTCCCATTATTCTGTTACATCTCTCCTTCCTCATTATCCATGGAGCTGCTCTCAGCACCGCCTTCCCCGTCCTCCCCCTTTGTACCAGGCCCAAAGAAAAGTCTTAACTGACCTTCTCCAGAAGTCTTCACCATGGCTGAATTTAGGACTTTCAGCAAAAAAAGTCCTTATAAAAGAGTTCAGTATAGATAAACTTCCTTTTTTCATGTTGCCCTGTTCTACTTGGCCACTGGCTGGAAAAATCAGCACTCCTAAGCTAGACACCCCCTTACTAGTTTTTCACAAAATATGTGAACAAGGTCTCTGGCCTTGAGCTGGGGCTTCCCAGAGATGGCTACATTTCTAAGATAAAAAAAGTTATCAACTGGGCTCCATGGTAACAGCTGACAAAGAAAAAAGAAAAAGTTCTCCCCCTCCCAGGTGTCCTTAAAAAGTTAACTTGCCCAGAACAGAGAAAAAAAAAAAAAAACAGAAACAAAAACTGCTTTTTGTGAACTTCTGCAGACTGTGAACTTCTAAGCCCCTTCCCTTACATGCTGAGTACAAAATTCTAAAAACTACCTAAACTTGGGGTTCAGGGGATTAATTGATTACAACAGAAACAATGCCCTCTGAATCCGGTTGCAACCAAATAGAACTGCCAAACTGCAGAATGCACTCCTTCACTCGGTTGCAGGCAAGCTGCCCACTCACCCTGACCTGTCAATGAACTTCCCTCCCTGCCCTCTCCAAAAAAAGTATATAAGCTCTTCTCAAGCTGTTCGCAGGGCTCTATCTCCCTTTGCTATAGAGGGAGCCCCAGCATGCTGGTCTCCAAATAAACCCACCCTTCTGCTTTTGCATAAGACAGTCTCTTGTGGTCTCTTACTCCGACATTTCGCCAGACCCTTACAGGATCTTCCTCTAAAGCACACTCCCGAGGTCCCCTTCAGTCCCAGCTGGGCACAGTCCCTGGGGACATGACTGTTGGAATACTGCTTGCAGAACTGGATGATTTGGAATTTGTTCTTCATGGTCTTAGGGTGCTGGCTTATTTTGGGGTCTTCAATGCCATTTTGAAACCAAGGTGGTTCAGACTTCTTTACAAACAGCCAGTCATGAATTCAACTTCATTAAGGCCAATTAATCCTGGATTCATTATAAATTTGCCCAGAGGATGTTATTATACTTTCCCCTTTTATTAGAATTTTTTCTTTAAAAATGCTTTCAGGAGTGAAATGGAAATTTTTCTTTTCTCAGAGGGTGCCTACCTTGCCAGTGATTGCCATTAACTCTGTGTGTTCTTCAGTGGGTTGTACACCAGCCTCAGAGCAGACTGTTAGGCCTCCAACTGAGCTCCCTGTCACCCCCAGAACTGAACAAATATGCTAATGCCACACTGAATCAGAGGTGGAGGAAGTCTGATGAAGTGGCAGAATCTCATTCCAGCATGGCACAATGGTACTTGTCTGTCATCCAGGTGGCTCAGGAGGCTGAGGAAGAAGGATGGCAAGCAAGTTGGAGGCCAGCATCCACAACTTAGTAAGACAGTGACTCAAAATAAAAACACCAAGAGAGCAGGGGATACAGTACAATGGTAGAGCATCCCTGGGTTCCCTCCCTAGGTCTGCAATAAATGAGAAAACCTGCCACTGAATTTGGTTTACTAATACGGGATTTTTGTGAGAAATTTTGTGTCTGTGTTCACGGGGATATTGACCTGGGTTTTTGCGCTTTTTTTCCTTGTAGAATATTTACCTGATGCTGTTACCAGGATGATACTGGCTTCATGGGAACATGTTAGAAAAATTTCTTTCTTTTTATTTATTTATTTGGTAATAGTTTGAGATGCATTTGGTTTCATTCTTTGTTTTGGCATTGGGATTTGAACCCAGGGAAGCTATCCATGGAGCCCCATCCCTAGCCCTTTTTTTATATTGTATTGACAGTCAGGGCCTCACTGAGTTGCTTAGCCCCTTGCTTTTTCTGAGGCTGGCCTTTAGTTTGTAATCCTCTTGTCTCAGCCTCTGCAGCTGCTGGGATGACAGGTGTGCACCACCTTGCCTGGCCGGTGTTAATTTTTTAATTATATCATAGAATTTACAATTGAGTCAAGCCATTTGGGTCCTGGGCTTTGCTTTTCTTTCTTAGAAATCCCCTGTAGCTAGCCATAACTTTTTTTTTTTTTTTGGTTCTGGAGCTTAAACCCAGGGGTGCTTAAATACTGATTCACATCTCCAGCCCTTTTAATGTTTTATATTGAGATTAAGTCTCACTAAGTTACTGAGGCTGGTATCCAACTGGAGATCCTCTTGCCTCAGCCTCCTGAGCCCTGTGATTACAAGCGTGTGCCAATGTGCCCAACTGATAAAAATAAATAACTTCTATTTTGTTTAATCCACGATTGTTTTGAATCTCTCCATTAATGCAGTTATACTAACATTCTAAGTAATATAACATGAGATCATCACTTGCACAGCTGTGAGTGTTAAGCTGAAGTTGGAGGCCATGATGACACAAGGGCTCCTGGGAAAATTCTGTGTAAATTTGTAATCCTGAGCAGCTGTTCAGAAAGAAAGGTAGGCTTGACCCTGGGCTTGGGGGTTCAAAGGTCAAATGGGACAGAGGTCAAGGCAGGCAGGGAGCAGAGGAGTTGGGAACCAAGTGACTGAGGGCCTCTGTCTTGGGCTGGAGAGAAGTGGGAGGACTTAGGTGAAAGTTGATGGGAGTGAGAAATTGAGAGACGGCAGAGATGGGTTGTCCAGTGCAAGGTTCTGGAAAGTAATTATCCATAGGATTACGTGTGTATGTTTTATTTTATTGTTCTGTCTATTTAGTACCTATTAGTGGATAAAAAACATAACTGAAGCCAGCACAGTATCATATGCCTATCATCCCAGTGATTTGGAGGGCTGAGGCAGGAGTATCGAAAGCTCGAGGCTAGCCTCAGCAACTTATTGAGTCCCTAAGCAACTCAGAGAGACCTTGTCTGTAATAAAACATAAAAATTAGTGGAGATGGGGCTTAGTGGTGAAGTGCCCCTGGGTTCAATCCATAGTATAATAATAAAGAGCATTGATTCAACAGTGTGTATGCACATTTGCAGGAGGGTGTTTTCTAGAACCTTCTTTTAATTCATAAGAAGTCTTATCTAGAAGCTGGTTTGTAGACTGTGTACCACATTCCAAAATTAAAGTGAAAATTGTAAATATGTGTTCTCCACCTTCATAATGTAAAGCATTAGAGGAAAACAGGCAAACATGCATTCAATAATGATGTCAATGATCAGAATAAAATAATTAGATTTAAAAGTCAGACTAGAGAGGACAAAGAAATCACTTGGCAGTCAGCAATCCCTGTAGCTGGACTGGATTTCAGTCATGTCTTCACCCTCATGTGAGCTCGCTTATCTCTGGAAGTTCTGTTTTACTCTGGAAGCATTTTCTTCATCTGCAAAATGGTGCAATGCCATTTTCTTCTGATAAATTCTCACTCATTTATCAAGATTCTGAGTAGGTACCAGGCATAGTGGCGCACACCTTTAATACCAGTAGTTTGGGAGGCTGAGGCAGGAGGATGGCAAGTTTGAGGTCAGCATCAGAAAGTTAGCAAGGCCCTGAGATATTTAGTGAGACCTTGTCTCTAAATAAAATACAAAAATAAGCTGGAATTGAACATGGAGCACCCTTAACCCCTGAGCCCATCCCCAGCCCTATTTTGCATTTTGTTTAGGGACAGATTCTCTCTAAGTTGCTCAGGGCTTCATTTTGGCTGAGGCTGGTTTTTAACTGAGATCCTCCTGCCTCAGCCTCCCAAGTCCCTGGGATCACAGGTATGGGCCACTGTGCTCAGCAGACTTTTCTCTCTCATTTGCACTGTCGGGGCATGCAGAGCAGTGCCTGGAGGGTGCTGGTGCCTAGGGTTGGTTGGATGAGTCTGTGAATCTTTTGGACGAGAGACTGCATTTTTTCCCCACTGGAACTCAAAAATAGTGAGCATTTCTTCTCTCTGTGCTTCAGGTATGTGGCGACATAGTAGACTTAATTGAAAGCATGAAGATGGCAGGAAGAACTGTGCTGTGGGCAGGAACCCTGGGAACTGAAAAGGTCCTTGTGTTCTCATTGATTTCTGCTGCCCAAGAGGACGATCCTCCCATTGAAGCCAAATGGATTTTACATCTTAACTAGTCTTTGTTTAGCCACATGGGTCACATGTGTGTTTAAAAAAGGAACCTGATCTCAATCTCATACTTCTAGAATAAAAGTTACTCTGGCCAGAGGGAGGGGAAAGTCCTCCAAGGGATCTGGTCGCTGAAATGGTCCTTGAACTCGTTCAAGTCTCCTTTGCTTGGGAAATACATCTCTTTTTCTTTTCTTTCTTTTTTTTTAAACAGTGATTGAACTTGGGGGCACTCAACCACTGAACCACATTCCTTTCTTGTATTTTATTTAGAGCCAAGGTCTCGCTAAAGTTGCTAAGGGCCTTGCTAAGTTGCTGAGGCTGGCCTCCAACTAGTGATCTTTCTGCCTCAGCTTCCTGAGCAGTAGGATTATAGGTGTGCACCACTGGGCCCAGCTGAAAATCCGTTTCTGTTAGTCCAGGGCCTTGTAAAAATTTGTGACAGGATGCGACTGTGACTCAGTGGTAGAGCACTCATGTCGCAAATGTTGGACCCTTCGTTTGATCCTCAGCACCACATAAAAATAGTGAAATAAAGGTATTGGGTTCAACTACAACTAAAATAGAAATATTAAAAAAATAAAATAAAGATATTATGTCCAGGCACAATTTAAAAGAATATTAAAAAATCTAGCTGGGCCCTTTTCTCATTGCTCCTGGGAGTTGTGTGGTTAAGTCAAGAAATTGCTTCTGCCATCTCATCCCCTACATGATGACCTTTGGAAAGCTGGTACAGTGAAGCATGCCTGTCATCCCAGCCACTCAGGAGGCTGAGGCAGGAGGATCACAGGGTGGAGGCCAACCTCATCAAATTAGTCAAGGCCCTGAGCAGCGCAGGGAGAGCCTGTCTCTAAATAAAATTAAAAATGGGCCTGGGGATGGGGTTCAGGTGTAAGTCACCCCTGGGTCAAATTCCCAATACTGCCCACTCACCTCCATAAAAAGTCAAAGTGGACATAATATTATTTTCTTTTCTCTTTCTTTTTCATAATGTTTTTACTCATCCACTGTTGTGATGATTGACTCACACTAGCTCTCTTCCTTTCCCTTGCTGCATAGCCAGGTCCCCTTCTGCGGGCTTGGAGAGATATTTTACCTGTGGCTCCTCGCAGCTGTGTGCCTGTGTGTACAGGAGCCATAAATCTTATTTCCCCTGTTTTCCAGATCAAGGCCTCTGCAAACCTCTCTCTCTATCTCTTTAATCCCTCACCACATCCTGTCCACTCTGGATTAATGAGATTCTGAAAAGTTGGCCCCTTCTCAGGAATGAAACCTTTAGCCAGTTCATCTGGAAAATCAACCATATAAAACACACACACACACACACACACACATACACACACCGTATTTTTTCTTTTAAGCAATGTCTGTTTTAGATTTTGTGCCTGTTTCGTTTAGTAATTGGGACTTAATATTTTTTAGTATTTTTTATTATTCTGTATACTAATTTCCTGAGGGACAGATGAAAAAAATATTTTATCACATTGGTAAGCTCTTTGTTTACATTATTGTTCCCTTTGTTGTGCAGAAGTTTTGAGATTTGATTTCATCTCTGTTATTGACTTTTAGTATTATTTCTTGTGCATTAGAGGTCTTGTTAAGTTAATGATTTTGTGAAAATGTTGGAGATTTAGGCCACATTTTCCTTAAGCAACTGTTTAAGTTTCTGGTTTAATTCCTAGGTCATTGATACACTTGGAGTTTACTTTTATGCAGGGTGATAGAGATCAAGTTTTATGTTTTTCACATATGAATATATCCAGTATTCATAGCACCACTTGTTACAGTGTTTCTGTTTTCTTCAACATATATTTTTGGCCTCTCCATTTGTTGCATACCAGGTCACTTTATCTATGTGGGTTTGTCTGTGTTTTCTTTTCCATTCATCTTCAAGTCTGGTTTAGTTCCAATATAATGCTGTTTTTTTTTGTTGTTGTTTTAGTTGTTTAGTTTTTTTTTAGTAAAACTGTGTGATATAATTGGATATCTGGTACTGTGAAGCTGTCAGCATCACTCTTCTGGTTCAGGATACATTCAGATGTTCTATGCCACTTCTGTATTAAAATGAATTTGAGAAATGTGGTTTGTCTGTGTGTTATGAAGAATGTCTTTGTTGTGAAGGATATCATTGATATTTTGACTGGGATTGTACTGAGTCTGTTCACTGGTTAAGCTATTATGACCATTGAAATAATATTAATTTTTTTAATAATATTGAAAGTATTTCCACGTCTAAAGATTGTCTTCAATTTATTTTACTTCACCATTTTATAATGGTATTTCTCTACTTAAATTTGTTTATACAGTAAATTTTGTGTGTGTGTGTGTGTGTGTGTTTGTGTGTGTGTGTGTATATGCATGCATGCGTGTGCACATATGTATATATGTACACATATTTGTACTTAAATTTTTTTTTTGGATTCAGAATTGAATCAAGGCATGATTTTCCAATTAGCTTCATGTGTCACTATCCACTTTTTAATTTTTTTCAAATTTTTGTAAATGCATTATAGTATTACAGAACAATGTATTTATTTTTTACATATTCACATATGAATCTAATATAAAAATTAGCAATATTATATTCAGTGTTTTCCTTTTTTATCTTCCCCCCCCCCAGGTACTTTAACTTATTTTTTTTTTAGATATATGTGACAGTAGAGTACATTTGGAGATATTATATATGGATGAGATATACCTTATTCTAATTAGGATCTCATTCATGTGGTGTTACATGGTGTAAAATTTTACTGGTCATGAATTTATATATAAACATAGGAATGTTATGTTCTGTTAATTGTATGTCTTTCCTATTCACATGCTGCACTCTTACCTTCATTCCTCTTTTTCTACTCCAATGAACATCGATTATTTTCTCCATGTAACTTATTGTGTATTAGCATCCACATATAAAAGAAAATATTTGGCCTTTGTTTTTTGGGACTGACGTATTTCACTTAGCTTGATAGTCCCTAGTCCCATCAATGTATTGCCAAATGCCTTAATTTGATTTTTCTTTAAGGCAGAGTAATGTGCTATTGTGTATATATAACCATATATACTTTTGGATATTTGATTTTAAGAGAGACTAGGATGAAGGGTAAGAAGGTTTGAAGAGAAAAGCTATTGCTATGATTCTGTAATTCCAAGTTGTCCTTATGGAGAATAAAATTGACACTTTCACCCAGACCATCTGTTCAAAACTACAACAGTACATCTCAAGTAGGGTATATGGCAGTCACTTGAAGAGCTCACTCAAACTCAGACTCCTGGGCCTAAACTCAAGAGTGTCTGACTCAGGGCGCAGGGGTGACCCTTCTTTATTTCTTACAAGCCCCCAGGGTTTGCTAAAGTTCCTGGTCTTAACACTTCCAACTGATGGCCCTGGTCTAGAAATTTCTGGGGCAGTGAAAGTGACATAAGTTCCTCCTTGGGTCTAGTGTTCACCTTCTTTCCCTACCTCTTTTCCCAGTGCCTTACACAGAATCCTACTGTAGCTCCTACTTAGATTACACCTGCATATGTCCATGAAAAATTGGAGCACATGGGACCTTACAGTCTCAAGGGCCTTCCACGGTTTCAGATTTTTTCCCCTGAAGACTGCAAGCCCTATCTCTGTACTTCAACAACTGTGTACATGTCAGTTTTTTAGAATCTCATTTTTTGGAATGTTGATTTCCACGTGAATTTTAGAAAATCATTTACTCTTAGAATTCCACACTGCATTTTCATGATATTTTATCCAGGGCATTGTGGACATAGGATGCTGCTGATGGCAATGGGATTCCTTTTTTCCCCTTTTATAAAAGGAAGCTACCAGTCTGGGACTAACTCTTCTACTGAGTGTCAAGGAAGAGCAAACATATAGACCCTTTTGGGTTTTAAGGATTACTCTTGAAAATAATACTTACTGCATGTCCTAAATAATCAATTTATTGTACCACAGTTGTGGAGTCTAGGAGTCTAAACTGAATTATTATAAGGTATCTGCTCTGAAATGTCTAGGAGAAGATTTTTCCTTCTATTTTTTAGCTTTTAGTAGTTGTAGGAAATCCTTGGCATACCTTGACGTGTAGATTCATCTCTCTTTTATCTGTCATGATTATCACATGTTGTTCTCTCTGCACAGGTATACTTGTCCAAATTTCCTTTTCTAAGGTCATGAATCATTAGATTATAGCCCACTCTAATTGACTATGGACTAATACAACATTTTTATATGCAAAAACCTCGTTTCCAGATGAGGTAATAAGCTGATATGCTGGAAAAGACATGACTCTTCATCGCAGAGCATGTATTGAGCTCTTAATGTGCCCTATTCCCTGTATTTCCCATGGCAGAACTGTGAGGTAAACACAGGCATCACTCACACTGAATCGTCTAGGATATGAAGCTCAGTAAAGTTGTGCTCCATCCAGAGGCACATGGAACACACAAAGTTGTAGTCACAGTGTAGGTGTAGCATGGGTCCACCTGTCCATTGAAAGAATCAAAGGCCAAATAATCTTTATGATATGTGGATACTAACCAATAATCAGGAGGGAGAAGGAAGAATGAGAAATGTGTAGACATGAGACTGCTTCCCAGAAATAGTCTCAGAGTACTATAAAGAACTTCAAATCTTTTAGTAGCTGTCTCTTTGAAAATCTTAGAGCAGGAATTGATGCATAAAATAACAATACTCAAATTTACTCATCAATTATCCCAAAAGTTACAATACTACTCTTCTAAATTTAGATTATTAGAATTTAATTGAACATCCTATGCGGGTTTATAGTATGGAATTAAAAAAGTATTTTTCTTCACTATTTAGATATATAAATGACAGTAGAGTGAATTCTGAAATATTCTATACACATAGAGTACAACATATAACTTATTATAATTAGGATCTCAGTCTTATGGTTGTAACAAGATATGGGGCTTCACTGTGTGTGTGTATTTATAGATGAACATAAGAAAGTTATGTCTGATTTATTCTGTCTTTTCTATTTCCATTTCCCTACCTTGTTTTATTCCCATCTGTCTGATCCAATCAATTTGTATCCTTTATTCTCTCCATGGTTATTTGTTAGTATCCTCATATCATTAAGATTATTTGGCCTTTGGTTGATAGGGTCTATTATGCTGATTTTATGTCCTTTAGGTTGATACTGAGAAGTGGGAAGTTTTTTCTCAGCAAGAGAAACAATAAGAGAGGTAAATAGGGAGCCTACATCATGGGAACAAATTTTTACTCCTCACACTTCAGATAGAGCCCTAATATCCAGAGTATACAAAGAACTCAAAAAATTAAACAATAAGAAAACAAACAACCCAATCAACAAATGTGCCAAAGACCTGAACAGACACTTCTCAGAGGAGGACATACAATCAATCAACAAATACATGAAAAAATGCTCACCTTCTCTAGCAGTCAGAGAAATGCAAATCAAAACCACCCTAAGATACCATCTAACTCCAGTAAGATTGGCAGCCATTATGAAGTCAAACAACAACAAGTGCTGGCGAGGATGTGGGGAAAAGGGTACTCTTGTACATTGCTGGTGGGACTGCAAACTAGGGCAGCCAATTTGGAAAGCAGTATGGAGATTCCTGGGAAAGCTGGGAATGGAACCACCATTTGACCCAGCTATTGCCCTTCTCGGACTATTCCCTGAAGACCTTAAAAGAGCTTACTACAGGGATACT
This sequence comes from Ictidomys tridecemlineatus, assembly GCF_052094955.1. Lineage (NCBI taxonomy): Eukaryota > Metazoa > Chordata > Mammalia > Rodentia > Sciuridae > Ictidomys > Ictidomys tridecemlineatus. Next base: position 10,427,835 of record NC_135494.1, on the reverse strand, counting down.
GCCACATTGATGTTCATAGTGGCACAATTCACAATTGCTAGACTGTGGAACCAACCCAGATGCCCTTCAGTAGATGAATGGATAAAAAAATGTGGCATTTATACACCATGGAATATTATGCAGCACTAAAAAATGACAAAATCATAGATTTTGCAGGGAAATGGATGGCACTAGAGCAGATTATGCTTAGTGAAGCCAGCCAATCCCTAAAAAACAAATACCAAATGTCTTCTTTGATATAATGAGAACAACCAAGATCAGAGCAGGGAGAAAGAGCAGGAAGGAAAGATCAACATTAAAGAGATACACTAGGTGGGAGGGAAAGGGAGAGAAAAGGGAAATTGCATGGTAATGGAGAGAGACGCTCATTGTTATACAAAATTACACATAAGAGGTTGGGAGGGGAATGGGTAAATAAACAAATAGATAAATGAAATACAGTAGATGTGGTAGAGAGACAAGATGGGAGCGGAGGGGAGGGGGGATAGTAGAGGATAGGAAAGGGAGCAGAATACAACAGTTACTAATAGGGCATTATGTAAAAATGTGGATATGAAACAGATGTGATTCTGCAATCTGTATTTGGGGTAAAAATGGGAGTTCAAAACCAACTTGAATCTAATGTATGAAACATAATATGTCAAAAGCTTTGTAATGTTTTGAACAACAAATAAAAAAAAAGAGAGAGAAGTGGGATAACTTGGTCAAATGGTGGCTCCATTAAAAGTTTTCTGAGGAATTTCCAAACTTCTTTCAAGTATTGGTTGCACAAATTTTCAGTCCAACCAGTAATGTATGAGTGAACCTTTTTCTCACATCCTCTGCAACATTTATTGTTACTTGTATTCTTTATAATTGTCATTCCAATTGGAGTCAGACAGAATGTCTGTGTAGTTTTAATTTGCATTTTTCTAATTTGTAGTGATGGTGAAAATTTATTTCATATATTTGATGGCAATTTGCATTTCTCCTGTGATGTGCCTGTTCAGTTTCTCTGCCCATTTCTTGATTGGAATGTTTGTTTTTACACTGTTGAGTTTTCTGATTTTTTTATATATCCTCATGATGAATGCTGAACCAGATGTGTAGGTGGCAACAATTTTTCTTCTATTGTAGGTTCTCTTCACATGCTTGATTGTTTTCTTTGCTGTAATGAAGATTTGTAAGTTGGCAACTCATGTCCGTTTTGAAGCAATTCAATAATAAATGATACATGGAAAGCAAAATTTAAATTACATGTGTGTCATGCTCATTTAAAGAGTCATAATAAAAGAAATATCTTTTCAAAAGATAAAGGCAGTGATAATCCTATTTAAAATCATGAAAGTAGGTTCATAAAGTGTAGGCCCTTTAGCCAAATTCAGTTTCAGTAAGTTATAGAGTACAAATAAAAACTTAGTTCTCACTCTTATTTGTGTTTTCCCTAGGCCAAACTGAACTAACAAGACCAAAAATTTAACGAATTCAGTTCGTTTTAATAAAGATGATAAGACATTCTTATTAAAGCCCACTGGCCCAGATAATATGATTGTTTAGCATTATGTCCTCTTTGCCAGTATTAGATGTTGACAATTTAAATATTGTTTAAGATTCATTATTGATTTTCTAAATACAGATGTATGGGGTGGGTGAGGTAGGGAGAGAGGCTCTGCTTGTAATATTAAAAAAAAAATTGCCCCATTCAAAAGTGGACAGATATAGCTGAACGTTGTTAGAACAGTCAGTGAAAGAACTCAAAGAACTCAGAAGTAAGCCTCTATTCTCATTTCAATTGATATATATTATTACAAACTTTCATTTGTTTAGCCTGCTTTATTCTCCCTTTTTTTCAATTTTGACATGAAAAGAAAAAAATGAAGAAGAAAATGCATAAAAAAGACACTGTAACAGATAAGAGAAGCAAAATCATAAGACAACAAGCATATAGAAGGGTAAGTAAAAAGGGTTTTCTCTCTTGTACCTTATATCTCAGAATGATTTTTTTGTGCTTCAGAGTAACAGGTTTATAACTAGACAGGGCCCCTCTTTCCGTGAATTTCTCCACTGATTTACTTTCCAAATGATCACTAAATTTAATAGAGATCAATCAGTGGTTGAATAAAAGTTTGTGGTGCATGTCGTGCCTTTTAGTTAATAAGTTAAGGGATTAGGACATGGTTAAAACACCACTGTCTGAATTGTGCAACATCCTTCATTCAGAGCACATGATGAAAACAAAACTAGTATCCTGGGAGGCACCTGACCTTTATCTAACAGCTGGCAAGAGTACCCTCCTAGGAGTAATAAGAATGTTGAAAGTACATTTTAAAGTGTGAGGTTCCAGATTAGTTGGTAAAATGATCCGTTGCTTCAGGGAGAAGATAAAGATCGTGTGCTGCACCCTAGAGGTGGTGCATCAAGAGGTATTTGGGTTCATGATTCTTTACACTCTGTAAATGGTGTGTGAGCATTCTGTGAGCTTGTTGAGCTTTTATGGAAGTAAATACAATGCCTTGCTGTACCTTTTGATTACTAGCACCCTGCTGAGTTGCTAGAGAGTGTAAGCACTCCATAATCAGTGTTTCTTCACAAACCATTATCAGTATAAAATGGCTACTTTGAAAATAGAAAACAATCATTTGTTGAAACGTAAACCTATAGACATGATGTAAAAGGCAGTTTTTGAAAAGGAATTTGGAGTCATCATCAGTGATAGAGAATACTGGCAGACTCCAGGTATTACCAGATTCAGGTCCAGGCTCTTCATTACTGGAAAACTATTAGTCAGGAGATGTGAATTAGTGGGAAAGAAATCATGTTTACTGAAGATCCAGCACACTGGTAGAGGGAGGGTGCTGTCATCCTCATAGTGTCCTCTTGGAAATCTCAGGGACACAAAGAATTTTTATTGGGAGAGAAAGATGGGATTGTGAGGCAGTGTGAGAGGTTTACTTAAGCAGAACTTTTGTCCTTGAGGGTGTGTTTCTTTTTTTTTTCTTTCTGAATGGACCATCACAATGGAGCTTGACTTTCTGGGGCCAGTACCTATACTTTTTTTGAATCCACATATTTTTTTCTGCATGGTAAATGTCACAGAAATTTGCTTATTTTGTGTTGGTATATAGCTAAATACTAAAAAGAGGCATGACACATTCAGGTTTTATCAGAGAATCACTAGATATTCTGGGTTTTGTAAATCTAAAGGCGCATTATACAACAGTTAACATCTTAATCAGCCACTGCTTCTCTCCAAAATTTAGAAAACTGTTCGGAAAAGAGGGTGTAACTGTGGGGGTGCAAAGCGAGGAAAGCTGAAGTAACTACCTAGGACAGCTCCCAGTGGTGATGTCCTCCCCACCTTTATCTTTTTTTTTTTTTTGAAGACAGAGATAGAGAGAGAGAGAGAGAGAGAGAGAGAGAGAGAGAGAGAGAGATTTTCTAACATTTATTTTTTAATTCTCAGTGGATAGAACATCTTTGTTTGTATGTGGTGCTGAGGATCGAACACATGCCAGCAGAGCGTGCTACTGCTTGAGCCACATCTCCAGCTTCTCTTTACTTTTTTCATTGATTTTTATTAATTAATCCAGAGGCACGCTACAATACAACTGAACTTATATATTTTTAATTTTAAAAACATTTTTGTTCCAATCTCTCAGTAAGTTGTTGAAACTTGCCTCAAATTTGAGATATTCTGTCTCAGTCTACTGAATAGATGAGGTTACAAGTATACACCACTCTACCTGGATAAGGGCGGCAACTGTTACACAGAAGCAGTACTTAGTTTTAGTTTTTTAATATATTGTTATTAAAATGTTTAAACGCTCACAAAATTATAAGTACGTGGAATACCATCCCACCCTTTACTGCTATCACACTGTTGAAAAACCTAGCTCTAAAGTACTAAATATGGAAGGATAATTCTTGACAAGGCCAGCATGTGATAAAATATACAGTATAGATTTACAAAAACCTATTAATTTCAAGAAATGTACAAGCTTTTGAATATTTTCTGAAAATGAACCTTTTTTTAATATGTACTTTATTATGGATAAAAGCAGAACAATGTAAATGACAAAAAGAGTTCATGGAAAAACAGGAGGTGAACTTTTAGCAGATTTAGGATGGGGAGCCAGAGTTAAATACAAATGACATTTAATCTCAATTCAGTTAGAATTAAAAACTTTCTGCTTCATGTTAGCAGGGTTACTTTCCCAAGATGCTGGACTCTGGTATCTGGAGTCTTCTGTATCATCCTGGATTTAATCACCTGCTAACACATCCCCATCCTGGAAGGGCATCCAGCAGCAGGTAGGAAAAGCTCTAGGGTGGGAGCGAGAAAGGGAGGTGTTTCATTCTTTGTCAAAAGTAGTTCCAGGGGACCAGCACAGTGTTGCTGAGGAAGGTTGGGGTGATAAAGAGATGGGGTCAGGAGACCATTGAAGCCTGTTCAGGGGGTTCTGTGCAGAGTAGAGAAAGTAATTCTGGGTGTTTGTTTGGGGCAGCAGCTTTTCAGAGGTGATAGCATGCCAAACTTGGGAACTGGGAGGGCTTCAGGGTGAGGGAAGCACATTTAGACTGAAATAAAAGAGAGATTTCTTACATAAAGAAGTGTCCTGAAGAGGTGTCATTTAAAGTAAAGGTTCAGAATGTGAGCTGACAGTAATTGTGTTTCCTCTGAAGAAGAACTTGAAGGTTTTAGTGCAGTTCTGTATTAAACCTGATTATCTCAGGAGTGGTTATTTTCTTCTTCATTGGTCCTTCATCCCAGTTCAATGAATGTTAGAGGTATAATATTTTGTATGCTAATGATTTCCACGTTCATGCACAACTTAATGTTGACAGAAACATTTTATATACTTCTTTCTTGACTTTTATTTGGTCTTTTCCAATAAGCAGAGTAGCTGTCCAAAGTTGTTTATTAACATGGTCCCCAATGTCTATACAGACATTTAGACAACTTTAGATCCTTTTTGAAGTGCATGATGAGATTAATTTTAGTCCAAATAAAATTTACACATGTGCAATTAAGTACTCAAAAGTATTTTGAGCCTGAGGGGGACCATGACATTTTCAAGTAGGAAAGACAAAGGATACTGAAGAATGATCCTTCAAGATATCTCTTAACAGAAAAGCATTATATGTTGAGAAAAAAAAATTAGCTACATATTGAGATTTGTGTGTATCTATTCTAGGTAGAAGAATCTAGAATTGTTTTAGTTTTGTCTGGATCTGTTAGTATTGTAATAATGGTGAGGACATTGTCTTGCCTTTTTTTTTTTATCTTTTTTTGCTTCCAGTTTCCTTCTATATGTAAACTTAAAAAAAAGTCAGTTGTGAGTGAAGTTCTTAATTTCTCTCTCTTTCTTTTGTAAATGATGTTTATATTTTTACCAATAGAAACTTAGATGTACCAGAGTTGTAGATATTTGTTGTAGTTAAATATACTAACATGGTTATTTTAGCTCATTCTGTTGGTGCTCAGTTTTGATAAATGTATCCCTGTTGTCTGAATGCTTGGTAACACATTGTGGTTGGTATTAGAAGTGTATTGAAATAGCAACACCATTTCCTCTGATCCTTTGCCTGGTAGTTTTCAGGGCTTCCTTGCTGAATAGAAGAAGTTTTGCCAGCCTCAAGTCAGTGAACTGGTTTCTTGTGAAGAGTATTTCATGATATGGTTGCACTATAAATTGCATTTCTGTGTATGACAGGTTGTGTTGATGGGATGGGACACCAAGCATAATGGGAAGAATGGTGCTCCAATTCTAAGGGAATGACTTTTAGAAACTTCAGTTCTCACACTCAAAGCAAGTGTGATCTTGCATGTGCTGGAGAGAGAATCTGAGGCTGACCATAAATCAGTGGATTGAAGGCACTTGGAAACCCTGCTGAAATCAAGGAGGCACTTGTTTGCAGTTGAGCGAAAAGGCAGATTGGGCTCTGGTTCAACATCCACTTGGCAGACACCATCACCAGTGCTTAAGGATAGAAGAGAGCCCCTCTGATTTAGATTATGCTTGACTTCAGGGGAATGACACAAATTGGTTGTTAGTTGAGGCCTACATGATGAGGAAGTGTGCTCCTGAATATTGTTACTGGGAGATCCACCTGCCTTCTACATGCACCACAGTGCTTTGGGTGACTAGAAGCCCTGGGATGTGTGTCTAGGTATTAGTGAGCAGCAGAAAAGTTGGAGGCTTTGGGAGTTTCCAGAAAGGGGAATTGATAGAATGCAGGGCCCTGTAAGGACAGGGATCTTGTGGGGATTAGGCTGGAAGTGCTGGGAGGGGAAGCAGTGGGAGGCAGTGCAGGAGCAACTGGCTGAGGAGTAGCAGTTTGGACCTGGACATTGGCTGATTGATATTTGAAGAGGTTAGAGAATGCCAAGCCTGGGGACACACAACAGTAGGGATGAGTGTCTTTAAATATGTAGGATCTGTACCTGGAAGTGATGTAGGGTTATTACATGGAGGAGGAAGTGTTTTATGGTGACTGATTGTGGGCATTGATTAGAGAGAAACTTTCTTTTGTTATTAACCATAATATAATAACAAGTATAAAATCCAGGTTCTGAAAATAATTTAGCACTTTTTTTCCTCAATGAGGAGTCTCCTGTAAACTTGTGACATTTTCACCATAGTCAATAGGTCATAGCTGGTTGGTAGGGTTTCATTGTTTTGTATACCAATGACTTTTATAATTTAAAACAAGACTGCCTAGCCCAAAGCTCTTTTTATATCTGTTCTAGTACTTTGAGTTTTATTTTATCTTTGCCAATAAATAGTGTCTTTTCTCTGATATATGTCATCGAGTTGTGCAAGCTGAGTACTCAGTAACTTTGCTGTCTTTCCCATTTTTGTTTTAAGCTCACCCATCTTAAAAACTACATTTCCACTGAAAATCTGAATATCCAGGTTGTAAATGCCAGTGTGTTGCACTTTATACCCTCAAACCCCAACAACCACAGCATGCCAAGATGAAGAATTATATCTTGGTGAGACCTAAAGCTCCAGGAGCAGAGCCTCTTCTTTTCTTGTGCTTGAAGAAAAGAAGGAACCCTCAATGCTAGCAGCTGGCTTGGATCAGTGAGGCTCAGCGATTGAGAAGCAATATATCACAGAAGCTAGAATATTGTCTGCAGCTTCTAAGAGGCCATACAGTGTAGGCCCCTCTCTCAAATTTCACAGGTTGCTTCTCTGGAAGATCATGTGTATGCCTGAAGAAAGTGAGGTGGATCAGCACCGTGAAGTGAACCTTCTCAAAAACACAAGTAGAAAGAGAAAAAAGAAAGACCAATATCTATGATCAGCATTCTTAAAAAACAGATGCATTCGGGCTGGGGTTGTAACTCAGAGGTAGAGCATTCGATTTGCACATGTGAGACCCTGGGTTTGATCCTAAGCACCACATATAAATAAATAAGTGAAATAAAGGTATTGTGTGCAACTACAATTAAAAATATATTTTTTAAAGAAACAGATTATTAGTGCTAGTCTGACTTACTCATATATTGAGTTTTATGGTTGAGAGAACAGAAAGTTGTTCTGACCAAAAAAGTAGGAGCTGTGAATGGGTGGGGTCTTCATATTTTTGAAAAAGTAGAATTGCCTGATGATTGGTCTTTGGCTAACAACACGCACCCCATTTTCCAGGAGCAGGCCTTATGATGATGACCCTGGTAGATGATCACTGTGTGAGTTTTGCATATCATGACACCAACTCTGATGCTGGTGACATCAGCTTTCTGCTCATGGGCCATTATCAATGTGTGCCTCTTTGGTAGCTCTGTTTGGAGATGTGGAAGTTTCTGCAGTACTGTTTGCTAGTCAAGATATGATGTTGTTGGTCCTGGTGCATCAGTAGCTGATCAGAGCATACTGTGTACTTGCATCTGTATTGGAGAAATAGCCTTTGAACATTGACTTGAGGATATTTGAGGAAAGAAGCTGTGACATAGAGCAGAATTTGAGCAAAAACAAAGATGACAATATGGTTATTGATATTGTACTTAGGATAGACAATTCAAAACCCAACAATCTACCAATAGATGTGAAAACCATTACTGAAGTAAAGAAACTGAGGAGTTTTGGGATTTTTCTGACAGAGTGCCAGTAGCCCTCCACTCACTCACTGCACTCTGTTCTGCTTTCTGGTGACTTATTAATGAACTCTCTCAATAGCCTCAGTTGATACATGTGCAATGTTTTTTTTTTGTTTTGTTTTGTTTTTTCCCCCCTCTGGCACTGAAATCATCTGATACTTTTTAGTGCATAAATATTGTTTTTAATTTATTCCTTATTGAGAGAGAATTCTCAAAAACTTCAGGGCATTTTTATGTATTCCAAAGTACATTTCATCCTGCAGCTACTGCTTTACCCTGTTACATCTTTGTAACCAGTCAGGTGGCTCATCACTGTGTGATCTTCTTTCTATTTTTATGTGATCTCTGTTTGTTCTTCATTTTTCTCTCTAGCTTTTTCATAGGGTATAAAACATTCCACCCTTTGCATTCTGTGTCTGAATATGTCACTTATCATGTCATTTATTGTTCCATTGATAACTTTGCTTGACATAGAAGTTTTGGTTTGTAAGTGTATACTTTCAAAGCTTGGAATACTTTATTCCAAACCCTCTTAATTTTAGAGTTTGGGGTAAGAAGTTTTAAGTGAAGCTTATAAACGTAAATATAATTAAATTTATACAAACAAATATAATTTTATAGAAATGTGACCTAATATTATTCATGTGTATCTATTACTATTTTTCTTTATTTCCATGGTTAGTTCCTTTGATTATAATATGTCTTGCAGAGCTGCTTTTTATCTTAATATTTTTACTTTGGGATTCTGTATATAGAGTGTATGTATATGTCTATCTTATTTTTAATGTTTGAAAAATTTTGTGTAATTTTATCAAAAAATTTAACAACATTAACCTGAATCTCTATGTTTTTCTCCACATTTGGCCAAGATTTTCTATTTTGCCTTGAGCCCAAAAAAGTGGTGTTTGCCAATTATGTACTGAAGGTTTTGAAAAATGTAAGCAAAAATAAACTTTCCTTCTTAAAATTGTTATATGGTATATTAGTCATATTAATAGATAATTATTAACAGGGAAAGAGATACTTTTTAATCAAAATTTTTAGCTTTTTTCAGTTTATTTTTTTCCAGGTTTTAAGCCTATTTTGAAGTGGAACTTAATGTATTTCAACTTTATATAGTAAGATTTACATTATTATATATACTGGTTTTGCTTCAAAGTTGAGTTTCTCTTCAAAGTCAAATTGAAAAACACAATGATTGAGACTATAAATTTGATTCATTAGATCCTCCAGGATATATTTTTACTTAGTATGCATAAGCTTATCTCAAATAATTTAGAGAGTACTTCAGGCTGTGCTACTTGATTTGAAGACAAGGAAAATTTAAATTAAAAGCTTCTAGTTATAAATGCGTTTTGGAACAAATTCATATTGTTCTCAGCTATATTGGTGTTTAGATATTGTGACTTGTTAGCCACCTGTGGGAAATTTCACTGAGCTTTTCCCATTATTATCTTGCAACCATTGTTTTAATATTAAGTGATATTTTTCTCAAGACCAATCAAAAGTATGTTTCCCAGTGATATTTTGAGAGCCATATTCACTACACAGTTTTTAAATAACAGATACTTTTACCTCTAAATCTATTTTCTGACAGGGTACACAATAAGCAAATATTTAGTGGATTTGTATGGAATATTAAATAACTCTACCCAATGGAAAATATAAACATTTGACCATGTATCTGAATCAAAAACATAAAAATATGTTTTTATTGTAGATGTAATAAAGTAAGATTTTGAATCACTCCTTCTTCATACTTATAAACCATTCTTTTAAAAATGATTGTAGTAGGGTGACATGAATTTAATGAAATTCTTAATACTATATGAGCATCTCAATTACAGTTGAATGGCATCCCATTGTCTCTTATTAATACTTGACCATATGACACAGAATGAGAACTCAGTAATAAACTTTCCTATGGTTGGAAGAATGATTGATATTAGTGGAGAAACAGAAGATCTGTTCTTGAACCATAAATGCCCTTCATCATGGAGTAAATGCTCATATAATTAAATGCCTATAACAATAATCTACCTTAACTTCTATATTATGATATGTAAGTAAGCCATTTTATGTTTCCTTTATAAGGCATATGGGTAAGGTTACTTTTATAGTTTTTTACTTTTTGATTCTTATTCCTTTGTTATTCTGAGAGTTTTCCTTGGGACCTATTTTCACATTTAGTACTATTTTGGATGCTAGAAAATATATAATAGCATTTTTATTTGGTATTTAATATTTTTTTACTTTTAATATTTAACAGGTTGTTTATTCCTTTTTGTTTTAGAACATGAATAAATATTTAGGAATATCAAATTGGGGTTAAAATAAATAAAGGACCCAAAGAAAAAGTACTTAAGTTAAAAAACCAGAAGCCATTATATAAAGAGCATAAATCATGCTGTCTCTAGTTAAGTGCGTTCACATGTAGAAGGTCAGGGGCTCACCCTGCTTATGAATTGGTTTAGTTCTTTTGTTAGTCTTGAGTGTCTTAATCTATCTATCTATCTATCTATCTATCTATCTATCTATCTATCTATCTATCTATCTATATCTATCTATATCTATCTATCTATCTATCTATTTATCTATCTATCTATCTATCTACCTATATATATATATATATATATATATATATATGTCTACATTTAGTACAGTAATAAAAATATGCCGAAATACTTATACATACATGTGTACTTATAAAATAGGGCTTCCAAAAGACAGAACATTGTAAAATGATTATAGATATTTGTAGATTATTAAGCTGGAAGAATTAGTTCAAAAGGCTATTATATATTTTTCAACATTTCTTAAAATGTGTGCATTATAATTGTACAATATAATTGTATAATAAATATTTGTGTTATATATTTATACATGCAAAAAACTTAACAATATAATTTGGCCAATATTGCTTCCCAGCACTTCTTCCATCCCTGCCTACCTCTCAACCCTTGGTCTTTTTCTTTAACTATATCCCTTTGATTTTCCTGAGATCGTCCCCCACACATTTCTATTTCTTTTCCCTTTCTAGCTTACACACATGAGAGAAAGCATATGATTCTTAATCTTCTAAGTTTGACTTATTTTGTTTAATGTTATGGTCTCCACCCATTTTCTTGCAGATGACATAATTTCATTTATTTTATGGCTGAATAAAGTTTGATATTATCTCACTTCTTTTTTAATTCCTAGTATTAGGCACACAGGGAAGCTAGTGTTAGTCCATCATATTAAAGATAGTAATAGCACAGCCCTCCTGTCTCATTTGCTTACAATTTTGGTGTTCCTCATATGTGCCTGCCATGATCCTTTGTGTAATCTTTCATCCTTGTGGTGGAATAGTATAACTTGCTCTAAGGATGAAAAATACTAAGCCAGAGAAGAAAAGAGATGGATGTGGAGGGAACTCCATTAGTTTGACTCTATGTCCATCATCTTTTTTTATTGAGAAGCATGGGTGCCAATTTTAAGCCAGAATATATCTGCAGTATGAGGACTGCCTTCATTATATAAAAATTTATTCTTCTTGTCTGTATCACAGTATTTTTCACAAGTGAACTATAATTCTGTATGTAGTATAATTTTGATAATTATTTGACTTTCTCATTTTTTTAGTTGGGAATATGTTAGTATTGTAATAAAGTTTTTCATTAATAAAATAGGTGGATTGCATCAGGTGATTTTTTATTCTGCTTTCATCTTTGATACACCTGTTAATTTTTTACAGTTATTTGATATGTGTTTTTTTCCTGAGCACCTAAGAACATTTTTTATTTATTTTATTTAGTTGTACATGGCAATGGAATGCTCTTTGACACATCATACATAAATGGAGTATAACTTCTCATTCTTCTGGTTGTACATGATGTAGACTTACAGTGGTTATGTAGTCATATGCACATATTTCAGGTCCATTCTTCTATTGTTCCTACTTAAATTCCTTTTCCCCTTCCTTCTCTCCTCTCTGTCTTATCTACAGTACCTCTGTTTGTCCCTAGGAACCCCAACCCTTATTGTCAATTAGCATCTGAAATTCAGTGAAAACATTCAGCCTTTGATTCTTTGGGATTAGTTATTTTATTAAGCATGGTATTTTCCAGATCTATTCATTTATGACCAAATTCCATAATTTCATTTTTATTTAAGGCTGAATAATATTTGGCTGTATATGTATACCACATTTTCTGTATTCATTCATCTGTTGAAAGGTACTTAGACAGGTTTCATAGTTTATCTATAACATTGATGTTGTGCATCACTGTAGTATTCTGACTTTAAAACCTTTGAGTGTGAACTGAAAAGTGGAATTACTGGGTCAATTCCAATTTTTCTGAGGAATCTCCATGCTGCTTTTCATAATGATAAATTGAAAATTTGCCTTACCATCAGCAAGATATGAGTGAACCTTTTTTTTTACATCCCCCCAACATTTATTGTTGCTTGAATTCCTGATAATTGCCATTCTGATTGAAGTAAGATGAAATCTCAATGTAGATTTGACTTGCATTTTTATAATTACTAAAAATGAACATTTTTTTATATATTTATTGATGGTATTTTTAGCTTCTGTGCTGTGTCTGTTCAGATCCTTAGTCCATTTATTGATTGGGTGGTTGTTATTGTTATTGTTGTTATTATTATTAGTAGTAGTAGTATAGAGTTTTTGAGTTCTTCATATATCCTGGAAATCTCCAGGATTTAATCATGCTTTAACTGCGGTGCAGGTGGCAAAGATTTTCTCCTGTTCAGTAGGCTTTCTCTTCATATCATTGTTTCTTGAGCTGAAAAGAAGTTTAATGGCTGCTTCTTTTATTCTATCTCATTTATTGATTCTTGATTTTACTTCTTGTGCTTTACTGGTGTTGTTAAGAAAGTAAGTTTCTAAGCTTACATTCCTGATTTTTCTTCAGTTATTCGCAGGGTTTCAGTGTTCTAATGCCTAAGTCCTTGATCCACTTTGAGTTGTGTGAAGGGTGAGAAGTAAGTGTTTCATTTCATTTTGCTAAATGTGTATTTCAAGTTTCCCCAGCACCATTTGCTGAAGATGCTATCTTTTCTCCAGTGTTTGTTTCTGGTGCTGTTTTATAATATTAGGTAAGTGTACTTATGGGAGTTTTTCTCTGTGTCTTCTCTTCTTTACCATGGTTCTGTTACTGATTGTGATTCCTCCTGCATCACTTTACTTCCTAATGATTGCTTTGCCTAATATTTCCAAATAAGTTTTATGGGTGATTTTTTTTATTTCTACAAAAAAACTTATCTGTATTTTAATAGGAATTACATTGAATCTTTATAGCACTTTGGGTAGTATGGTTAATTTGACAATATTAATTCTGCCTAAGATAGGCACATTTAAGGCTGGAAGATCTGTCCATCTTAAAAGCTCTTTAATTTTTTTCTCAGTATTCTGTAGTTTTTATTGTAGAACTATTTTCTACCTTTTCTTATATAAATTCCAAAGTATTCTATTGTTTTCTGAAGCTATTGTGAATGGGATATTTTTCTAATTTCTCTTTCAGTTACTTTGCCATTGATATATAGGTACATAAATTATTTATGGGTGTTAATAACCCAATGAATTTTGATGTATTGTATGCCTGTTCCCATTTATTTCTGAATTTTTTTCTCCACTGATTTTATCTGTGATCCAATGCTAATCTAGAGTTGTATATTTTAAACTCCAGGCATTAAAAGGTTTGTTTCTTGTCATTAACTACTTATTTTATATTTCATTTATTATCTTATAGGATGCAAGAAGTTATCTCTATTTTTGGTATTTATCTTGTACTCAAAAATATGTTTTTGTTTTTGTTTTTGTTTTTTGTTTTTTGGTTCACAAGGTTGAACTCAGAGGCACTTGAAAATTGAGCCACATCTCCATCCTTATTTAGATACAGGATCTCACTGAATTGCTTAGCACCTTTCATTTGCTGAGGCTGGCTTTGAACTTAAAATTCTTTTGTCTTAGGTTCCTGAGCAACTGGGATTACTGGTGTGCTCCACCATGCCTGGCGATGTGAACTATTTCAAAGAATGGTCATTTTTTCATGGAAAAACGAATTCATTGTTGATGCATTAAATAGTCCATAGATGTCTATTCAGTCTACCTAATTAAGTTTTTTTTTTTATTTATTGCTTAAGAAGCTATACTTTCAGGGTTTTTTTTTTTTTTTTGGATGGGCATGGTACAGAAAGGTTTCCCCAAACCTCAGCATTGCAAAGAGTATGCAGTGTGATTCTCACAAGGTCTTTCATCTGTCACAAAAACTCTCCCCAATTGTCACCTCAATTCCCCCTAACACCAGACCATTTTATTGTAATCTTGTTTTGCTTAAATGCATTGACCCAGGTGTTGGGTATATGGCTTAGTTGTAGAGTGCTTTATCATGTATGATAACCTGAGTATGGTGCTTATCTTTTTCAAAAAATGACATTCCAAAATTATCTTTGCCAATAAAAAAGTTTATCAAGGGAGATTGAGGGATACTGGCTGATGTGGGAAATATGTGGAGGTCCTGACCTGAAAGCCTAGAGAAGCAGAGAGTCCATGAGTGTCACCATGCATCTATTCACTCATTTTGCAAATTTGACTGTGTCATGGAGGCTAAAGTGCAAGTAAGCTATGGAGGTTCAAACAGTTTCCAAGATAATATGTATGGTCTCATTCATTTCAGTTAATATTGAGGGGTAAAACAAATTAAGTACAATAAATACAATAAAGAAGGCTCTGGAAAGGAAACAAACTAGGCATTCAGTGTTCTTGGTTCCAAGACTCGCTTGCTTCTGAGTAAGGGCTTCATTATCCTGTGATGGCAGAAAAAGTGGCAGCAAGGTGCTACTAGAGACATTGAATTAAGTGCAAAGATATGAAATAATGCCACAGGCCCTGAGGGAAGGGAGCAAGATCAAGGGAAGTTACAAAAGGATTACGGAGAACATTGCCTTGTCATGGAGACTGTGGACCATGGTGAGTATTTTGAACAGTATTCTAAGATTTAGGAAGTTATCTGTGCCTGAATCAGGGTGGGTGTCATGGGTTGGATCCTGGTATAAACTTTCTTCATTGAACTGATTTTGTTTTAACCCAATGTTTTGTTGTTCTCCAATTTTCATTATATCAAAGTCCCTAATTTTTTTGGACCATTCATTTAATGAAGACTTTTTGTGTTCTTTTTGTTACTGTTTCTCTGATTCTTCTTGGCCCTAGTAGCTTGAAAAGGCTCATGCATATTTGAAGAAACCATTACTTATTCCAGACTTAAGGACTCAATTCAGAATGGGAAAGCCTTTTTCTGCAGAGCAGTATGGGAGAAGATGGGAGAACATGCTGACCTAGTATAGCACCGGTCTAGTGGCATTGAGCAACATCTTTGTTATCTAAAGTTGAAGGATGCATTTCTTTTTTTTTAGCAGGCACATCTGTTGGTAATATGAAAACCTTTATGGTCATTGGTGGCTAGAGTTATGGGAAATCTAGAGATGCTATGAGGACTAGCTGGGTCATAGATAGTTCCATTAAATCCATGCAGAAAAGACTAGAAAATGTAAAAGACATGTGGGCCAGGCATTGTGCACACTTTTGTGCAGTGTCAGCTGCAGGCATGTTCAATGTAGAGAGGCTACTTGTGGGCAGAGAAGTAGTAAGGAAAAGCTAGGGCTGTTTGTTAAAGCACAGGGCTGTAAGATCAGATCTGATTGTAGACACATAGGACTTCACGGAAGGACCAGAAGCAGAGCTTTGCCTGGCTGCTGTGTATCTACAGATCTGATACCTAATCATGGAAGCATAAAGCTAGAAACCTCACCTGTGAATTCAAGTATGGTGGCAGGGAAATGGAGGTGTTGAGGATGACTGTAAACATGCACTATTGTTGTGAGTGGAACTGAGGAGAAACATAAGCAGTGGCACAGAACAACTCTCTTCAGGCAAAGTTACATGGTGGTTGGGATGGTTAATGGGACTCTGGGTGCTTACATATGTTAATATCACCATGAAGCAGAGCTGGTGACACATGTGTAAGTAACTTCAGAGGCTTCTAAAAATGGCAAGCAGTGGCTCATGACAGGTGTTGGAAGTGGTATTGTGCATGTGCAACTGACAGTCCAACATCTGGCAGTGTGCATGGATATGGCTGCAGGTGTACACCCATCACATGGGATTGTGCCTCCAGTATGGGCTGCAGCCTTCATGTTCTTATGCACAGAAAAAGGCTGTTTGGGGACCTTGGGTCTAGATTTGTGGCAACTATAGCTGTAGTTACCTTGGGTAGGCTGAATCTAGAGGTAGTGGTACAGATGTGTGGAGACTGTGAAAGCAAACACCTTTGAGGCTTTTGAAACAGGGAAAGATGCAGGGTTCCTCTGTGGCTGTTGGTTTCTTCAGTGGCAAAAACTACTGCAGTCTGTTTGTAGCAAGCACCTAAGGTATGTAATCACAAACCCTGAGGGAATGCCAGAATTTAAGGATAGATTTGTTTACAAGAAGAAGATAGTGCAGAGGTTGTGGGGGTGTTGAGAGTCACAGCTGAAGGGGCCCCAAATTTCAAAATAGTGAAGGAGCAAAAAAGCTTCTAACAATCTATGGTCCTCAAGCACCCTTCACTGTAAGCTTGGTCAAATCCATTAACAAATTGAACATAATGCCAGAAGATTGGGCTAATATGTGTAAAGCTGTGCTAAATGGAGGTCAATACCTGTTACAGAAGGTTGCCAATGAGTAATTTTGCAAGGAGACAGCTAGGCGAAATGCAGCAGCTGGTTATCCTCAAAGAAATTTAGATATGTTGTTAGAAAAGAATCAGCAGCAACAAAATGCATATGATCCTGGCATATATGCACAAATTGCTTCAGAGGTGGTTAGGGCATGGAAGATTTTACAAGGACATTGAGGTTAACAAGGTCAATTATTAAAGATAATACAAGGAGCTAATGAATATTATGCTGAATTTGTAAATAGGCATATTAAAACAGCTACCAGAGTTTTTGGGAATACAGAACAAGCAATGCCATTAAAAAATCAACTGGCTTATGACCATGCAAATCATTGGTGCAGAGATATCATTAGACCATAAAAACATGAAGATTTAAACAAATATATTAAATTATGTAGAGACATTAATGAATAAGAGCAAGTCGTGGCAGCTTCAGTAAAACAGGCTTTAGATGCCACAGACATTAATGAACAAGGGCAAATTGTGGCAGCTTTAGTAAAACAGGCTTTAGATGCCAGGCCAAGAACATGCTACAATTGTGAACAAACAGGACATTTTAAAAGAAATTGCCCCATAGGAGGAGGTTTTAACAAAACTAGGTATCAAATGAGTAGAATACTGGGTATTTGCACACGATGCTGAAGAGGAAGACATTTGGCTAATGAATGCCGTTCTCAGACCACAATAGAGGGTACTCCATTATCAAAAATGAACAAAGATCAGGTGTTTACTCATGATGTCATAGAGAAAGGCATGGAGCTCCATTGCCAAAAAAAATGGACACCGGGGCCCCAATGCTCTGGGGCCCAAAACCACAAATATACTGAGCACTGGAGGAACCCAGAAACCTCATCAGGGTAATCCCCAGGACAAATTGTCCATTAGATTATTTATCAGACAAACAAGAGAGAGTGCAGGATTGGACATCTGCGCCTCTGCCAGAGCAGTACTAACTCCAGAGTTGGAAGTTCACATCATTCTCACAGAGGTAAAAGAACCTTTTCCCAAAGGAACAGTAGTCTTATTATTGGGACAAAGCTTTTCTACTCTATAAGAACTTATGATAAGTCCTGGGGAAATTGATCCTGATTATGAAAGAGAAATAATAATTATAGCCAGTTCTCCAAATGGTATATCAGTAATTTCAACAGGAGACAGAATAGCACAGTTACTAGTAATACCCAGCCTACATGATAAATTTTCCTATTGTACTGTAGAAAGATGTTCCAAGGAATTAAGCTCCACAGGTATAGATTGGACTATGCTGTCTTTAAATTTAGATTCTTGTCACATGCTAAAACTAAATATTCAAGGACATGAATTTAATGGGCTACTGGATACAAGTGCAGATCTTAGCAACATCTCTTGTCAAGAATGGCCAAAACATTGGCCATTACAACAAGCCACTCAAATGCTTCGAGGCCCAGGAGTGGCGACTAATCCCCATAGAACAGCAATGATATTAGTTTGGAAGGATCCTGAAAAATGTTAAGGAACTATATAGCCATATGTATTGGATCATCTTCCCATTAATCTATGGGGACGAGATGTCCTAGATCAATTAGTTTTGACATTAAAAAATAACATCAACAAAAATGCACCCACTATTATGAGTAGACAAGGTTTTAGGAGAGGAAAAAGATTAGAAAAACAAGAACAAGTTATAGCAGCACCAATACAAATAGATCAAGGAACAGACAGACATATGTTGAATATTTAGAAAGGGCCACTGAGACAATAAAAATTAATTGGAAATCAGAAAGACCATTTTGGGTTCCTCAGTGGCCTGTGACTAAAGAAAAGATACAAGCAGCCCATGACCTGGTAAAACAACAATTAGCAGAAAAACATATACAACCTTCTGTATCTCCCCATTATACTCCCATTTTAGTCATCAAAAAGAAATCTGGTAAATGGAGATTATTGTAAGATTTAAGAGCCATTAATAATGAGATGGTTATTACAGGACCTACTCAATAGGGGATTCCTCAATTGTCTGCTTTGCCAAACACTTGTTATGTTTTAATTATAGATATTAAAGATTTTTTTTCAATTCCAATTCATCCTGAGGATAGTCCACATTTTGCATTTACTATCCCTGCATTGAATCATGAAGGTCCTGATCAGAGATATGAGTGGAAAGTACTCCCACAAGGGATAGCTAAAAGCCCAATTATGTATTAAACTTATGTTAACAAAGTAATCCAGCAACTTAGAAATCAAAATTCTGAACTACAAATATTTCACTATATAGATGATGTATTATTATCACACAAAGATAAAATCACATTGTTGAATGTTATGCTACACTTACAAACTTATTCAAAAATTATAATCTAGAGATAGCAATAGATAAAGTACAATTAAATTTTTCAATTAATTATTTGGGAGTTCTATTATCCTCAACCATGGCCCATCCACCAAAAATTCAAATATGAGTAGATCAACTCAAATCACTTAATGACTATCAAAAAGTTTTAGGAGACATAAATTGGACAAGATCTTATCTAGGTATAACAACAGAGGTATTGGGACCTTTATTTAGTAACCTAAAAAGTTCATCAGATCCAAATTTACCCCTCATGTAAACTCCTGAAGAAAGAAAGGCAATAAAAATCATTGAAATAAATATGGAAATATGCATTTGGATAGAAGTGATATGTTTGCCTTTATTATTTATTGTACTACCAACAAAAAATATTCTAACAAGAGTATTTTGGCAAGAAGGTCCATTATTATGGATACATTTATCTTATTTCCCTAACACTATTCTGACTAGGTATCCTGAGGCTGTAGGACAATTAATACTTATAGAAATAAAAGCAGCAAAGGGATTGTTTTGAATTTCTCCCAATTAAATTATTACTCCATATACTATGAATCAAATTGATGAGTTAGCTAATGAGTTAAGTACTTGAAATATAATCATGTGCAAATCTAATGTTTCATTTAATAACCACTTATCATCTAATCCTTTATTATCTTTTTGTTCATCGCATTCTGTAATTTTTTTAAAAATGACAAGAAAAATACCTATCATGAATGCTCCAAATATGTTCACTGATGTGTCAAATAATGGTACAGAAGCAACAGTTACACCTGATCAAACTTTTACATTTTTAGTACAAAAATATCGGCTCAAAAAGTCGAGCTAAATGCAGTATTATAAGATTTTGTGATGTTCAAAGATTCTGTATTTAATTTTTTTTCTGATAGTCAGTATATTGTTAATGCTATAGTATCCCTTGAAGATGCTATTAGGATTTTCCCTTCCTCTACTGTTTTCTGTTTGGTTTCCACTATACAAAGTCTAATCTGGGACAGATAAAATTCATTATTTATAGGACATATCAGGGCACACAGGATTGCCTGGATACCTTAGTTTGGGTAATGATTTAGCAGATAAAACTACACATGACATACATATTTTTTCTACAGTAGAAGAAGCTATAAATTTTCATAAAATGTTCCATGTCAATGCTAATACTTAACAAAAGCATTTTAAAATAACTAAGGAACAAGCTAGACAAATAATAAAACAATGTAAAAATTGTGTGACCTTTTTACCAAAAGCTAATCTTGGAGTCAATGCTAGAGGTTTGTTACATAACCATATTTGGCAGATGTACGTCACACAGTTGCCAGAATTTGGAAAATTAAAATATTTGCATGTTACAGTTGATACTTCTTCTGGATTTTTGATGGGCTCACTTCATGCTGGAGAAAAAACTAAAGATGTTGTAGCTCATTGCTTAAAAAATTTTGCCACTGTGGGCATTGCAAAACGGTTAAAAACAGATAATGCCTCTTGTTATACTTCTACCTCTTTTAAACAATTTTGCTCAACATTTGGTATTACTCATATAACAGGAATCCCATACAATCCACAGGGACAAAGCATAGTTGAAAGAGCTCATCAAACTATTAAAATGTACTTATTAAAGCAAAAAGAAGGAATTGAGAAGGAGTATATATTCCCCAAAGATAAACTTAGAATAACTATTTTTACAATAAACTTTTTAAATTTGGATTCACCAAGTCGTAGTGCTGCGGAAAGGCATATGTGTCCAAAAAATGTGCATCAGCCCAAAGTACTTTGGAAGGATATTCTAACAGGAAAATGGTAAGGTCCTGACCCAGTAATTGTCTGGAGTCGGGAGTTTATTTGTGTGTTTCCACAGGAAAAATAGCAGCCAATTTGGATTCTGGAGAGATTAACAAAAGTCCTGACCCAGTAATTGTCTAGAGTCAGGCATCTGTTTGTGTGTTTTTACAGGGAGGACACAGCCGATTTGGATTCCAGAAAGATTAACTAAAGGGATTTCTACAGACCAAAAAGAAGATGATTTGGCTCAAATCCATAACAGCTGATATCCAAAACTCCAGCTTTGCTATCTTTACATCTGCCACAGAACTGGGATGATTTTTTCAATATCTATTTTATTATTGCCCTTTCCCATATCAAGAAGTTTTCTTGTTTTCTTTTCTTTTTTTTTTTTTTTTTTTTTTTGGAGCAGACTAAAGTTAATGTTTTGCTTATCAGTTCTATTTGTTGACTCTAGAGTTTTTAAACATTGCATGTAGATTTCACCTGTAAAATGTTATAAGACCTTTAATATTATGTTATATGTTGTATGTATTATATTATGTGTGCACACTTGTGTTTTGTGTTATATGTTTGATTGTATGTCCATATATCATATATGATGAGTGATAATGAAAAAATGGATCAAATTTTTTTTATTCATGTGATTTAAATAATTTAAATTGGGTAACCAACTGGTTGAGGATTCTTTTAATATGTGAAAAAAATGAGGTTAACTTTCACTTTTCCTTTTCATTATATTTAATAATTCTCTTCAAGATAATGTAAATTATTAAGAAAATTGTTTCCTTTTAGTGCCTTCTGGAATGTTACATAATTTTTTCTTTAGCCATTATTGCCAGAATTTCTATCTTCATCCCAGTTCCTGTGAAGACAAAGATAAAACCAATCTACAGCTTCTGCAATAGCCAGAAGATGATGGCTGACAGCAACCCCACAGCCCTATGACCTCAGCTACATCTAGCTGATAATACATTATCAATACAGTAAACTCTCAAACTGCTAAGATGAATAAGATAGGAAGAAAAAAAACATGGAATATTCAAAACAACCAGAAGAAAAAAGAGCAAAATGACAGGAACAAGTATATGCATTTTAATAATCACCCTGAATGTAAATGTTTTGAATTTTCCATATAAAAGATACAAATTTGCTAAATGAATTAGAAAACAAAACCTAACATTATGTTGCCTACCAGAAATTTACCTAATGTACAAAGATACACACAGGGTGATGGTGAAAGAATGAAAAATGATGTTATAAGTAGAGGAAACCCCAAACCAGAAAGGAATAGCTACTTTTATAAACAGACTTTAAAATAAAATCAAAAAAGGAAAGAAGGTCACACTATATATTGATAAAGAAAAAAAAATAACCCTAACATATAATTATTATAAATGTATAAGCAATAAATTTGAAGCATTTGAAGCAACCAATTTTCAAAAAACAAACATGGTTAGAGATAAATGAAAAGATAGGTCACAATAAATATATCCACACCAAAAGTAAACCAAATAACAGATTTATAATATAGTTTATATTGAATGGACTTAACAAACATCTACAAAATATGCATCAAACAGTAGCAAAATACACATTATTTTCTTCATCACAAAAACATATTTTCCAAAACAGACCATATATTAGAGCATGGAGAAATTCCTAGCAAAGTTTTTTAAGAAAAATAATTTCTTGTATTGTCTCTGATTACAATGAAGAGAAACTAAAAACTACTTCAGAAATTACACAAACATATATAGATTTAGCAACACTATTAAGTAAAGAGTATATTATAGAAGAAATCAGAGGGAAAATTCTTAAAGTCCTTGAATCAAATAAAATGAAACCACAGCATGCCAGAACAGGGAAAGCAGTGCTAATAATCAAATTTATAGCAATGATTGTCTAATTTATATAAAGTACTAAAATCAATAATATGTTTCTTACAAAAACAAAAAAAATCTCCATGAAAGAAAAAGCAAAAGTAAAAATTACAGAAGAAATAAATAAATTAAAATCTGTAAGAATAGGGGCTGGGGTTGTGGCTCAGTGGTAGAGTACTTGCCTGTCATGTGGGAGGCACTGTGTTGGATCGTCACCAACAAATAAAAATAGATAAAATGAAGGTATTGTGTCCATCTATAAGTCCCCCTGAATTAAAAAAGCTAACCAAATATACAAAGCCCCAATAAAAAGAGTTGGTTTTTGAAATAATAAACTTTCAATGAATCCCTTAGTCAAAGAGGAAGAGAAACCCCAAAGAAGTAAAATTAGACTTTAAAAAAAGAGTCTTAACAGTGAAATTCAAAAGATCATCAAAGAAAAGTTTGAAAAATTCTATCCCCAATAAATTATAAAATCTAGAAGAAATGGAAAAATATCTGTATACATGTAACTTACCAAATTCAACAAAGAGGATATAAAATGCCTATGTAGACTGATGACACATAATGAGATTGAAACCATAATATAATTTTTTTCTGATTAAAAAGAGGAAAAATAAATAAGGATCCTAAGACCAGATGGAATCATTGCTGAATTTTACCAATCTTTTAAAGTACGAACACCAACACTGCTCAAACTAATTCATAAAAAGGGAAACCTCATTCAAACTCATTCTATGAAGCCAGTACTACCCTGATAACGAAACTTACAAAAAACAAAACAGAAAAATAAATCTTAAAACAAACTTTAAAATAGACTTTAAAACAAAATCAGATGAAAAATGTATGTAACTATACATTGATCAAAAGAATAATTCATCACAAAGTTGAAATGCATAAGCAATAAGTATTGAAGCACAAATTTTAAAAACCAAACATGATTAGAGATAAAAAAAAGATAGGCCAATATCTCTGATAAATATATATATATATATATATATATATATATATATATATTTTAATATAATTCTGTTAGATTTAATTTAATAACACATTAAAAAAAGATAATATGCCATCATTGAATTTCTTTCATTCCAAAGATGAAAGAATGTTTCAACAAACACAAGTCAATAAATACAATAAATCACATAAATAAAATCAAGGATAAAAAAACATGATTGTCTCAATTGATGTAAAAAAATTCCTTTCATAAAATTCAGCATTTTTCTTATGATGAAAATCCTGAATAAACTACATATAATTAGATCATATCTCAACACAGTGAGATATGATCTCAAAGGCTATACATCATACTACACTGAGAAAAACTTAAACCACCTGCTATAATATCAGGAACAAGACAAAGATGCCCACTCTCAAAATTCTTATTCAACATAGTACCAGAAATTTTAGCCAAAGTAATTAGGCAATATAAAGTGGGTGGATTACAACATCAAAGCAAGAAGTCACATTATCCTTTTTTGCTAATTATTTGTTTGTGTAATGAGATAATTGAAAAATATCCATCGAAAGACTTTTAGAATTTATTAACAAATTCATTGAAGTAGAATTCAATATCAGTATGCAAAAATCAGTTGCTTTTGTGTACACCAATAATGAATTATCTGAGAAAATAATCAGGAAGGTAATCTTATAACAGCAATTAAGAAGGAGGAGGGGGAAAGGGGGAAGGAGAAAAAAAAAGAAGAAGAAATACCTAAAAGTAAATCTAATAATGTGAAAGGCCTCTATAATGCAAATTATAAAATACTGAAGGAATATAATGAAGAACAAATTAGAATTTGATAACACCTACTATGTTCATGAATCCAGAGAATTAGTATTGTTAAAATGGCCATAATACTCAAAGCAGTCTACAATTCACTGCAATCCCCCCAAAAATACCAATGAGGTTTTTTATAAAACTAGAAAAAATATCCTAAAATTAATATGTAAGCAAAAAAGATCCAGAATAGCAAAAACAATTTTGAGAAAAAATTGCAACGCTAGAAGCACCACAATACTTTATTTTAAATTATATCTGAGAGCCATAGAAACAAAAACAGTACAGTAGTGGCATAAAAAGAGGCAGTCCCCAGAAATAAAAACACATTGCAACCAATTATCAAAAAAATGTTCCAAAATGTTGGAGAAAGAATAGCCTTCTTCATCAAATGGTGCTGGAAAAACTGGATATTCCCCTGTAGAATATTGAAACTAGATCCTTAGATATATCACATGGTGCAAAAATCAACTCAGTATTAAAGATCTTAATGTAAGACCGATCCTTTCAAACTACTTGATAGAACATAGGGAAAACACTTTAAGATTATAGCAAAAGGATTGATATCCAAGTAAGGACACCAACAGCTCACAAAATCAGAATGGGAATGAACAAACAGGATTCCATTGAATTAAATAAAACAAAAAACAAAAAACAAAACAAACAAACAAAAAAACTTTCTGCACAGGTAAGACTACAAAAATCAGAAGAGTGAAGAGAAAACACAGAAAATGGGAGAGAGTCATTGTCAAAAATGTGTCTGACAGAGAATGAATACAGGAAAAACACAGCAATTAAATAGCAAGTCATATAATAAAAATGGACCAATGATCTGGATACACTTCTCAAAATAAAGAATGCACATTGCCCATGAATATATGTGAAAATGCTCAACATCTTTAAACATCACAGATGCAAATTAAACTTTCAAGGGGATTACGTCTTACCAAAGTTGCGTGAGATGATTATTACAGTTGGAATAGTTATTATATATATAATAACTATAATATTAATAAGCATAACACATTTATATATACAAATGTTATATATATTAATGTATACATATTAATATATATAATATTAATATTACCATTGAAAATGTGGAATAAACAGAACCATATACAATGTTGCTAAGAATGTTGGTAAGGATATAAATAAGTATGACATCTATAGAAAACAGTATAGATGGACCTAAGAAAATTAAAATAGAACTACTATATGACCTATCTATACCACTGCTTGGAATTTCTTCAAAGGAAATAAATTCAACAATTAAAAAGGACACCTGAGGTGCTGGGTTGTGGCTCAGTTGTAGAGTGCTTGCTTAGCTCCACATACAAATAAATAAAATAAAGATTTATCAACAACTAAAAAATATTTTTAAAAATAATTTTAAAAAGCGCCTGAATGACAAAGTTTAATGTGAAACTTATCACAATATGTAAGATATGGACTCAGTTAGGGCTGGGGTTGTGGCTCAGTGGTAGAGTGCTTGCCTAGCATGTGTGAGGTGCTGGGTTCAAACTTCCACAACACAAAAAAAAATAAATAAGTAAAAGAAAGGTATTGTATCCAGCTACAACTAAAAATATTTTTAAAAAAGATATGGGCTCAGTTGAGGTTTCCATCAACAATGCATGAAATAAAGCAAATATAGTATATATACATGATGGAATATTATTCAGTCAAAGAAAAATTAATTCTCCCATTCGCAGGAAAACATTGCCTGTTTACTCTCATATGTGAAAACTAAAAACTAAAGAATATCCATAAAGAACAATTAATGACCAGGAAGCAGTTAGCAGGGAGAAGGAATTGTGAGCAAGGGTAGAAAGAAGGTCAATTCATAATACATGCTTGTATGTAAATGACACAAAGAAACCCATTAACTTATGCAATTAATATATGATTATATGTGTATGTATACACACACACAAACACACACACACACACACACACACACACACACATGCACATATGAAAAACAGGAGATTATGACAAAGGTACCTAAGAGGGAGGATGATGTGAAGACATAGAAAGAAGATGGCATCCAAAATTCAGTGAGAGAATTCTCTGAGGAAAACATCCTAATGACATCTGGATCTCAGCCTTTCAACCTCCAGAAAAGTGAGACAATAAATTTCTATTGTTCAAATGACTGCACTTTGTTATGGCAGCCCAAGCTGACTACTACACATCCCTTTCTGCAGAGAGAAAGATAAGGTCTACTCTGCCTTCCCCCATGGTAACCCTCAGCCCTATGATGTGGAAGACGAGGACTTGCATGAGTGTGTCACTGTGTCCAGCATCACCTGGCACTATTCTCATTATTTGAATTATTTTGATAACATATAACAGCTCTAACAGTTTGAAAACTGAAAGCCAGAATGGGTACCTATTTGCCAGTTTCAGATTGAAGAAAATGAAGATGGGTAGAAGGTTAAGGGATTCCAAAAAGTAGTAATCAAGATAATGAATGAACAATTTTCAAAAATCCAAATTAACACGAAAACTCTATTATGAACTCTAAAACATTAAACATTTAAATAGAGCAGGATCCATTAAATGTTATTCAAAAACTTGAGTACAAAAATATCACAGACTGCAGCCAATAAGAATGGAACCCTGCCCATAAGACTGAAGTTGACCCAGAGGGCTTCAGCTGACAGGAGAACAAGGAGGTGTAGTAAGTGTCAGAGGAGATGTAGGGACAGACTGACAGCAGATGTCCTACAGGACTCTTCACCAACCAGTACGGAAGTATTTTAATATTTTAATAATCCACACAGCCACACTGCTTGAGCCTTGGAACACCAGCCTTTGATTACAGGTGTAATCAGTCACTCCAGAGCATTCTGACACTGACTGGAAACATTTATATCCTAGTAAACCACCACTTGAATGAAAGGGTCAAAGTCAAATGAATTCTATGTAAATTTTTATTCCATGCAAGTCATACATTATGATTATTGCTACTATTAATATTAATTAAATTACAGAGAATTTTGTCAACTGGCTTTTGGTGATAACTTTCCCTAAAACTCAATGGAAATCAGAAATTTCAAGGAATTTTATATCAGTATAGTATTTTTTGCCATATGTTCTTCATTTTTTTCTTTTCTTTTCTTTTGGTGGGGGGACTGATCTGCTCTTCATGTATTTGGAACTGTACATAGCTAACATTCAAATGCAATCTTTAAAAACAAAATGTTGTTAAAAAGTCATTTTAAAGTCACTTGATAATTTCTGAAATACCTAGGAATTTGAAAATGTGCATTTGAAAGTAAAATTCCCACTGCAGTTTATGAATGTATTCCTCAAAAACAGGAAAGAATAAAAAATGTTTCAGTTTTGCTCTCACAAAGGGCCTTACTCCTTGATGGCTCTATTCCCCTGAAATGCATGTTGAAGGGTTAATGGAGCCTTGGAAGTCACACTCCCACTTGCCTATCTGCTAGAGGTCATGGTCACACCAGGCTTTTCAAACTTACTAAAACAACATCAATATGATTAAATAGACAAAATGTGTCACTCCAGTGACAGTAACTCTTTAACAAGAATGTCTGCTGGAAGTACAAATAAAAGTCCATAAAAAGAATTTCCCGTGTTTGAACCATTTGTTATTAAATTCACATTCCTACAATGGACACCAGAATTGCAAAACAATTTATTCTAGTGCCCTAAAAATACTTTGTTTATGCTATAGGCAATATTTATCAAAACCATGTGTGTATGTGGAGGGGGGTTACCATGTTCTATGCACCACCACTTATTGCTCACAACTTCCAGAGTTAGGTTCCTGATCTGGTCTAGTTTGTGCACCAGATGGAAAGGAAATCTGAAAATCAACTGTTCCACTTGCATAAGAACCACATCAGGATTTATTTTATCTCCACTGGAAAGTAGGTTCACAGTAATATGAAAAAAATGTTCAGTATAATATGCACAGGACATACTTAGTGCTTGCATAAGTTTTCAAGTTATATGGCTATGGGCAAAGGCAAATGCCTTCATATATTTGCCAAAACATTTCAACTGATGTCCTAATATGTTTACCAAAAATCCTACCTTTTGGGGATGGGGTTTTGGCTCAGTGGTGAAGCACTTGCCCAGGACAGGTAAGGTCTTGGGTTTGATACTCACCACCATACAAACAAACAACTAAAATAAAGGTTAAATTCCCTCCTCCCTCTGAAAACAAACAAACAAACAAACAAACAAAACCCTGTCTGTGTTCCATGCCCCTGCTCTCAGGGTAAGGTGTACCTTTTAATTCTAAGAAGACAACTAGTAGGAGAGATTAGTATCTATTCTATTCATAGTGACAGTCCAGAGGGGCACACCTCCCCATGACATGGTCCAGACATGAGCCCCAAACATGTCCTGCTAGAGAGCTGTGTAGGTGAAATCAAATCCCTAGTTGTCCCTCCTAGACCCTGCTGAGCGTGGTATTTCTTTTAGAAGGAATTTTTCTCCTAACAGTTACCTCAATGCTTAGGTAGGGCCTGCAGGTTCCACTGGGATTCTGGTGGCAAATTGGGATTTGTAAGTTCTCTTTGGGGGAAGCCTCCAGCTGGAGACTCAGATTGTTTTTTCTCTTCTAAAGACTATATTGTTGGGGAAAATCACATTGCAGGAGTGAGCATGTGGCAGTAGCCAGAATTCCTTCTCTGTCCTGGTAAGAGTGCTGTCCTGGATGCCTGACCTCCAGCTGCAAAGGAGGAGGCAGACAGCCTACATGAGATTCATAGTGCTCCTGCCTCAGTTTCTGGACAATAGAAAGCTAAGTGAGGGACACACCTTTCTTCTGGGTGCCCTGTTTCTACAGGAACATGAGGTCAATGTGTGACTGGCTCCTGACAGGATATCTCTGCTAGTGTTTCTACTGGTGGAAAAACAGCCTTGCACCCCTTTTTAAAGTTTCTCCTTTAAAATTCTTGGCAGTGCCTAGCTCTGAGATGCTCAGAGAGCTCTCAGACAGCTTATTCCCACCAAACTTAAGTGGGGCTGGGCCATCTCATGCTGCCACCAGAGGATTCTTATCCAAGTCTCAGGTGTCTACTACCTTCTCCTAGGACTCCAGAGAAGCTGGATTAACTTCCACCAGTGGGGAAGAGGCCACAGCTGCCTCTGGGCAGCCAGATGAGGCATCCTTGTAGGTTCTTCCTAGTCCTGCATTAGGGCAGTGTTGTGGACCCAAGAGAGTGAGGTATTGGAGCTCCTTAAATGATGAAAGTATTCTTCTGTGATGACTTCAATTTCAGGTTTGAAGATTCAGTGAGCTGCTGAATGGCAACTTCAGTGACCTGATCAAAGTGATTCAACCCCAGCAGTTCCATATCTGATAAAGAGGTGCACCATGACAGGAGATTGCCTGGATGAAGATGTCCTTCTTAATTACCTTCACCTTGATGGATGCCACCAGGGAGACTCAGACCTCAGCCAGGACACCTTCCCCACATTATAGTAAGGCTTGGTCTTCACGGTAATGAAAGTAGTGACCATGGTCCTCCATGGCATCACTGTGCAGTCCTTTTCTATTTTGGCAGCAGCAACAACAGGGAAGGGATTTGTCAGTATTTCAATTCACTGGGTTCTTTGTAAGAAAAATTTGCAGTGATAGAGCCCAGTTCTGAGCTACTGAGGGTGGGCCCACTGATCAGAAAGAAGATCTACAGCCTGGAATACTGCTTCTTGAAAAAGTTCAGAGGACAGTGGTCAAGGCCAGCAGACCTTCTCAGGACTGCCAGTCTTCTGTAATCTGCAGGTGTAAATCCTTGGACTTTGTGTTCCACTCAAAGGTGAACTTTTCCTCCCAAATGAGGAGAGTAGTGTTCTCAGCTATGGTGCTGGTGAACTGCTGGACAGTATCATTTATCTGGGCAATTCTTACAGGGTTAACACTGCTCAAAGTACCAGGATCATTTAGCATTGAGGTGTAGATGTTCTTCACCAGCGGCTTTAGTTCATGAGCTCTTGGAGGTTTAGGAGGACAGGATTCCTGAGCAGTAGATTAAGTGTGCTGCAGATTCTGAGCTTACTTTATGTCTGTGGGCTTGGTGCTCAGAACCATGACAGAAAGATAGAACAAAGTGGTTCAAAATATCTTTAAGTGTTTCAGATACTGAATTTTTCTCATCCACTTGGCCCTCCTCTGTTGCTCTCAGCTGGATCTGAATTGTCACTTTTGTCACACAGATTTAGGTCAAGGCCAGGACAAAAATTCCAACTTGTTAGCAGCTGTGAGCCCTTAATGGTCCCTCCAATTACACAGGATGACCAGCTACCTTCTCAGCCATACACTTAAAGTCTCTTGGGCAGAACCCAGCAGAGTAGGATTATTATGAGAATTTCAAGAGGCAGCCTCAAGCCCAGTTCAGGCTTGGCAAAAACCAGGTATAAGCCATAATAAGACTGTGGAGATGTAGTCTCAGGAGACCCCTGCTATTATATGGCAATATTGGAAATCAAAGTATGCTCCCAGTCTTCAAGATCTGAAGAGAACAGAAAGACAGAGGTGAAGGAGGAACCTCCAATGGGAAGTGACAGTCCCACCCCTCCCAGCTAGAAAGATGTTCAATCCTCCAGAAAACTGTATGGAGAAAAAGAATAATCACTTTCTGCATTCGCTACACTCAAATAAAAAAGGCAGAGGGTAGGAAGATTCCTCCTTACTGCCCAGATCCAGTATCAGTTACAAACAGACTGTAAATAAATAATGGGACATTATCATGACATACCATCATGATAGTTGTTCAATGAATCCTGGTGGACAAGTTGGGGCATCAACATGGCAGTGATCCTCCAGAGTTAAACTGACATGAAGAGAAACCCAAGACCCTTGTAGTAAGCAATATTGAGATCAGAGGGCTCCTTTCTACACAAAGCAAAAGAGAATGATGACTTATATGGCCTGTATTCACCGTGCCAGCCCCAAGGGCCACAACCTTCCTATTGAGAACAGGTAAACCATGGAGATTAGGATGGCAATCAGGCCTTGCTGCTCAGGGAGCAACCATCCACTCCCTGCCAGCCAAGTAGGGAAGGCATCTCAGGCCACCTCCTTCATTACCCAACATACTGTCTTAAAAAAGGTTTTATCTGGTCAAACATTTCATATTTTTTTAGATTACATGTTAAGAAAAAAAGTTTTATTTCAGAAAAAATATCAATCCATACAATGACTACATTGCCTCATGTACACTTTTTATGTTCTAATGGCTTCTTCTTATGGAGACATCTATTGCTTTCTAATTAACTTTTTTTTCTCAATAGAGATAGTGGCTTATGTCTATGTCACATTGAGCCATAGGTAAAGGGGTCAACACCCTTGTTTCCCCTTCTAGGTATAACTATTTGTGCAGTAACAGTCCAATGCTTTGACTTGGTAAGTTCAGAGTGAAATATTTGAGAAAAATATTACACGTTTTAACCAAGGAAGAAGGTAGAGTGGCATGGGGTAATCTTAAGTGGTACCATAGCCAGAAATCTCATGTCTTTTCAGTGTAAATCACCTTCTTTAGGTATGGGAAATAAGTGGCTGAGATGTTCACCCCATTTCACCATAGGTCTCCCTCTGCTTTGGCTCCCAGACCACAGGTCTTGAGAAGCCCCTTTAGTTCTGACACAAATGCAAAAGAAAGCAAATCCCTCAAGCAAAAAAGGTAGATTTCTGAAGGGTATATTAATAAGCCTATACACCACTGGCTCTTGAATTACAGAAAGGATGAGTTGACAATTGGTGAAAAAGCCAGGACTAGGAAACTCTGCT
Organism: Ictidomys tridecemlineatus; assembly: GCF_052094955.1. NCBI lineage: Eukaryota > Metazoa > Chordata > Mammalia > Rodentia > Sciuridae > Ictidomys > Ictidomys tridecemlineatus. The sequence continues at coordinate 10,395,490 of NC_135494.1, read as the reverse complement.
TATGACTTGTAGCCTTGTGATATTTATACATACATACCTCTAGTAATGTTCCCTGGAAAAATTAGGGACTTAAAAAGACCTGGGGTCATGGAGCAAGTTTCCTGGCTCTAGTCCTTGACTGCACCATAGACTTCCAGGGGAAAAGGCAATCAGACATGATCTGTACTACAGGGAAAGTGACCTACTCAAAATTTTGAAATTACCAGTTTAGGGGAACAGATAAGGACCAGTCCCTTTAGGGCCTTGCTCTGCTTGCAGTCCAGATTTCCTTTTCTAAGACCCTGTCCATATGGGAAAGCAGAAAATCATCAAAGCACAGAGAGAATCTATTTCTCAGTGTGTTCCATGCTTTGCCCTGTTGAGAGCCACAGCCAAAGGGGCCCCAGAAAACTTTCAGACTTCCAGCTGATGATTGGCTCACAGCTACCCCAGCAACATCTAGCTGATTGGCTATTCTGCAGTGATGCTCATTGGGCTCATTTCAGACCACGGAGCTGTTCAATAGGGGACTTCTTTGACCCCGCCCACTTGACGCAGCCAATCAGCCTCAAGAGCAGGAGGATTGTGGGAGGTGGAGAGGCTTGTGTTTCAGAGAGAGGCTTGTGGGAAGCCGGTGGTGGCAGTTGGGCCCTAAAGGTTTTTCTGAGGAGCTGTTTTGTTTGGCGTGTGTGGTTCTAAAAATAAAGTTTGTTTCTTTTGACAAATGGCTCCTGAATTGTGCCCAGCCAGACTGCGGCAGAAACCCATACACAGTAATAAGTGGGCATTGTTCAATGAGCCTCATTCATTCCCTGGTGAAGAGTTCTGCTCCAGGAGGCACCACTGAGCCAGAAAACTTAGCATGAGTTCAACTCACATGCCTATCAAGATCCTCCCTGTACCTGAAAAAGAGTGCTCCTCAGGGTGAGGGTATAGGCACCTCAGGCCTTTTCTGAGCCTTTCACTCTCTTTTTCAGACTAAAAGCAGATGTGTCCCTAAGCAAAGCACTGCTGGGTCCTCATGGACCCAAGTGGAAAATTCTTAGTGGGAGAAAGCTAGACAGGCACAACAAGACTCCTTAGGGGAAAAGTGCTACAGACAGCAATGCCAACAGACCAGTCAAAAGCAGGAGAGGGCAAGATTCTCTTCCTTCTTTTGCCACCAGCCTGGTCCAGGGAGGCATTCTACAATATTATCTCTAAAAACAATTTCTATTCATAGACTACAATGCTGTTGACAATGCCAAGCACTCTGACTTCTAAAGCCCTCCCACAGGAAGAAATTCCTCTAGCTTTCCCAGACATAGGTATACATTCTGTTTTTCTCACCACCTTAACGGTATGAGACATCCAGATCCAGACAGTGAAAAAAAATTGCTTCCCCCTGTGTTTTCTAAATAGTCAGTCACATTCATAACCAATTAACACAATCAACTGTAATTATTTCCAGGGCTAATGTAGATTGCTGCACTTTCCAAACAGGTGCAGATCTTTGTAGTTACTCAGAGGTTAATCAGGGAGGTTCTCCTCCCTGAACTGAGTTGTCCTGATCAGATCACCCATTTTCCCATAAACATGTGGCCCATGCTAATGAGAACCACAGTTATACAAATTACACAGGTGAATCTAATATCCAGAAAGCTATAAAGTAATGATGTGCCAGCCACAGTGAATGAAGATTAGAAAAAGCTAAGCATTTAAGGAAACATGGCTGGTACACCCCTGCAGTCCTGACCATTTTTGTGTGTCAGCTTTTCTCATTCTCATTCACTTTCATTATGTCTGTAGCTCTTATTTTCCAACTTTGTCCAGTACCGGAAATTACTGCCACTTGCTCCCTTATATTGTCATAAACTCTACCATTGTATGCCAAAAACCACTCAACCACAGAGATATCCACTGAAACTTTGCAGGGCAGACCATCTCACCATCCTCTTATATTCCTGTCATAATCCATTGCTAGTAACTCTTTACCTACCTAATTCCAACATCAAGAAAAACTTCATAAGGTGCATAAATTTCTTTTTGTACGCTGTGGTCCCTGGAATGAAACTTTCCACATTCCACGTATATGACTTAGGTAAGTCACTCAGTGTCTCAAAACATCACTTCCTAAAATGAGAATTAATGCTAATGATATTGTATTGAAGAGAAAATAAGTTACAATATTTAAATACATAAATTCATATTGGATGATTTTTAATATTATTCTTATATTTATTTTATTTTTTTTATTATTACCAACTTAACTGAGCTTTTATATTACAATTGTTTTTATTTTTAATGTGAAAATTTTACTTGTAGATAAATACCCACAACTGTGATATATTGTTTCCAGAACTAAGCAATTAATTTTCTAGCACAAAAGCTAATGTTTAATACATACTTGAGATTTACAGTTCTGAGAAAAAAGGAATATTTTTAAAGTAATTTTTCAAATTGTTTTTTGAACATGATTCTTATTGTGTTTCTATTAGTTTACGTTGACATTACAGGACAGTTTTCTATATTCCAGTTACTGCAGCTTTGACTGTGAACAAGCTGCACTCATGGAGGTCTTCAAAACTGACTTTGTTCTCTCCACACTGCATAGGCACACCTGCTCCAGTCTTTGGGTGAAGCCCATGGCTTACCTGTGTATGTTCAGATAAGGAAATATCCATTGAATCTCTTCAGGGATGGAATAAAATCTAGTTTCAGTAATTATACTGCCAGTCCCAGGCTTATAGTCAAAAAAGGACACTGCATTGAAATATAAAGTTTCTGTCTCAGAAACAGCCCATCTTGCCAAAATCCTGCAGAGTCTAGCAAGCAAGTAGCAAATATACTTCTTCATTTACATTTGGTACATCTACCTCTTCCAGCAGACAGGCCTAGTGATCTTATCTTCTGACCACTTCAAGTTCAATATCTACCTGAGAGCAAAATAACAAGAAAATATCAGTTGATGGGAGCTCTCTTCTCTGTGTCCACAAGGATTTTATCTGGATTAGACATGCATTAAGAGGAACTTCTTTATTGGCATTCCCTGTGCTTTCCTGGGCCTCATTCCTGTATTTCCTCTAATACTCACAGTTTTACCCTAGACTGTCTCATCAAGTAGTATTCTTGCTGTCATTCTCTCCCCTCCCTCATCAGGGCTCTCAAGCTTTGGTTTAATTTTGAACTCTCTGGTGGGAAACCAGTTATCACAAGGCAGCCTCTTCTTTGTTTCTGGGTACTGCAGCTCTCTACTCCTAGATGGCTCAAAGATGGTCAGAAAATAGTCTTTGACTCCCACCAAATGCCAGAAGGAAAGCAGTCAGGTTCTCATGCTGGTTCCTAGATGGGAATTGTTTTAAGAAAAATGAGAAAACTTAATTTAGCAAAACTTGACTAAAGAAATACAATGACAGTGAAAAAAAAAAGGTTCTAGAACCAGGTTGTACTTGGGACCCAAGACGATTAATCCTACCACCTCTGCAGATTACACTCACTGACAGAGAAAAGGAAGTGCCATATCAAAAATTATCTGATTGGCTGCAGTCAGCATTTGCTAACAAATATTGAGGAGGTTGATAGCTAGCTGTTAGCAATTCCCACAAACATGCCATGTGTAGGAAAAATGGAAGAGAACATATGGAGTCATAAGCATAAAATGAGAAAGTATGAAAGAACACAGAAAAAATTCTACTAAAAGAACAAGTTTCCAGTCTCTATTTCTGTCATTCTCCAATAACTAGTCTGGTTTAATCTTCTTACTGTACATAGAAGTAAAGTAATCTCAAAACTTCATAGACTTTCTCATGTTTCAGGAGATGTTGTTTTACTCTCCACTTACTATGTTTTGGGGGTGTGATCCTCAAAGCCCAGGTATTATTAAAGTCTTGGTCCCCAGGGTGACATATTGGAAAGTGGTGAAACCTAAGAGAGAGAAGGCCTTTCAAGGAGGTCTTTAGGTCATTGCTAGGGTGTGGCCTTGAAGAGGATTTTGGGGCCCCAGCTCTTTCCTTTCTTTCTTTCTTCTCTCATGAAGTCAACACATGCTCCATGGTGTGTAGTCCTCACTAGAGGCACAACACTAAGGGGTCACCCTATCTTGGGCTGAAACCTTTAGAACCATGAGCCAATAAACTTTTCTAATTTTTCTTCCCTTATGTCTGATGTAGTAAAACATCTTCTCATATACGTTTGTATTCTTACATAATTTTTATGAAGTGTCTGCTCTGTTTTGGGAGAATCATATGTTGAGTATTCCAATCATGGACATAGTTATCTCTTCACTTATTTACATTTTCCTGATTATTGCGTTCAAATTAACATTGTTCTTTTTACATGTTGGTAGGGTTTGTGTGTGTGTATATGTGTGTTTAATTCCTAGAGATTTTCTGTGAGAACAGTCAAATACACACACAAAAATGTAAATATATATGTACTCTTGAGTAGAATTTTCTTTCTTTCTTATCTGTGTATATTTACTTATTTTATTACTTAATGGCACTGGTTAGGACTTCCATTATGCCAGAATTGTTGAATACAAGTAATGATGTTGGATAGCTTTGTCTTTTTCTCAATCTCAGTAGGAAATAATTCATTTTTTTCCTATTAATTACAATGCTTTCTTTGTTTTGTGTAGATATTCTTTCTTGAGCTAAGAAAGTTGTATTGCTAGTTTGCTAAGAATTTTATTATTAATGCTAGCATTATATAAATTATTATGCTACATTAGTTATGATAATTCAAATAATCATAGATTCAGAAAATACCTTGACATGTAATTTTCATTATATAGACTGTTAATCATAGCATCCAGAAACATCAGGAACTTCTCCCAGATTAAGGCCTTATACAGGGGACCTTTAGAAGATCTGAGTCTCAAAGGTTCCACTATGACTTGCCTTTCTCAGAGGACAGTATGGCCATGGTAGCCTTGGTGGACACACTATTGTGGCCCCTCCTCTGATTCAGATGTCATTTGAGGGTTCTAGGCAAAAGACTGACATGATGAGACATTGTTCATGCTGGTGTTAAGAACAAGCCTGAGTGAGAAGAGACAGAGGCAGACAGAACATTTCAAGAATGGAACAACAATCCAGGTCAGGGACTAATGGAGGTGGTGAGATGTCATCAGATTCTGGATCCATTCTTGACATATGAACTAAAAATATTGTATGAAATCAGTGAACCAATTTAGTGTTAATAAGTTATTCATGTTCATTTCTGTAAAGTTATTAGGTTGAACCATGTTAAATTCTTGGATTTTTTTTAACCTGCACAAGGGTATTTTTCTATGCTTCATCTTGTATACCCTAGAGTAAGTGACTGCATTGTAATTGTTAGGAATTAACAGTTACTAGTTTCTATACAGATATGGGACATTAGAAAGATAAACTAGACAAGAAGGTAGTTCTCCACAAATCAAAAATGCATATGTTATTAACTATACAATAAAAACTACAAACACCTTAAGAGGTATAGAAAAAAATCTTATTAATCCTTCCAATTCTATTTAGCTATCAAATATTCTTTTAAGATAGGAAAGTTAAAATTATTGAAACTTTTATCCTCTTTTAAATTTTTAATAAAGTAATGAGCAGTGCATATAGTGTTATTAAAACTAGGAGAAGAATATCATATCTGAAACTATTAAAAAATTGCTTTATTGATTTAATGCATGGGACTAAATAAGTAAACCCCTGTGATTTCTGCTAAGCAGAAGCACACAAACAGAATATAAGAAGCATATCAATGTCTGGTTTGTTATATATCAGCTGGCAAGCAATCTAATAGGTACCACCATACAATGGGGGGGGGGTGAAGTTTGGAAACTTTTTTTATTACAACTCTAGGAATAACCTGGCAAGTTAATTACCTATTTGTGAGTCTTACATGTTAGTTTCTGTGATTGCCATTTTGATAAAGCATTTTATAGGAAAAATATGTATATTAGTCATTCATTGAGAGTACTTGAATACTGAGGAACCACTGAAAAGCAGCACTTTCTAACAATGTAAGAAAAATTGCAATTGGTCTTTGACATTAACAATGCATATACAGAGTTCTGAAAATAGATATGCAAATCATAATGCTTGTTGTATATATTAACACAATTTTTTAACAGGTTTATTTTTTGTAAAGTACTTTAGTAACTGTGAGGGAGTTTTTAACAATTTAAAAAAATTCTCACTATAAGTCATTCTCAACTGCTCATATTTTATGCAGGATACATATTATCATATTTTATGTAGAATACTAATTGTCTTACTTTATGCAGTAAGAGAATTTCCAAACACATTTACTTTATGTTTTTAGTTTCTAGTGCTCTAAAAATAATTCGTACCCTTCATTGTTTTAAAGGACACTTTTTGGTGGTAAAAAGAACTTGTCTACTTTGTGCTGCTTAGCTACAGGGGAAAAATAATAGGTCAAATTTTATAATTCACAATTGTTACAGTGAAAGAGGGGCTGGAACCACATAATTATCATCCAGAATTACATACTCTGGCAGCATGGCCTCTCTGTTGACTTTCACTCTTCTATCTGCACATCCCCTGGACAGACCCAGGCTACACTAATCACTGCATCATTGAAATAAAGATTCTTGTTTGGTGTGTCAGATCTTCCCACCAAGTTTCTATCTTCACTATGGTCCTACCTTCTTGTTCCCCACTGTTTATATTAAGTTTAGAGCCATGTTGAAATAAAATCATAAACAGACATTTGGCAATTGTTTGGAATTAAATCGAACAAAACACTTAAGGGAGAGGTACCCAGTTTTCTCATGCATAGCAGTAGAATCTCATTCACATTCATTTAAGTCTTTTTTAAATTGTCATGATCCTGTTTAATGCTATCTTTTCCATAAAACACTTGCATGCTTCTGTTATCATTATTCCACGCAGTCAAACCTTTTGCTGATTTGGTTTTTACAACATTTCTCAAGGTATTATGTTCTTCATATGAATCCAGTTATTTTAAGATTCAGCAGCTTTACTAGACTCACATTAATTTAAAAAAATTCTGAGAATTTTTGCAGTCATTATTTTTTTATTAATCATATATTTATTGCCTTGTTTCTAATTATTTTGAATATGTACTTTTAATCATTTTATTATTTATTTCTAACCAAGTTATATTGTGAATAGAGAAAATGTCCACATGATATTGATATCAACTCATAAAAGTTTTAGAGATTTGCATCATGTAATACCAAGTAATCAGTGTGTAAAACATGTCATAAGTGTTAGATAAAATAATACATTCTTTAGTTTTATGTGTATAACAAATGAACCATTAATTTTATTTTCCTAAAATAGTCTATCTTCTTACCATTTTCCACTTGTTTTACCAATTACTAACAGATGTGTGTTTCAACATTTTTTTCTGGGTAATTTGTGAATTTCTTCTTGCAGCATTGACAAGTGTTTACTTTATAATTAGACATGTAAAATTTAGAACTCTTAGTTCTTTCTGGTAAAATTAAAAAATATGATCATCTTTATCCAGAATTAGTTTATTTTTTAAAAAAACTTGCTTGTTTCATGCATACATTCCTGGTAGATGACAAGGAGAGAACTCCATTTCACTTTCAGTATTCCTATGTGTATAGACAAGATATGATTACTTTTTCATTCAAGTTGACATATCTAGATTTAAATAGACATTTCATCACACTCCTTGTGCATTACTGTGATCTTAACTATGAACTCACTGTGCTGCTTATTTTTTTTTTTAAATCTCATTTCCTATTTTTTTTTTGATTAACTGAGTTTGAAAAATTGTGTTTTTCTTTTTTGCCTCATTTATTTCCCCTTTTAGCATGCCAAGTAAATATCCCACCACTGAGCTACAACACTAGTCTCCCCAGTTTTTCTTTCTTTACTGATTTGGATTTATTTTCTCTATTTTTTATTTTTTTAGACATTACACTTAAAAATCTAATGCATATACTTGAAGCAATTTAATGCTAATACCACAAGTTAAAATTTTAATGTAAATACATTTCATCATAGTGAAGTTGAAGAAAGTAGATATTGATTTAACTTTTACTTAACATGCTTGGTATTTTAATATTTTCTCTAGTCTGGAAATTTCTTAGTAACTTGGAATATTGCCTCTTCCTAATTATGTCCCAACATCTTTTTTTTCTTTTTTAAATATATTTTTTAATTTTAGTTGGACAGAATACCGCTATTTGTTTTTATATGTGGTGCTGAGGATAAAACCCAGAGCCTCGCACCTACTAATTAGTGCACTATCACTGAGCCACAATGCCAGTCCTGTTCCAACAGCTTTAAAAACTTCAGCTACATATATGTGTCTCTTCTCTACACAACTCTTCTCCTCTGCATCCCTTTCAGGGTTCCCAATTTGTTTATTTCTGTGCTAAATCCATATAATTTATTTACAAGTATTTTCATTTCCCAATGTTTTTTAGAAGGATCATATATAGTGGCTCTCTTTATATCAAAGAAGACATTTGGCATTTGTTTTTTAGGGCTTGGCTGGCTTCACTAAGCATAATCTGCTCTAATGCCGTCCATTTTACTGCAAATTCTATGATTTTGTCATTTCTTAGTGCTGCATAATACTCCATTGTGTATAGCTGCCACAATTTTTTTTATCCATTGGATAATTTTTTTATCCATTGGATAATTTTTTTTATCCAAGAATAGTACAGGAAGAAAGAGCATGAGGAAAAGACTAACAGTAATCTAAGACAAATGGGGGGAGAGAAAGGGAGAGAGAAGGGAAAGCATATGGTCTCCTATCATTGTAGGAGACCTTCAATGATACACAAAATTATAAGAAGTTATGAGGGGCAAGGGGGAGGGGGAAAAAAGGGAGAGAATTTAACAACAGCAGAGGAGGTAGAGAGAAAAGATGTGAGGGGGGAGGAAAAGGGGGATGGTAGGGGATAAGAAAGGTAGCAGAATACAACAGTCATTAATATGCCATTATGTAAAAATGTGAGTATGTAACAGAAGTGATTCTGCAACTTGTATTTGGGGTAAAAATGGGAGTTCAAAACCCAATTGAGTCAAATGTATGAAAGATGATATATCATGAGCTCTGTAATGTTTTGAACAATCAATAAAAAATGAAAATTAAAAAAAAGGATCATACATGATTTATAAAGCTTTTAAATTTCATTTGAAATCTCTACATCATAGATTCATTTAAAAATTTTATTTATTTCGCTACCTTCATACCTAATTTGAGTTTAATATTTGATCCCATGTCTTAAAATTTTCAATAAACACAATAATTTCATTTCCAAACATTTGTTATTTTGTAATTGCAATTATCTTCATTGAAAGTATTTGTTTGCTTGTATTCTAGTTTCATTGCTTAGTTTTCCAAAAGCTCACACATTTATTTTATATTTCTAATTATACCTGTTTCTTATAACAATTAAATATTCATTTCTTCATTTTGTGGATTCTTTGCCATTTCACTTTCTTTTGTGTTTTGTAATACTGGAGTGTGAGCTTATATTTAGAGGCATTTAATCCATGAGAACCCTGTGATGCCACATTGAGTAGGAGGGTAGACTCTCAGTAAAAATATAATTCTGTGACATGCTGTTGGTGTTACCAACCTGTGGCCATGGAAATATAATTCTGAGGCCATTTATATTTTGCTAATTTGAATTAAAAGCTGTGTGAGGGCACATCTATAGACATGAGGTTTCAGACATAATTTTTGCTATATCTCATGGGCTAACTGGAAAATTTGCCCTTTTCACCTTTTCATTAGGTTTCAGCCTTGTGAGACCTTCAACTGTAGGGAGAATTTTTAGTTCCATATGTCCCTTTTATGTACATAAGTACTTTCCTGGTTTTCCTCATGTGGCTATTTAATGATTTAGGGGGTCAAAAAACAAATCAAAATCAGCCATGGACACTCAGATAAACTTTAAGAAGGCTAACAGTGAATGTGAAACATTAATCTGGTGTTTTATTAGAAAAATAAAATAGACATAATTATTGACAGGTAAGTGGAAATAACCATCTCAATATTTTAAGCATCAGATCATACACATTATTCATTCAAAGCTCATTGTTTAATTTCTTGGGGATTTATTTATTCTTCTTATGCTGCATTCTTGTTTAATATCTGCCTATGGTACATAGTTCTAGCAATAAAACATTACAGTTTGCACTGGGAAAATGTGGAAATCACCAGTCATTCTGGTAAGCATCACAGTTGCAGTGAAGTTGAGAATCAGTGCAGTTCCCCCTCTAATTCACAAGTACACATTTGAGGACCAGGCAGATAGTCTCCCCAGTAAGCATGTGTTTCATTTGTTCTTTCAACCTACCAACTCACTAGGGTTTCATCTGAAAGACAAGTATTGCTCTTCACTACCTACCTCCCCATATCATTTCTTTACTTTCCTCAGATTAAAATATGCACTGTTTTATGAATGGCCACATTTTAAAATCTGCAACAGGATAATTTTTAAAGGACTTCTGAATGTTTAAAAATTTTTAATATTGAGACTTTAGTTATCTTTTTTTGTTTTTTTATTAGAATATAAGCAAAGAGTCTTTACTCATTCAGGCATAATATTTACAAATTTTACTTGAAGATTCCAATTATAGTATTTATTGGAAAATGGTTTTCAAAACAAATTGTCAACAAATAATAATCAGAATAATTGACACACTGAACCTAAAATCTGTTTGAGATCATAAAATTGAAATGAAAAAAAACATTGTTATTATGGAACATATGATTTCTTTTACCTTTTGATTAGTTAAAATAACACCAACACTTCTTATTTTGTGTTAAAAAATTTTTAGGGACACATATTTGTGATTTTTCCTTCTACTAAATGGCTTGGCTCTTTACTTGAAAACTGTAAAGATTCACTACTCAACCAACCACATCTCTGTCATCTAGTACCACCTTCTCAGGGCTACCATAACTCAGTCAAAGAACTGGAGGCCACCTTAACTCTAAGAACCTCATTTTGATGCTAAAGGGACTGGTTTTCCCTAGTCCAGGTGACAGTGAGGGTGAGTAGAACGTGGATGGTGCACAGCTAGAAAAGGGTACTTCCCCCTCCACAGAGAAAAGGTAAAATGGAGTTGACATATAATCAGTTGCAAAGATGTTTGTTCTTTTCAACATGTTCTTTCAAACCCATCAGCTGTCACCATTAGGGCACTACTGAGAATATGGAATTGGACTCCTCCTCTATTACACAGCAGCACTGTTCATGATGGCTCCCAGTTAGAGGACCTCTCTGCTTCAGCTAACAACATTGAAGCTTGTAAACATACCAACTGCATTTATCACAAACCAGCCCTGGACCAGTGGCTGAAGTATGTGCAAAGAATCAGTACCAACCACCTTTTTCCTTTAAAAAAAGTACTGCAAACTTAACCCTAGGGAGCAGATATTTTAGCACATATTTGATATACATGTTCTAAAATTCTACTTTCAAAATATAATTATTCAATATTTATTCTTTTGTAGATTGAACAGCAAAGAAATCCTTATATACAAATGAACAATTTTGTGTTTATATTGGAGTTCATAATTTTATTTATAAATTAAAAATTAATAAGTGTTATTAAAAGTACAGAACACATTTAACTCTAATCAAGATGTATTTCACGAAGAGGATTTCTACAGAGAATCATTTAAAAAGACATCAAAAGGACTCAGAGACTGAAATGAAGAGGAAATAGAAAAGGTATCATTAGACAAGGAATACTGCTCTATTTCCTCAAGTGTGTTGGCCTTGGTTTGATTCTCTTTACACTGTGGTGACTAAATACTATTCCATTGTTTCAACACTGTCACACTTTCTCTTCAGCCACCTATGGTTGTGCCACTGAAACTCTAATACAGCAACCTAGAAGATGGTGGAAGAGAAAGTTATCTTTATACCACTAACATTCCCTATTGTGTTTTAAAACTTGCTTAGAGACATGTATTTCTTTTTTATTATTTTTTGTTTATGGCATGGCTTGGCTCTTTATTTGGAACTGTAAAGATTTACCTTCTTGGTGCCCAAACTTTATACTTATGGCCAGTTGCAAAACTAAAAAAAAAAAAAAAAAATTGCTAAATTATGGCTCTAGTATTGCTGTTCCTGAGTCTCCTCTTGTAATTATTCAAGGTATTGTTTTTCCAAAACTTCCTGAGAATTTGTTTTTTAAAAATTTCTGGAAATAAAATGGAACTGTATTTTGAATGTCATCTGCCCATCTATCCTGACATTATTTGCTCTTTATATCACAGTTATGCTGGGAAGTTCTTGCTCTGCAGTATTCTAAGGAGGGCTCCAGTTGAAGACTTCAGTTGGCATTACTCCTTCTGAACAAGAGTAGCATCCAATGTTCTGCACTCCTATTTACATTGATTAATGATACAAAGACAATTAGTGCAGGGATTTGAAGGAATTTTAGGCTATATTGGCTGGATATCTTATCTCCAGTTTAGAGCTTCTGAAGATACATGGGTCTGTAACTGAATTTATTTGAATTAAATGTCTACTAAAAATTCTCCAGGGACAGCATGTGAAAAACTCACATATTTTGAGTATGTATAATGTACTGCCTTAATTTCTTTAAAAAGTGTTTTACAAATTTAAATTTTTTTCTGTCCATTTTTTTCTCCTAAGCCCAACAAAATACTTGATTGTGTCACTCTTGTTGTTTTAAATATGTACATAGAAATGATAATAATCAATCAAACACTTGCAAATCACTGGGAACACACTGGTCCTTCATGCAATAATTCTTTACCTATCTGGGCATTGCTACACTTATTGAATAGACTACATAAATTTGACTCCATGACTCACTAGGTGATTTTTTTGCTCTTTGACTGTTATTTGTTAACTAACAGTCAGAAAAAAAAAGAAACTTCTCAATTTGTCTCATTTTCTCTGTTTAATTAACTCAACTTTGATTGTTCTATAGCATTCATTTATTCTCCAGGAGCCAACTTTCTCATTATTCTGGGAATACACAATCATAATTAAGTGGTTTATGTGGTAGTAATTGACTAACAATAAGTACTAAGCCTCATAGAACTAATATTAAGTAATAAGACTCCCAGCAGTTACTATAAATTTAAAACACTGCAGAGCTGTGAATAAGGAGCATTTACTTTACATGCTTTATAGATGCTATACTAGTATATCTTAGAGAGATGAGTATCTTACTTCTAAAAATTCAGAATGATTTTAGGATACCCCAAACTCAATCTGCTGAGTAACAGGCTTGATATAAAACCTCAGAGAACACAGAACAGCCTCCCAAAACCCAAGGGGGTTTCATCAAGGCAGCAGGGTTTGACATATTCACGTATTGGATGCTTCAGAGAAAAAAGATATAAATCTCATAATGTAATTATACAGGATAGACTAAAAATAAATAATCAGGCATCCACAGAGTTACCTGGAGTTCTGAAAGAAATATACAACACTAACTATTTCCTCTAAGTACTAAGTATTCAAAACACTAATTGAATTTGTCTGAGGGAGAATTTCATGGAATAATCACCTTCAAATAACTAAGCCATTATGTGAGCAATATTTTCTGAGATAAAACACAAGTGAGGTAACACTGCCCCTAATAGTGCATGAACACTGCATACCAAGGACCTTTTCAGAAAATCTTTATTACTCAGTTCCCCAAGTGAGGCTGGGAAGAGACTTCAGACCACTCACAGGTTTAAGAAAAGAGGAGCAACAATTGCCCTGGCTCTTTGTTCCGACACAAAAGCATTTTTGCTCTTTCCAGGCTGTGACCTTAGTGCTGTGGATACAGAAGTCTCATGAATCTACAGCTGCTTTCTGCAAGCTCCTGGGAAGTAAAGTCTGCAATAGCTAATGACTTACCAAGGTGAGCTGAAAGTCTTGATTTTCTGCAGTGGAAAGCCAGCTCCTGTTTGCTGTGGTCTGCCTGGTTAATTATGGCCTGGAGTTGGTCCCTGCAGGCCATCTAATTGAAAATCACAGGCTGTGGGCTTTCTCTCATAAGAGGTTTTGAATAAAATGGGAGCCATTATGCTGCACTCAAGTCCATGCAGGGTCTTGTGGGCAGAAAGGGGTGGAGAGGGAGGAAGCAAAACATGACTAAGCTGAAATGAGTATAAATATCAGAGGCATCTCTGATATTTATATCTTTATTAGGGTTTTTTAATCACCAATCTCTTTGAGATTAAGACCATCATAACTGGAATTCTTAAGATATCAATATTAAAATTTAAAATTTACATTACCATATATTTGCAGTAATTATATTTGGTGAAATCAGTCAACATTACAAAAGGGTCCATTTCTGAAATTTTGTGATCTAACACCACAAATTATAAATACTTATCTTCTTAATAATCATAGTCCTTTCTGAAGTGAGTACCTTTTTCTCTGAAATAATCAAATGAATGTATAACAGGTATATCTGAGGAACAAAAAGGCTATATGATCATGAAACACAATATAAAATATTTATCTTGAAGTGCTGAATTAAACTCAGGGTCTTGTAGATACTAGGCAAATGTTCTACTTCTGAGCTACAGCTCTAGCCCTAAAATAAATATGTTTGACTAAAACTGACCAAAAAGCTATCAGCATCTCATTTTGTGGCCAACACTATAATACACAAGATATTTGAGCATCTAATATATCTATTCTTGGTAATAACCATAGGAACACAAATATCAGCTGCAAAATTCTGACAGATTTCTGTTATATTATCTCTATATATTTCCTGTTTATTAATAAAAAAAATAGAAAAAATTAAAATACCTTCCAAAATGTTTACAGAAGAAAAAATTTTAACTTCTTTCACTTTCTTCCCAATTCATCTTATAACATAAACCTATAAGAGCTTACATGGTATAAAGGGCCTACATTTTAGTGGTATAAAGAAAAGCTGAATTTGCCTTTACTCTTGTTGATAATTTCAAGTCATATGACCATCTCAGTATAAATGTGAATTTGGTAAAAATGATGAGTTTGTCTCTATATCAAAACATTCCAATTTACTGAAGACACAAAATAGCTGTGCAGAGTTTGTGCTGCAAGTGGACAAATGCAATGCTAGAACTTCTACTGTGAACAAGATTAAAATACCAAAACAATATTGAAGGAACCCTCTGGGAAGTCCCCACAGGACCCTGCCCCTGCTGTGGGGACCCAATTTCAGTATCATTTTTCATACCATGTAGCAAGGGACAAATCCTACAGTCACACTGCTGTTTACACAGGCCAAAAATGAAGCAGATACAATCAGAAAACCAAGAGCTCAAATGGGCATGGCAAAGAACTCTGGCTCAAAGCCTATGAAAAGGGAGGTTACAAAAATATCCCCAAACTAGCTATAACTATAACAAATTGAACTAGCAGAAATAATGTCCTTTTTATATTCAACTGTATTAGAATAAAAGACTTAAAAGGTTATCTCACTCTCTCTGTTGGCTAATGGAGGCTGTGAGCATTCCCCTAGCCATTTGAATTCCATAGTTTGCTTTTTTCCCCTTTAGTCATATTTTTTACTGGGCAATTTGTATTAAGTTAGCTAGGCATTTAGTTTCTGTGGTTACCTACTCCACCTGCAGAAGAATTTACCAGTGTTAAAGAAAATAGGTAGAAGACTATTTGAGGCTTAGGAGCTCATCAGTTACAATGTCATACTGTTATTTAGTTTCATGATTTGTGACATATCAAAAAATGATGTGCCTTAACAGATTATATATACTAGTGGCCAGTGTAATATATTTATGATATTGCATGTTTAAAATATAAGAAATCTTTTCCTTCAAGTACAGAAAAGAAGAAGACTGATAATAATCTCTCAAACTATTCTTCTGAAAAAAAAAAACATAATTTAAATGATTGCCTTTCTAGTGATATTATTTAAAAGACCCCAAGAAAGACACACCATTTTCACAACACATTACTTTCACAAACTAAAAAAAAAATATTACGTATCAGAGAACTTTGAGATCACATAATTTGTCCTTTGTTTTCAAGGATGAGCAAACAGGCCAAATAATCAAAGAGAACAACACTTTGGTACAACAAATATCTGCTCTGAAGTCCAAATAGCAAATTAAAACTGAAGAAATTAATTGTAATTATGAACAAATTTTTAAAGGATTTTTGAACTATCCTTAAATCCCACCACATTAAAACATGTTTCTCCAACTCATTGAAGCCCATTTCATCTGCACTCATACAGGGTGACCATTGGTGGCTCCTAATCCACTGTCTAATATTCATGCAAATAAACTTGCAGTTAATTCAACTTGATGATTTGGTTTTATTAAGCCATATACAAACAACAAAACTAATCCTGTATCATACAGCATCTACTGATTTCTGTTTATTCTGCTAAAGTATGTCTGCATTCCAATTTTTGAAACTTTCTACATTAAGTAATACACCTTCGAGCTCTGTAAGGAACATTTCCAGGGAAAACAAAGTGGCTTGATGACAAAGAAACATGCTTATGTTATGTATTCAGATAAACATATATTGAAAGCATTCCTGCTGTGCTCATGTCTACCTCTCCAAAAAGAAAGAAGAAATATTTCATTAAAAAATATCATGTAAATCATGGAAAATGATTCTGTCATTTTGGGAATTGATTCAAGAAAAGGTACATAAAAAAAAGAAGTCCCATACATTTCTACACATTACCTCTTTGGAGATGAAGCCACCTGCCTACATTTTCTTTGATGGAAAAATCATGTAAAAGTTCAGAGAAGAGGAGGACAGTAGTGTGTCCAGATGATTTTTACCGAGTTCACATGTAACATATAATATTCTATCTTAAGATGAAGAACTGGTCAAGAAAATTGTGCTCAATATCATTAATAGGGAGTTGCTAATAAAATCATTAGCAGCTATCCTACATCTAGAAAAAGTTGGCACAAGTATTGTGCCTTTGAGTAGTACAGCCCCATGTCAGCTTTTTCAGAAGTTTTTCCACTATGTTCCTCTTCAGAGAGAAAGATAGGTTAGAGATGGATGTTATCCTTTATTCAGCTCAACTCTTACTCTACAGATGAGAAAATTGAGGCCTAGAAAAATTTACATGCCCAGCCTAACAAAATAATTCAACTTCACTACACATTTCTGGGCAACCTAAAACTAGTTACTGAGCTTTCTGAATTAGTAAAGATGTTCAAAGATGGCAGAGGTCTGAGGACATCCTAGGTACCTTCTACAACTAAGGCCTATCCTATATTTCATATGACAAAACTCCAGGAGGAATTAAAACATAGAACTGGATCATGGACATTTCTGTGTACATAAAGTCACTGGTCAACCCACTCCTGTTTATGCCCCAAATCTCTGAACTACTAGGCTCCACCACATTGTCCATTTGTCAAAGCCAAGAGTAATTTGATATCTGTGCCTTACTGAATTGAAGGGTGTCAGCTCCCAGTGATAGCTTTCAGGCTCTAAGTGATAGCATTAAGATCCCAACTCTGACCCCAGAGCCCTGTGAAAGCACAGTGGTGGCACCTGTCATGTCTCTACAATGTGTGTGTCTTTCTAAATCAGTATTTATAATAGGGCCCTTTAAGGACTACCCTTTTTGTAATAGTTCTGAAGTCTTGAGATTTTTATGATTTACCTGAATATTTTCAGCACAGGTAGGTAAATACTATGAGAGGCACCTAGGTATCTCTATCACTCATCAGCTCTCTTAGGCAAAGACACTTTAAAAGCTTCCTGTCATTACAGCCTCATTTCCATGGACATTCAAGGGGTAGTCATTCCACTTAAAAAAATATATATGAGGCACTACTCATTCATTCATTTGGTTGTTTACTATGGTGCTTAGAAAGATTTCTACTTTTTTGATCTCTTTTCAGGCCTGGCATATTCCAAATGCTCAGTTAACATCGGAAGGTATTATTATTAGTGTCACCCTTTGGATTTCACTCCTCCAAATGCCATTATAGCAAAACCGTTTGTTGAGGGAGTACCCTGTGTATACACTTATAAAATTAGATATGGACAGAACACCATGTCTTTGTCAGTAGAAACCTTGGCTTCTTATCTATAATCTTAGATAAGAAAAAAATAATTTCTCTGAGCTTCAATTTCTATGTTTATTAAATGAAGAGGCTGGGTCAAGTGGTACCTAAAGATTCAAAGTTATCATTTTAGACATATTAGACTATTAAGTCATCCTACCCAGGTTCTGAGTATTTGTATACTTTGTTGTTCAACAGTCTCGTTTCATGGAAAGGCTGTGGCATTTTTTTTTACTGTTGTTGCTGTTGGAAGAAAGAACAGCAAAACATAATAGCAATCCATAAGGGCAGTAAATAGTAGTAATAATAGGAATACCAAATTATAGCTAACTTATAATTGCCTTAGTATCAAATAGAGTTGATATTTTTCTGAACATTATCTCAGAATGTGCAGTGTCAAATTCTGCAGTGGTAAAAGTACCTGCTTATATACAACTAGGGTTATACAGAAACATCTCCCCAAAGGAGGGTCATTCTGTTTGGGTTGGTGAAAGAAATCTGAGGAGGAGCAGAACACACAGATGCAGTTACTGAGGAATGGACAAGAGCTGTACATTCAGAGAGGCTATGGCTCACACCAATTATTAATTATTAACTGTTATCCATTAGACTTGATCATTTAGTTCTTCTGAGCTCTTATACTAGTAAGAGCAGATGTCAAATAAAAAGATTCAATAATTTTTTACAACATATACAAACTGTTCTCTACCACACAGTTTTTTTTTATCACTGGTTCTCTAGGTATTACTTACTCATTTTTGCACATGAATACATGGTTATATGAAGTATGTATGATTTAGAA
The DNA here is from genome assembly GCF_052094955.1 of Ictidomys tridecemlineatus. NCBI lineage: Eukaryota > Metazoa > Chordata > Mammalia > Rodentia > Sciuridae > Ictidomys > Ictidomys tridecemlineatus. Next base: position 10,376,712 of record NC_135494.1, on the reverse strand, counting down.
AGTTTTATTATCTTCCAGAAAAATTCATGTGCTTATGTGGATCTAAGCAAGACACCCAAAGTAGAGTGGCAGTTTCTGGGCTTGAGCAAGAGGGGAATGGAGAGATGGTGGTCAAAGTGTACAAAGTTTTAGATATGAAAAATAAATTTGCTCTGATAATGAATATGTAGTATGGTGACTATAATAACAGCACTGTAGCTTTTTGATGCTATTTACTAAGAGAGTAAATCTCTACTGTCTCACCAAAAAAAGAAATAATGAAAGAAAGATTTATAAAAAGCATAAGGTGGTAACTATGCTAATTGCTTAACAAGGGCAAAGATTTCACCATGTATACACATTTCACAACATCTGTTAGTATATTTTAATTATATATTACTTTATTTGTCAATTATACCTCAATAAATCTAGAGAATAAAATAAAATATCTTAGAAAGATTCAAAAGAAAGTAAAGAGGACATTATTTGTAAATCTAGTAAGTGAATAGAGGGCTCAGAATGAAGCTCAGTTGTAAAGTATTTGTCTAGCACATGTGAAGCTGCAAGCTCCATCTTCATCACTATAGGAAAAAATAGTGAAGATTCTCTGAAGTCTTTCAACTTTATTATTGTAATAAAACTCATTTATCCTTTCCTTTTAGACTAATAAGCAAAGAAATATCAGTTATTATTTTACAAGAAAAGAACATTTGCAGAAAATAAGGACACAACCTTTTGAACACCACTTTTTTATTTAAAGAAATAATGGTTATGAACTTCCTAAATCTGGGAGAGAAAATGAACATTGAAATTGAAAAATTCAATGTATCATGATATCATGAATCCAGAGAAATACAACAAAAACACAATGCAATCAACATGTCAATCAGAGGCAAAGGAATAACTTTAGAAAGAGAACATGAAATACAAGGTAATATTTAAAAGAATATTAGTGGATTATTAACCAAAGTATTCACAGTGTTGGCATTAAAACAACAGTAACAAAAGTAAATTTTCTAATCTATAATAAAATACCCACCAAAACATTTTACCTGTTTTCTAACATTTTCTTAATATTTCTTGGCCATCACCATAAATCACAATGCACATATAAACAAGCATGTCAACTAAGTAAATACTTCACTTTCTTAATTTTGGTTTTGCACACAACAAACACTCATAGTAATTTAACTACTACAGAAGAACTTAACATACCTGTCACAACAGGTTGTCCCAGAGGGCCACTTCCTTCTGAATCAATGTAGTAGAGGCCTGAAGAATTTCTGCTGTGCTTGTAGGCTTCAGATGACCATTTGAACAGAGCTACAAAAAAGGCACAGTGATATAGAGGGCTTTGAGAACATGGACTCCTTCATGTTGCTCATGGAGTAGAACTTTTCTCCCACAAGACTCATCCTGCATTATTCTTGTCACGTCTTCTCTAGGAGAGTGTCCTTTAATCTCAATTATGCAGCAGGAAGATTCAGAAGCACAGAGCAAAAGATTTGGGGCTATTACTATAAACAGAATCCTACACATCCTTATTTTTAAAATCAAGCAAATTAGAATTATTCTAATCTAGTCCAAAAATCTCAAGTGCATTGGCTTCACCTGCCTAAATACTGTTATTATTTAATGATGATTGATTTTTTTTACATTTTACTAAGTAATTATCACCTTTTGCTTACTTAAAACAATTTATATGTTAAAAAAAATTCCATATAATTGAACTGTACACATCAGCAACTCTTCATGGCACTTTTAAGTTTCTTTTAAAATGATAGTTTCTTAAATGCTTTGCAAATGATTATAAAAAAAAATAAAAAAAAAACCTATATTTTTGTCTTTTTTTAAGTTTAATTTATCATGATTCACAACTGATAAATGCTTTGCTATGTACAATGAAAGTGATAAAATCTCCAGATGGTGAACCTACTTAATATTTAGCATAATTTTAAATGAATAGTCAAACTATGACATTTCCTGTGTGGTTCGAACATTGCCTTGATGAGAAAACAACTTTGGAAAACCTCAAATACAGGCCACAGCAGCCAGGAAAAAAAAATGCAAAAGTATCAAATGAGGTCTCCACAGAGACAGACTTGTACAGTGGTTATATAAGTGACATAAAGACAAGAGATCCTAGTAGGACTGAGGATAAAAACTTAGGCCATTCCACATTGACTGCTCTCCCTGTCTCTATGTATGTATATGTTGACATGTAAATATACACATATAAATACATATCTACACATACATTGCATGTATTTATATAGTACTGTGTATTCATGTATGTATAAATATATGTATCTGCATATATTATATATGTACACATATATAACATATATATAATTTAACATTATACATTCCCCTTATTTCAAATAGTTAAGAATGACACAGGGATGTGTATAGAAATTACTTTTCTCTCATCTCACAGAATAAGGAGAGAACTCTAAATCAAGAGTCCAAATAATACCATCTCAAACTGATGAAAGTACAGAAAACATGGATCCTTCCTAATAATGATTAAATTTTGGCCACTTAGATTCAATAAATAAACAAACATGCTAATAACCACCTAGGAAAATAGCCAAGAGTGATGCATGCACATATTTGGGCTGGGGTTCAAATTGCCTATAAGAACAAAGGGAGTGGAAGAAAAATTAGAAAAAAAAAATTTAAATGGGAATTTATGTATGCATTAATTTTATACTTGGAACTCTAATTCCTGTCCTTTACTCCACCAAAAAATAATGGCCCTATGATCACTTGGTTTTAATTTGCCATTATCCCAGTTTATTTTGGAATACCATTAGAAGAATCACAATAAAATAGAATCAGTTAATGAACAAAATCATGGGCAATAGCAGGAAGATCCTTCACATTTATCAGTCAAGTTTTTTTTTTCCTCAATGTTACATGGAATTATGTTTAGATCAGCTACTGATAACAAACACATTTAGTAGATATCTGCTTTGTCTAAGACACTTTTCTACTTTGATGGGAGAGTAAAATAAACTATCTCAGTTCTAACTCTGTGACTGTGGCCATATCCTTAGCCCAAAATTTCTGAGATCAGATTTCCAGTCCCTTTTAAGTGAGGATTTCCTTAGCGAATTCTTACTTATAAAAGTAAGTGGACATACAAATGAAACTGATCACTGAATATGTAATGGGGAAGGTCACCTTCTTTTGCTTCTCTTTGCAACTCCCACATCTGAAACCAGGTGTGTAATACCAAACTGACACTAGATTCCTGGGATTCATTTTCTACAAAGTTAGATTCATGAGAATCCATTCTCTGCATTATGTGTCACAGTTATATGGGAATAGAGATTATTCACATGGAATAGTGGGGTTTCTCCCACAAGTCCTGGGTATTAAACCCAGGGCCTTACACATACTAGAAAAGTTCCGCCACTAAGCTATATCCCCAGTCCTGTATAGTTTTTATTTTGAGACAGATTCTCACTAATTTGCTGCGACTCTTGTTCAGTTGAACTTACTGTCATCTTTTCTCATTTTCTCACAGGTATATATTAATGCACTAGGTCCATGGAAGGGTTTTTAGTGGTACCATTGTGGTATTTCCCCAGCAGGAAGTATTGAATGAGGCAGTCTAGAAATTTCTAGTTCCTCCTCTAAAGAGCAAGGAAAAGGGAAAGACAGGACTCCAAATATCAGGAGTGATACACAATTTAAAACAAAGAAATAAGCAAAAATTCTAAAATGAACAGAAATAACATCAATAATTAGAAAAAAAATAAGAATTTAAGGGGCTCTGTCATATGCTTCTAGAAGCTAATAATTAGTGGTCCATAAAGTTAGCTTGAAAACTGACAGAATAATTCTTGAGAAAGAAGATGGGTGCAGATAAGAGTCCTGGCTCCAGGCTCTGAGCTGTGAGTCGCTGTCAGTCTCCTCAGGCTCTTTCCTCCCTCATGTGCAAAGTATAGGTAATAATGACTTTTTCTCCTGTGCTTGTTTTGAGGATCCAAGGAGTTAAAATATTCAGAGACCTAAAATTGAGCAGGCATATAGTAAATTCTGCAGATGTGTTAATTCTTTCACTCTCCTTCACTATTAAACAAGAGCAAGACTGGACAGAACCTGAAAGTTTATCTGTTTTCTCTTCATCATCGAGAGATACTGCTACATTTGCACCCTATCTGGTACTTCTGAGGTGTTCCTAATTCAACTTTATGTTGATATCCTGGCCACACCTTGTCTTTGGAAGACAAGAACTGAGAGCTATATGTATGCTCAGATGGAGGAACAAAACAAGATATGACACTGTGTTTTCTGATTGCAGTTTATTTATTTTTACCTTCCCATTGTATTTTATTTTACTACACTTATTTTCAATTTACTGGTTCTTTTTTTTTCACTTTTTTCCCTATGCTGTTGTATTTGATACTATTAATTTTTAAAGCTACTTTAAAATCATTGGGAAATAAAATTGATCAAAATTAAACCAGCCAAAAAGGAGTTTGTGAAAGATTATGCTTCTCATTTTCTGGTACATAGGTGCACAAACACAAACACATATGCACCAAATAATGAATGAGATATCAGAAAAGGAATAAGAGGCAGTGGGTAGTGGAACTTAACAGAAATGGCAGGTGGTTCCCACATTACCAATGTGAGTGTAGGTGCAAGAGAAAGTGTCCCAAAACAGGGAACATTTACCCCAGTGTTCACAGTAGCTGGGCAAACACCTAAAGAAGTATAGGCACACTTCTGTTTCCATGTTCAGTCATAATAAAATGTTTATCTCACACTAGTATAGTAAAGAAAAAGATGAAAAACAACAGTCAACAGAAACATTTCAACAGGACCAATGACTGTGGAAATCTATTCTTAAAGTCAACTAATTTTCAACCACAATTCAGTAGGTGCAGTACATGCTACCAATTCTCATGCATTTGTGACAGGTACATTTTCAATGCTTCTCTTTGTCAGAAAAAAAAATTGCTTCTCAAAAAATCATAAGATTAATTTTATACATGACCAGGATAAAAGCTGCTTACAATGACCATAGACAGATACACATGTCCACTCCATCCTTTCAAACCCCTGTGATGTGACACTGCAGATCTTTCCATAGACAGGCACAGACTATATCTTGGCCTTGAATCTGAGTTGAGCATGTGAACAACTTTGACCAAATGACATTTTAACAACTGCACAATATTTAGTAATCAGGCACAAAATAAGGACAGCTCTTTTTTTGTAAACCTCAAATATGTTTTTGGTATATATGAAATATGAAGTTTTTTTTTTTTTTTTTTTTTTTTGCCAAAAAGCACAGTAATGCAAATCAAGAATCAATTTATGGGACAGAGTCAAACTATAAAGCTTCTTCTCAGCAAAGAAAACAATCAATAATATAAAGACAAGGCCTACACAGTGGGAAAAATTCTCTGTCACACATATGAGAGAGAGCACTAATCTCCAGGATATATAAAGATATATAAAGAAGTCAACAACAACAAAAAAAGTAAATAAATAATCAAATAATAAAGGGGCTAAAGAGCTGATATAAAGCCGATCAACAAATATATGAAATAATATTCAACATCTGTAGTAACTAGAGAAATGCAAATCAAAACTAAGATTTCATCTCACTGTACTCAGAATAGTAGTTATCAAGAATGCAAACAATAAGTTTCAGTGAGGATGTGGGGAAAAGGTACACTCATACATTGCTGGTGGGACTGACTTCAAAAGGGTGCAACCACTTTGGAAAGCAATATGGAAACTCCTTAGAAAATTTGGAACAAAACCACCATTTGACCCAGCTATCCCACTCTTTGGTTAAAGTTTTATAAGGATCGAAACAGAAGTTATTTATCTTTTATTTATTTATTTTTTGGGGCAGGGAGTTAGAAATTGACTAGTGGCACTGAGCCACATCACAGCCTTATTTTGCATTATATTTATTTTGAGTTATGCTCTCATTGAGTTGCTTAGCACTTTACTTTTGCTGTAGCTTGCTTTGAATTCATGGCCCCCTAACTCAGCCTCCCAAGTTGCTAGGATTATAGGCATGCACCACAGTGATCAGCCAGAAGTCATTTAATAGCCCAGTGGAGACATAATCTCTAAATAAAATATGGTCTTACTTCCTATTGAAGTTAAGTTTACATCTAATTATCATATTTCAGTATTTGTTGTCCAATGAGCACATAAAGTATTACAAGTGATTTTCAAACCAGTTTACTTCTTTTTGCTTGATCTTTCACTAGTGACTTGGATTTGGGGACTCATGATTCTCTTATGTAGGTCATATTTTTAATGTAACCCCCAAATTTATGGATCCTGCTCTAGAGAGTTAGAAGAGCTAAAACAAGAATAAGAGTATTTAGGTTAGATGCTTAAAATATTTGATGACATTTACTCTGAAATAGAGTTCAGAAAGAAACTGTGTAACCTAGAGCTAGGAGAACAACTCTAAATGAAATATATCTGTAATAGTCTTTCCATGTAATGCTTCTAACTTAAAACATGTGGTAAAAAATTGTAATCAGTCTTATTTTTTTATCTATATCAAATTTAAGTATCAAATATCAGGAGGAATTTACCTTTATTTTATTTAACGCAAGAAAATAGTACATATTGCACTGTAGAAACTTAAAAAGACATTCATCTTGGATATAAGTGTAGCTCAGTACAGAGCACTTGCTTGGCATGTGCAAAGCCTTGGTTTCACAGTTTACAGCATCATGCTCTCAAAAAGAATAAAAAAAGTGTTTTATAATAGTGATGGCTAACAAAAAAGCTATATATATATATATACAGGTTATTGTGTGTGTGTGTGTGTGTGTGTGCACGTGCACACTCATGTGTGTATGTATACACACATATTTATATATTTGTGTATATACACACACACACACACACACACACACACACAATACCCTGTATCCATGTGAAAACAACTGTTAACAGTTCCAGCTAATATTGCATACATATTGTAATGCTAAATGAATCAAGATTTAGGCAAAAAAATGACTGAATTATTTCCTTCAGTTCAGTTAACAAGGGAACTCAGCATGATGGTGGTTAACAAATTTTGGTTTATAAAAGAAAAGAAAAAAATTTATTTTTACTCCCAGCTTTTCATACCAGTAAGCAAGACATTCCTTCCATATTCAACATTCATGGAGTGACAGGCCCTGGTTCAAGTTGAGTTTAAATTGTCATTAATGCTGTAATGCAAAATTGTCCCCAATTTTCAAGGATGTCATACTCTACAATTAGAGAAGTTTGCATCTAAAACAAGTAGCCTCCAACTAAGGTACTTTTTCAGACATAAGGGGGAAATATAACTTAAATTATAGAAATTTCTCAAATGACAATGATAAATAAACCTGTCATAAGTTGAAAATATCACAGTTGAAAATTTGTTTAACAATCCTAATTTATCTACAGAACATTATAACTTACCCTCACCTAAGTTAAGTATTCTCAGAACACATAACTTATCCTATAGTATAAAACCTACTTTATAATAAAGCATTGCATATCTTATTTAATTTATCAGATGCCTATATCCAAAAAACTCAGTGAACTCACACAACACACAGGGTGTTTTTATTGGTTGTTTTCCCTCCTGATCACAGAGCTGATTAGGAGACAAAGCTGGCTGCTGCTTCCTAGAACTAAGAGAGCATCTGCCATAAACCTGCATGTCAAGGAGAAGGTCAATATTAAAAGTTCAAAGTATGATTTCTACCAAATGTATATGGTTTTTGCATTATCATAAAGCTGAAAAAAAACATAAGTCAAATTATTCTAAGTCCCAAACTATCTGTATTTTGATAATCAGTGAGTATGTAGCTTTGAAAGAAAGTTAAAAAGAGACACATCTGTTTTCTCAAATCTACCCAGGATTAGGCTAATGTCTTCTAGTTTTTCAAGTTTACCTCTGGTTACCAACCCTCAACTTCAGATAAGAGTCACATTTTAAATTCTGTGACAATCATACTTTCATGTACACAGACTTATGCATCCTGACTCACCACAAACAATCTGGAACATCTTATTTAAAAAAAATTCAGAATCTATAGTTAGTTCTTCTGGTATTATAAATATCTCATTGATTCATTTTTAAAATTTATTTCAAAGATGACTGCTTTTATACTTATGAGTAAGGACACTTATGACTCTACAAAGGGACCTGTGATTTCTAACCTGTTGTGATTGATCTAAATGCATGGCCAGGCAGGCATAGGCTCAGTTTGAGTTTTGCATCAGTAACAACAAGGACAAGAGCCCCTGCCCAATGTAAAAACTGACTTGTCAGCAACAGCCATTCCCTGTTCAACATTTGAAATTAGAAACTGATGGCCATTGAATCTTTTCTAGAGTTGTTTAGCCAAACAACTTCTGGAACTCAGAAAAGTCACAGCGACTATTTGAGGATGTGAACAGAAGAATAACACTTTTCCTTGCAAATACACTAAAGGAGGATACTAGGAAAGTGGTGTGGTAAAAAAACTTTTGGGTAAGAAATATTACTCCTTAAAATTCCTATGAAAATAAAAGCCTCAGTATCTGCAAACAGTTATTCACATGTGTGTACTGGGAAAAAGTAAAGATAAGGTAATTACCTTTAGTAGAAAGAAAAAAGAAAATAATGGTGCACTTTCATAATGGAATGTTACATGGCCACTATACCATAGAACCATACTTAATAACTCAAAAAAAAATTCACAATGTGTTATTGAGTCAGAAGATGCAGAAAAATATGTTTGTAAATAGTGCTAAATTCAGATAGATGAGTATTTGTAAACATGTACATGAATATGAGCCTGTGACAGATCTACATGAGATTTGATTATGCTGGATGCACTAAGCTAGGCAAACTAGTCCAATAACATGTCAGTGTTGAGAGGAAACACAGCTCCGCATGGAGAAGGAAGAAGGAAAGCAAAAAAAGCCAAGAAAAAACAAAAAGTTGGAGGTGACCTCAGAGTAATGTATGAGAAGCTTTGGCCTTTCCTTTCCTCTTGAAAAAACAGACTCAAAGAAACTGATCAAGTGCCTTTGTGAAAAATGAAGAACCCTATTTTATGAGCAGCACAAAACTAGCCACATTGAAACTGGTAGTAAAACCCATGAAACTTTAACAACATAATTCCTTCCCAGGACAGTGTCAGAGAATCACTAGAAAATTGCAGCACCATCTTTTTTTCTGAGGAGGAAAGGATGGTTCTGAACTGTACGTCCAAATCCAATTTTCTGACTTTCCTGATAGCTACCCAAGGTAACCCTTGGGTACTTTACTTCTTGCATGAATCTGAGTCCTAACAGGAAAAGACCCTGGATGAGAGTCCCTGAGAACAAAAAGAAAAATGTGGAGGATATTTATTAAGCAAGTATGCTTTGTAGCCCTTCCCATATTCCAGGGTCCTCATGGGAGGGAAAGAGATGGACTTTACGTCCAACGTTCTAAATTTTCTAGGGACTGAATTCTACCCAAGGGTCTGCTTCCTTCTTACCTACATTGAAGCAAGTGAGAAGCTGGCATGCTGTGGACATCTAGGAGACACTGAGAACAAAGATGGTAGTTTAGACTAGCAAGTATGCACCTGACACAGCCCCTAAACTTCATAGAACTGAAAAGTAAGCAGATGGAAAACACCAAATTCCAGTTCCTGAGAAGAAAAAGGATAAGACTGTATGTATAAGTTTTCAACTTTTTCAGCAGCTTCCAAAGAGACTAGCTTCTCTCTTGTTCTTCTTAAAGCACTGATGGTATCCCCAAGATACCTGAGACACTGGGAGAAAATGTGGCAGTTTGGACTATCAAGTAAGTACTTATCATACATATCCTGTCTTTGTTGTTCAATAAACTGGGTTGTAAAGAGATAATTAAATCTCTGTTTTTCCCCTGCAAGGGAATAGATGGATCAAGCTTGCAATGTTCCCAGCATTTTCAGAGGCTGTCTGAGGGACTGACTTTATCTCATCTAAGAGCACTGACCAGACCAGGCATATCCTAGATACGCAAGGGTAACTGAGAATAAATGCAAAGTTTGGATTACTATGCAGCCATCTTCTACCCTCTCTTGGCTCAGCACAAAATAATCAATGAGAATCTCAGAGCCCGGCTCATCTCTGCAATGAAGAGAGAAGAAAGAAAAATATACCAAACATTCAGAATTGACTTCAGTCTCACTGTTTTCAGAGCATGAATGATACCTTGTATAATCTAGATGTCTGTTTACCCCTGAGACCTCAAAAGAGTCCAGGTGTACTGCTGAACCAGAAAACCAGTGATACCATAGACAGAAACCAGAAGCAGCAGAATATTGTGAATTCATAAGAAAAATAAATAAATAAATAAATGCAGACAAAGATAAAAAGAACTTCCCTAACTGGGATTTTACAAAACTAAATCCAGCAAAAACACATACACAAAGAGTTTTAAAGGTCCCTGGCAGGGCTTCCTACTGAGAGTCTTGTTATATAAAACTCCTATTTATGAAGACTGGAAAAGACGGTTTCTTTTTCTAATATGTAGGTATTAACAATAAAAGAAAAATGAACAAATAAGAACACATGCTTCTACAAAAGAAACAAGATGAAACTTCAAGACCACAATTATACTGACACATAATATATGAATTACCTGGCAACGTATTCAAAATTAACTTGGAAAACAACTGAATAAAGAAAATGTAAATTTTAGCAAAGATACATGTGAGTTAAAAGAAGTCTAGTTCTTAAAGAAAGCAGTAACTACATTGAAAAATTCACCAAAGAAATTCAGTTTGCATCAAAACATCATCCTAGATCAAGCTGAAGAATCACTGAACTTGAAGACAGGTCATTTGAAATTACCCAGTTAATTGGATAGAAAGAAAAAAAAAGTTAAAAAGAATGAAGGAAATTGGTGAATACACCATTGAGTAGACCAACATATAAAATGAATGTCCAAGAATGAAAAGACAGACACAAAAACTTACTCAAAGAAATAATGGAAAAAAATACTTTTGAATTTTTTTAAAAAAGAACATTTGGACTTATGAAATCAAAAGAAATTTAAATAAAATAAACCCAAATAATTTCACATTGAGAAAAATTATAATTGAAATATGAAAAGTCAGACACAAAGAGAACTGTAAAATCAGCCAGTGAAAAGTGACATATAAAATACAGGGAAATTTCCCCGAGATAGTCAATGGCTGTCTCAGCAGAAACTTTGCAGACAAAAAGGCAGTAGAACATTTTCAAAATGAAGAAAGTTAAAAAGCAACAACCAAGAATATAATATCTGATAAAATTGTCCTTTAAAGTTGAAGAAGACATCAAGATATTCCCAAACAAAGCTGAAGAATGCTGAGCGCCATTGCCAAGTAGGAATGACTCATGGCATGACTTAGGTCATTTGCAGTGACATTGCATGAAAGGTGACCTTGCTAAAGGAAAAGGGCGGATCAGGGTTTAGGGAGGATCAGGGTTTAGGGTGCTCCTTTGGTTTAGGGCGGTTCCAGGTTTAAGGTGTACCCTGTTGGGAATAGGGCATATCCTCCTGCCTCAGGCACCACATTCCTTGAGTTCCCCTTGAGTTCTCACAGGATTCAGACAGCATTTTTAGATACAGAGCCCAGTGTAGGTGTGGATTTCCCCAGAAGGTGCCTGTAGCGTGCCACTGAGAGGTGGAGAATAAAGAATTGCTGTTTGAATCTACAAGGCTGTGAGTGGGTCATAATTTTGTGCCCAGCCAGACTGCGACAGAAGAAGTCTATCTTTACAAGACCAGTCGTATAAGAAATGTTAAATAGGTTTCTTCAAGTTGAAACAAACCAAAGCTAAATAGCACCATCAATGCATAGATAAGTATAAAACTTCCTATTAAAGGTAAATGCATAGATAAATGCAGAATAATATATCATTGTAATAGTACTGTGGCAATTGCTGTTCAATTCTAGTATAAAAGTTAAATACATAAGTCTAAAAAACAATAGTATAAAATATGTTCATGGCTACACAAAACAAAATGATATAAATTGTGATGTTAATAATGTAAAGTCCATGGAAAGGATTAATAATGTGGCTTTTATATGCAATTTAGTTTCTATTAGTTTGAAGAAGACTGGTATAACTATACAATATTTTAAGTAAGCCTGAGTGTAATCACATTAAATATATGGAAAAGAAAGTAAAATCAAAGCATATCACTATAAAAAAATCAATAAAATATAAAGGAAGACAGTATAAAAAGAAAACAGAGACAAAAGATGTATGGTAGGCATCAAACATTTAAAAAGTGCTAGCAATGTCTTTCTGGGGTACAATAAAAATTAAATATTTGGTATTCATACCTGGTTCTTTACACATTGCTCCTACAATCTTTGAAATCTCCAGTGTTCTAAGTGCCTTCTCAATGCTCATAAGGACTGGTGACTGAATGCTACTTCTACATGCCTACAAGATGGGAGCTGGTTGACAGAAAGGTCAAGAAATCATTAAAGGCATGGAAATATTCTCTGCATTACTTGAAGTCTGAGAAAGCAAGTAAAGATAAAGGTTGAAATTAATCTCCAAAAGCTAATGTCTTACTTTATTTACCTATGTCACAAAACATCCATAATGTAGGTTGAAGTATAGTTGTAGAAGTATGAAATTTCTTAATTCCTGTAAAGAACATAAGATACTAAGAAATTATATTTGTACATTAACTATGTAAGCATATTCAAATAATAGTCATTTAAGGTTGATGTTTGAGGAAAATTCTAAGCATCACTTGAAAATCCATGCCTAGTCTGATATAAATAATGATTGAATAATAATTAAATCTGATGTAATCACTCTAGCAAAGCAACTCTTTACTCTTGTATGTGTGTGTGTGTGTTTGTGTGTGTAAATATATATGTTTGCAAATAAATATATATATACACACACACACACGTGTGTGTGCACAGGTATTCAATTTGCTACAAGAACATGTACCTGCTTACTAAAAAGATATTGCAAATGAGGATCAACATTGCAGCATTAACAACCAAAAAACTTAATAAACTCACCTAAGTTTTGTTTTGCAAATAACAAATAATTATAAACATCTATTAGGGACTGATATCAGAAGCATATGCATAGGCTCTTTGTTGCCTGAGCTAAATAACTACAGTGTATTTTAATATAGTATGTGTTATATAAAATCCAAACACAGAGATCCCATTATAAGAGATAGATTTAGGGTGAGGGAGGATGATATGGTATTTATCTCTGTACAGACTCTTAAAACTTATTTACCGCAATGGCTTGCAGAAGTAACAGATGTTTATTTGAATGAACATTCATTTGTTCACATCAAGTCCCAGTAGACAATTCTATACTTTTAAGAGGTCAAATTTTCCTCTTATGCAGTGTTTACTATTGTGGTTTCCAATTGTTTATTTGGAGGATATAACATTAAGAAGATATGTAAAGTGGAGTCTTGAAGGATAATGATGTAGAATCTGAAGCAGAGATAAATATGCTAATTAGAAACAACAAAAATTTCAGATATAGACATGGTAGTGACTTGCTTTATATTTCCTGACAGCATGGTGATCATTTCTCTTCAAACAATCATGAATTCTCTCTCAAATTACCTTATTATCACACTGTTTGAGCTATAAAAATTTTATTTAAGAAAGAGTATTATCAGGCTTGTGATGTGCATCAGTGGTACAGTACTTACGTAGCATGCATGCGTCCCTGAAATTCAGTCCCCAGCACTGAAAAGAAGAAAAAGAAAAGAAAAAAATGACATTACCAAAAAGTGAAGTGACTTCTTTAAATAACCATAGAAACCAAATAAAGAATTTTCTTGTGAAAAATCTTTAGAAATTATACAATTCTATATGAATAAAAATTATTATAATTTGGAAGCCTGTCTGCACTTCTGCCACTTGCTATACAAAATGTTGTGTTTTTTTTTTCATGTATACTTTTCAAGCAAACAGCAATATCAGAACTACAGATAGTCTTTTTTTTTTCATAAGTTTATGTATTAGGGCCAGTTTATCATACCTAAAGTTATTTTGGCTCTGCAAAAGATTATTTTGGCAGAAGTTTTGTTAGTGTCTCAAATTGTGTTTTAAGAAATTTGGCTAGGTTTATTGTTTAAGATGGCAAGTGATAAATTTGAAATCTTATTACTGCATATTCCCAATCCTCTTCCCCAAGTCACTAGTTCTATGAGATTTTCATGTGCAATGATTCAACAAAAATTTGTTACAGAATTCCATAAACAAATAGGATAATTTTAGGAGCAGAGTTATAATGAGATAATTGTTTGGCTTTATTATTTTAGTGCATGAAATGCCTAATATATTTGGCAGCATAATTTAATCTCCATTATCTATGGAATTATTAGAAGAACAGATATAACATGTACACTAAAATATGAAGCTAATTCAAAAGTTATTTGAGTCAGCCTTCTTTCTCAAACTCTCAGACATCTATCAATTCATGGGAAAAGGTACATTATTCTATGAACTACTACATTAACAAACCTAGCCTTAATAGTAACTGGGACAAAGTGCCTTAATTTTTATTTATTTTCTTTAGGATGAGGGGGCTTTTGTTGTAGCTCAGTGGTAAAGCATTCGCCTAGCATGTGTGAGTCACTAGGTTTGATTCTGAGCACTACATATAGTTTACAGGATGAATTATGAGCATTGGAATTGCAGAGCCAACATGTTTGATTACTTTACAGGTTTGAAAAACATTGTCAAATTTACAAAAACCATACAGCATAATCATTGAGTGTCTGCTCAAATATCACTAGCTCTGCACTAGGTCAACAGCTTATCATACAACAATGAGCCAAGAAAGTCCCTGCCTTTTGATGAACTTATAGACTTATAAATAAGACAGGCATTTATTAGATAACAATACATAAATATGTTGTGACAAACGAACTTACATGATTCTTCTCTTGCACATCTCTTGAACTTTATATATAACTCCATTATGACATTACCCTTAAACTTAATTGGTATATATATATATTTTTCTGTTAGACTTAGTTGCTTAAGGGCAGGGACAAATATTTGTGACTACAGTGTCTAAGTGGATTAGAGTTTATGCATTTAGACAATGTTTACGTACATTCTATCTCTACATTTATTATGTATCTTTGGATAATTTTTTGGTCTCTCGTGCCTTGGTTTTTTAATATATAAAATGAATGGGGATAGTTATAATATTAACCCTATAGTGCAGCAAAAGTAAATATACAGAACTGAGAATAGTGCTTGACATATGGTAAGTGCTTAAGAACTATTAGCTATAATCATCTTTCCAGATCTAGTATAAACATTTTTTAATGTCTACTACCTAGCTTAATAGATAAATGCATTTAACTCTATCAATAATTCATAGTTCTTTAACATAGTCAACAATTTGATAAATGACTAGTCTTAAAAATTAGTATGTGCTTTTGCCATGACATGAAATTAAAAGTTTGATTATAAAATAATCATTATTTTGCCTCTAAAAAAAATTGCTGTGAGCAAAACAATGGCATAAATTATAATATCAAGTTAAAGAGTTAGTTCAAAGATGTGACATTTTATGTGCCATTTAAAAAATCAATTAAACTGCAATAATATTTTTTATTACTTAGAATTTTTATTTTATGTTTATTGAAATAATTTTCTTAAACTTATTTGGTCTTGGATTTTTATCATACATCACAATATAAAGAGCAATGGACAAGTTCATGCAGTCCCAAGCAATGATAATTGCATCACAATTGCCGCCTAAGAGTGATTGAAAACATCATTTATTGGATGGTACATTTTGATTTTAGAGATGATAAAAGGCACATGTTAGAACTAATGATGTCACATATATATTTATATGTTAAATATTATAGGGAGACCCTTAGAATATAAAGATTACTGATTCCCACACTGTCTCAGAAGTTGGGGTAGTCTGTGATGGGTGATGGTTTTAGCTTTGCTGAGATACATATTGCACATATTTTTTGTCAGGTGCACAGGACATGGTTGTGCAGTCAGTGAATGAATGTGGTTTGTTAAGTAGTCAATTCACATAGCTATGAGTGCACCCATGCAGAAATTCACACTTTCCTTGTCATTGTATTCCTAAATATAAGAACAGGCAAAGATTTCTTGTAGCCCTCTTAAATGAAAAGTCTATTTTGGGGTAGTTATACACAAACAAGCAAAACTACTCACACAGCGAGGTAAGGAAGCAGGGCTGGGGTAAGCTTAGAGGGCAGCTGGAGCAGCGATGGCAAAGGCGCCTGCAGCAGCAGCAGCAGCATAGTTCACGTGAAAAGATAAGGAAGGCTGAGGTCCTCATTAGGGCCAGCCTTGGCAGCCATCGAAGCCTCCTTCAAGTGGAGAGGTAAGGTAACCAGGCTAGGGTCCGCGTAGGGGGGCAGCCTGTGTGGGTCCGGCGGCGCCACAGGGCGGCAGTTTTGTTCTCAACGCAAGGTAAGAATGGGGGAGGGGGAAGAATCCTGGGGTTTCTTTGGTGGTCATCCAGGGCGGCGCCAGGGGAATCTTCATCCCCACAGCCAGGTAAGGTGGCGGGGCAGGGGTCCAGTGGGCGGCAGCCAGGGCGGCAGCTGCAGCTTCATTCTGGCCTCGAGGTAAGGAGACAGGGCTGGGGTCCCTGTTGGGGGCAGCCAGGATGTGGCAGCGACAACTTCCTTCCCAACCCAATGTAAGGCAGCAGGGCTGGAGTCTGCCTGGGGCAGTGGAGGGGGGCAGCGGGGTCTTCCTTCAGGAGGCTGGGGTCTGCATGGGCGACAGCAAGGACAGCAGCAGCAGCAGCAGCAGCAGCAGTGCCAGATTCCTTCCCACCTCCAGGTAAGGCAGGGGGTTGGGGCTCCTGTGGGCATCAGCCTGGGTGGCAGAAGCTGCTTTGTTATTGCCTTGAGGTAAGACAGCGGGGGTAGGGCGTTGGCGTGGGGGGTTCCAGTTGGGGAGGGGGACAGCCAGGTTGGCTGCAACTGGGCGATCTCCTTCCTGCCTCCAGGTAAGGCGGGGCTGAGGTGGGCTTTGGGTGCAGCTGGGGCTGCGGTAGCTGCAGAGGGATGGTGTCAGCGTGGGCATCAGCCAGGCGGTGGCTGCACCCGCTTTATTCTCTGCAGCGAGGTAAGGAAGCGGGGCTGGGGTCTGCCTGGGGCGCAGTAGGGGCCACTTCAGCTTCCTTCAGAGGGCAAGCTAGGGTGGAGGGGCTTGGGTCCTGGGGGGTGGGCAGTTCGTGTGGTGGCAGCTATGCTCACGCCAGGCTTCAGCGCCACCAGTGTCCAGGAACTATGGGACCTTTTGGCTGCTCCCATTACTTGGCAGGTGAGGACAAGGAAATGTGTTGCAGTTCTTGGGGCTTTGTTTGTTTTTCCTTGGGATTTTACCCCTTTTTTGGTAAATTTTGGATAAAATTTTCCCCATGATGTAAAGATTGAGCAAGAAATCTTGGTGATGTGTGGAGCTTTGCAGAAAGTGCAGTTTTGATTCTGCTTTGCCCATGGTGGCAGCTGGATCTTGGCAGGATGAATCTTCACTGCTGGTCATGGAAAAGGCTAGGGAAGCTTTTTAGTTGAGTTTTAAATTTCCCATTGTCGTGTTTAAGAATTCTACATGCATAGAAGAGAAATGTTCACCTTAAATAAGCATATGAGTGATTAACAGGGTATGTTTTCCTAAGGGAAAGGGAAATTTGGTAGCTCTTGCCAATGTCAGTCTGTGAATATTTAGATGTGTAGTAACTTTATAACATTTTTCATAAAAATCTGTTATTTACAGTTTGTCACATGTTGTTAATATTCCTTGCCCTTAAGTTCCCCGGCAAATCTTTTTTTATGCCTTCTAAGAAAGTAGACAATTGATAGATTATCCAAGGAATGAAAAAATATGTGAGTGGGTGATTTCAGACAATCCTTGAGGGCTGGCATTGTAAGATTCATTTTATCCCCAGTAACATTTTCATACGATAAAGGTTATCACTTTTAAAGCCTTTTATAAAGATACAATTTGGGAATTATATTAAGATAAGGAAAAGCTGTTGATTGATTTCTTAGATTAACATTTTTTTCCTCTTCTCTTTACTCTTTATAAAAACTATTCCAAGTGATAACTTCATCAAGATGGCCAGTGATAAGCAAATGTTCGATGATGACAGCGCCAGCACCAGCAGTGGCAGTTCAGATGTGGACCAGCAAGACCCTGCTACTCTAGAGCCTTAAGATCAAGAAGAAAGAACCTTCTGCTACCTAGCAGAAGAAGAGCACCAAACTCTCTAACAAAACCACTTCTAAGTTATCCACTAGTGCTTAAAGGTAACATTGTCAAATTGTCTTCCAAGCAATCGGATGCTTTTATTTTTATATCAAGAACAATACCCCAGAAATACTCTATGACCAATTATATTTGTACTTGAATGAATTGTCATCCTTTAGGGAGCATGAAAACATCCTCACTAAAATTATGCTTCTAAGCAAACTTATTCTGTACTTTGGTAATTTCAGGAAGAGACCTGGAGACCAAATTCTCATCTTGAGAGTTTAAGGAGTTGGCAAAGAATATTTGTGAAATTGAATTAGATGGTACACTGGGGATGTTTCCTTTTGTGAGTTACATTCTTGAGTGAAATTAGCCCCTGTCCACGTGGGTGTCAGTCCAGGCATCTATGGTGGCAGCTTCATGAAATGAAATGTGTCACTAGTCATGAAAGAAAATGATCAAATTATATTTGCTAAAAAATGTTGAATGTCAGGCCTTGGCTATTTTTGAACGCAGATTTTAAATTTGCTTAGTTTTACATACAAGTCTATAAATCCTGCATAATAGGTATGATTTTATTTTTGTAGTTTTAGTTATCTCTTCTTGTTCTTGTGAGATCAAATAAAACTGAAAAGTAACCATTAATAATCTCAGGTGTCACTTTGCTGTTAAAACTTTGCACATCTATAAAACGTGTGGATGTTCTTGATGTAGTGTAGTAGTGAAAATCAACAGCAGGAAAAATTATTTTGTTGGCTTTAAGTGAAAGATCACTTGTTTCCTGCTGACTTTTATTTTCTATGATGGCAAAAAAAAAAAAATCCATCAATGGGACTCCATCAGTGATAGTGGTTGTATTGAGTAGAATTCTTGTATCAAACATAAAATGTATCTATAGCATTACCTAATGTTGATGTTTTGTTATTTTTCATTGATCATAACTAAAAGAAAAAGAAAACATAAAAACTGATTAATTATTAAAATTTATAGTGATTTATATTTTTATTTTTGTATACATTTTCATCATCATTATATCATTAATCAAACACTAATGAACTTGAGAATATTATATTAAATAGCAGCAGTCCTTGAAATAATTTAAAATTCTTCTCAGTGTGTTGTAATCTTGTGGAGAGAACATTAAACAACTTGTGAAAACATTTTAAATTTCAAGAAAATCAGAGAAATACTTTTTTTCCCCTTACCTCAAGGCCCTCTTTCCTCTAAGAGTATGAAATTTAAATTTACATGCTGTACCTAAGAGCAGAGAAAAGAAATGGTTAAATAAGATTGCTAAAGTAGTCCTTGGAAGTTTTTCATTGGTAAAGGTATTTGTAAATTTTAAACTTTTTTCTTAAAAAGATAAAATATTGACAAAACTATTAATGTGCTCTTGCAATAGCTTTCTAATTTTTATCACAGTAAAAGTGGATTGAAGTCATTGTCAAAAATATTCTAGTTCTTTTCCTCTTTTTATTTTGTCTCATTTGGATATAAGCTTGAAAAGAGAATTTCTTTTGTAAAAGGTGTTTTAAAATTGATTTTATATTTTTTTGTTGAGTAGTAGTGGAGGATTTTCTCAAATCAGGTGTAAATAACTTACCTATTTACAGTAGCAAGTGAGAAAAAAGCTGCAATTTTTTTTAAGGAGTTTGGGTTATGCCTCTGAGAACAAAGAGGAAGCAACCATGTTAGCATTACTGAAGGCAAAACCAGCCTTGCATTTACCTGCATGATGGTAGAGAGCATTCTGATTTTCTGGTTATTTTGTAGACTGTCTCAAATCCTTTTTGTCTGTTTCCATTTCACTAATAGAATTCAGAAGGAGCTAGGTGAAATAACCCTTAATCTTTCTCCTAACAGCAGGTAAGAAACAAATTTTGCTGTTTTGATTTTTAAATTGTGAAATAATATCAGGAGATGAATGTATTATCTTTGTACGTTTGTGCAGCAGTGAAGGCTAACTAGCTATGTTTGCTCCCTTAAAGCTTTGCAAGTTCTTTAAACAAAAATTGCCCAGGTTAATTACATTAAAATATGAGAAAAATACTCTTTAGCATGTATCATATATTCTGTACTTATGAATATATTGATTTTGTGCTTCTTGCTGAGATTTGTTTGAGTGGTGTTGATTTTTCTGTTGTGTTTTTTGTGGATTATATTTATTCACAAGTATTTTGTAGAAACCTGTAAGGTTTTAACTTTTAAAGTTATTGCTTGTTTGTAATCTGAACTGATTATCCACATTTAGAAATTGTTGAATATGGTGATACAAAATGAAAAAGCATTAAACAGGAGTATAGTTGTTTTTGTTTGATTTATTCAGTAACTTGCCTAAAGGATAAATTTTATGTGCTAAGCTATTATTGTAGTTGTTATTTTCTAGAATACACATGGTTGAAATTATTTGCATTTTAAGCAAATATTATAATGACTTATGAAAATTCTTAGCAATAAATTAATTGGAATTATGAGAAGAATCAAATTCAGTGGAACTCATAATTTAAGATTGGTTGACAAATTGTATTAACAGTAGCTGGTTGATTTTGTTCATTTATGTCTTATATAGTGTTCTGTTGATTTTTGAATGGTGACTGTATGGTTGACAAAATTTATCAAATTTAGAGAGCAATATTATAAATAAATTGCATAGAAGTATGTGCTTAAGAATTAGAGGGGAAGGAATGCTAGAATTAAGGCAGTGTTATGATTTGATGTAAAAATATTTTGGTGTTTAACCAGTTTTTTTTTGCTACAAATTGTGTTTTCTCATGTTGATCAGCACCATCTCTGAAGTCTACTTGAGACATAATAAGGAATAATCCATTTGCTACTTATTGTGTGTGTTAACCAGATCCCCAGATAAGGGAGATTTGATCCTGATTTATCCAGTGAATTAACAGTTTTGCTTATATGTGTAGTCACAGGCATTTCAGTTCAAAAAGGAGACATGAATTTGAACTAATTATAAACTGAGGGTATGTCAGATCTCAAAATATTACTTAAAAATATACTGCTCTATAGTGTAGCCACTAGCCACATTCTGACTATGGACCAGGTTGTTGTGGTTAGTTAAAAATGTGATATGCTGTAAGTGTGAAAAGCATACTGAATTTTGAAATCTTATTACAAATTTTAAATGAATAAATATTTTAAAGATATCTATTACATGTTGAAATAATATTTGGCATATTTAGTAAGTGTTTTAAAAATTGTATTTTTATCATTTTAGCATAGTTATTAGAAAATTCAAAATTATGTGTGTAACTTGCATTATTATTTTGCTGAAAAGTATAGCTTTAGAGAAAAAGTAAATCAGCATTTTTTTTTTTTAGCCTTCTAAATGGTGTGTCAAATCTGCACCATTTAGGAGTTCAAGTTAAATTTGCTATGTGGAAGAATCACTTAACTTTCAGAGTATATTCTGATAATTTTCATTATGAAAGATGTAAAGATCTGTCAATTTAAAACTCACATGTCTTAAAGTAGCATGTCAGGTCAAACTTTTTTAAGGGTTTCTGTTGATTTTTTTGCAAATGGCTTAAACCAGTGTATGGATATACATCTAGAGAACATAGTAGACATATTGAATGCTTTCAGAGCAGTGATGTACTGGTGCATTTGGTAAAGGAATGTGCTTTAAGTGTTTAACCCAAGGTCACAGGTTGATTTTAGATGGAGTAAAATCTTTCTGTGAAATAGAAAGTAAGTTTCACTTATCACATATATTATTCTCTTTATATACCAAATTTCATTTAAGTTCATTAAATAATGCTTAACATTTAGTGATTTAACTAGTGAAACAGTACAACTTTGGGCTTGCTTGTGCACAGTAACATGGAATACTTATATCTATTTTCTTTTGTCACAGTCTTTGGTGACTGTTGGCTATTTAAAATGACATCTTTAAACTTCTATAGTTCTTTAATATCTGAGTTTCTTTATGGCTTTGTAAGTGATTCAGGAAAAAAAAAAGGTAAAATACAAGTTTCTTAGGAAATTAGATGTTGTTTCTTACTACTTTTAGGAGAGACTTTTTTCGATATACCTCAAATGTAAAATAATGCAGATGCTTTTGTGTGTTTTTGGCTTCTTCTGGGTAGAAGGGTAGTTCTTGTAATCTGATAAAAAAGCCTAAATTAGTATTGAGTTTTTGATTTCATGCCAGAAAATGCAATATATTGTGGTATTATATTTCTTTTAACTCATAGTTGCATAACTGAGAATTTTAGCTTTATGGTAGTTGCATTATTTAAATTTGTTAATTCATGTTGTAATTAAAAATGGGATTTTACAATCCTAAGTACATTTAGAATTTATTGGTTAATATTGCATGAGACCTTCGAAACTTTATGCTTGCTACTTCTAGGTGCAAGTATTTAATTATTGTTTTGGGGATGGTGTGTGTGTGTGTGTGTGTGTGTGTGTGTGTGTTAACTTGTCAAAGTATGTGACAGTGTTAATTATCCCTCAGGGAAGAAATGTTAAATATATATGGGTACATTCAGGAAAATGTTGAATGAGATATAGGAAAATCAAAATTATCTGTACTAGGGATATTTGTCTTAAATCCCATCTTTTGTTTTAATTAATAAGTTATTCTTTAGTTACATAATTAGGTCTAATGTACACATCCAGGATGGCCTTTGGGTACATGTTATTGTCAAATTAAAAGCATGACTTTAAAAGTGTTTGATTATATGTCAATAAAAATACTTATTTTTCTTAGTAAAAAAAATGTTGATAAAGATATAATTTCTAATGATTTGACAGTTTTTTAGGTTTTAGGTATTGAAGGCCTGTGGGTCAAAGCATTTTAAACACAGGGAAATAATATATGTTTTTTGGTTTACTTTTATACTTTTTACATTCTATATTTTAGATTAGGGAATAAAAATCAGTTCACCAGTGAGTGTGAAGGGAAATTATTATGAACATCCCTTTGTTTTACAGAAAGTTATGGACGAGAGTTGTTTAGTAATGTGTTGACATTTGCATTCTATTTATCAAAGAATGTGCTTCCTTTTCCACTTACAGTGAGCAGTTGTTTAAACAGCAAAAGTTTAGAAAGGTGCTGAATTTCTAAGTTAACCTTGAATTTCTTCTTCTATATATAGGGTACAAACATGTACTCTTAAATATTAATGGGTTTGGACTGAATCTATGTTAAAGAAGATATTCAGAAGTAATTGTAAATCATTTTTGGATGAGAGGAAGGCCTTATTGGGGGGTAGACATTACAGTTTCAAGTTTATATTAATCATGTTTACTAGCAAAACCTGAATTCAGCTACTGTAATACTTGTAAATACTATAATACTTGCAAATTTTGTTAACTTCCGTTTTTTAAAAAAAGAAAAAGAAGTAGTATAAGTTCTAAATAAGAAGTTGGCAATTTGCACATAAAAGTAATTTTTTGAGGATAAACTGTGTTTCTGTTGGTTGCCATGTCTCATTATTGTCCAGTGTAGATTAGAACTTTGCTAATTAAAAGGTGATCTTTAGACTAGCAACATATGTATCACACGTGTGATTGTTAAAACTCAGAATTTTGTTTTCCTCTAACCAGAAGTACTGAGTCTGAATGTGAATTTAGTATGATTGCTAACTGAATTGCGTGACTGAGGTTGGAAAAATCCTGCTACTGAAGCAAGACTGCTCAGATCCATACTGTGCCACTATTGGCATGCCACTTTATATAAGTTATGGGATATTTTTGTTCTTCAGTTTCCCAAGTTGTAAAATGAAGATTAAGTTAATCTCTCCATTGTAGAACTGTTGTGAGGATGAAATGAATTTGTTGAAAGTTTTGTTAACCACATAAATTGAAACCCTAAAGTGGATACAGCATGGTAAAAGTAGGTGAGATGGTTTAGCAGCATGCCCTCACTCTTGCTGCTATTTGATTCAGTGCATCCACATCCTACTTATAGGAATAATTACATCTTAATTTATCATCTAATTATTGAGTACATATCAAGCAGTTTGTTTTTAATGTGAATAAAAGCAGGTTTTTAAAAACTTTAATTAAAACGGAAAATTAGCCTAAAAGTGTTGATCATAGATGAACAAATACTCATTCCCTTCCAAAAAAAATATGTGTAAACTTAATGATACTTAAAAAGAATGTCTTGGACCTCGGACTGTAGCTTAGTTGCACAATGCTTGCCTAGCATGTGTGAGGCACTGGGTTTGATCCTGAGCACCAAGTAAAAAACATAAAATATACACATTATGTCCATCCACAACTACAAAATGTTTTAAAAAGTATTTATAAGAATACTATAACTATGACTGACCAGTAAAGTATAATAAATTTTTTAGATAGTTATATTAGTTAATGTTTTTCCTTCTTTAAATATCCCATGTTAAGAGTTTGTGATTTTATTCAGAAGGCAGTAAATTCAATATGTGTAAAATTTACACTCAAAGTAGTTTAGCTTACCAATTACTTCAACATAATGTAGTGTAATTCCAGGCAAAACAGTGAGTTGGAATTCAAAAAAAAATTTAAAAAACTCATATTCTTTAATTTTTTTTCATAATTGGTATAGTTAATATTATTTACTTAAAGATTATTTAGCTATCATTTCTATTTGCTTGTAGAAAGTACTTGATAATTACAGTAATCCTAATTGTGTCTCCCATATATGCCAGTGGAGCAGAAAGACTCAGTTACCATTGAATGATTCAAAACATTTATCCAAAAGAGTGATTGATTGAAAATAATATCTCTCCCACATAAGGTC
This sequence comes from Ictidomys tridecemlineatus, assembly GCF_052094955.1. Taxonomy (NCBI): domain Eukaryota; kingdom Metazoa; phylum Chordata; class Mammalia; order Rodentia; family Sciuridae; genus Ictidomys; species Ictidomys tridecemlineatus. The sequence continues at coordinate 10,351,725 of NC_135494.1, read as the reverse complement.
ACATTTTTATTAGCTTTCTATTATGTTCAGTGAAGATAATGTAATGAGAAAGTGGCTGAAAACCTTGGATACTTTTTAAAAACCTAAATGGTTATTTCAAAGCAACATGCAGCAAATTGTAAACTTTCTTTCTGCAAGTAAATGATTGGTACTTTATTCTCTTTTTGAATGTGTTGCTGTAGCAGAATGTAGATTATGTTTAATTATGAGGAAAATCAACAAGTCTTGCTTAGAGTACAAGACCATTCAGATTGAGAAAACTGAATGGTAAAACTTATTCTTCCATTCTCATCTTTTCTACAAGTATGATATAACAAAACCACTTGTAGATTTATTAGATCTACAGGAATATAAAGTGATGATTTTTTCTTTCCATATTTCTTTAGACAATAATTGTATTTAGGGGGGCTGGTCTTGTGGCCTAGTGATACAGTGTTTGCCTAGCATGTGTGATGCCCTGCATTCAATCCTAAGCACCACATAAAAATAAATAAATAGATAAAATTCATGTATGTGTCCAAATACAACTAATAATTAAATTAAAAAAGAATTGTGTTTCAGCATTTCATTAGAATATAAAACATAATATATCTTTAAACATTTAATGTTTCTTTTGCATCTGGATCATGGAAGTTTTTTTTTTCTCTTTTCCAATATGCAAAGTCTAGAAGATAGTTGACAATACCTGGAGACATTTTCCTTTTCAAAACTTGGGAAAAAAGGCTCTAGTATACAACAAAGAATTGTTTCCCTTCAGGAGATCCTAATGAAATAAAACATAATGTTTGTGTTATGTTTTAATAGGAATATTCAAGTAACTTGTGACTACAGAATGAAAGTTACCTTTGTATTGTCTTAGTGATGAAAATAAAAACCAAATGAAGAGCATGGCTTTCTCACCAGTGTGCAATTTAGTGTCAAAATCTAATATAATGTAATAATCAATTTCTGCAATCACAGAAACTAATGTAATTGCTTCTTTGGAAAAAGGTGAAAAGAGAGTATCAATATCAAATTTGGAGAAATCATAAGAGTAAGGGAAGCCTCTGGAAGAGATGAAAAGGATGAGTCTCTAACCACAAATTTTGCCCACTTCTAGTTCTCCCACCTCCTACTACATATCAGGCTTTCTATAACTTTACTTTTTATTTCTTGCCTTAGATAACTTAGCTAAAATTTATTCAAAAATTATGGAAAATAGATGTAATTTTTCATTATTAAGTGTTTGTTTTCCATAACACATTAAAAGCAAAATTGAATAATAAAAACAGACATAATAAATTATTGTTTGATATAATCCCATTTAAATACCTTTTTTAGACAGCAGTAATTCAAACAATTAATACTTCCCTTATTTAAAATGTAACATTTCATATTAATGCATCAGGAGGCTAAAACACCAAAATTGTCAGGCTCACTAAATTCTTCAAATATTTCATCTATAGAGGAAGAGCAAACACTTAGTGTTCATTATAAAAGGTTTTTTTAAATATGTAAATTCCATGTCAAAATATATCAAATCAAACATATATCAACTTTAATTCTCAATTTACTTCTTAATGTAATCATATTTTGTTGACTCTAAATAATATTGTCTAGTAACTGATAATGACATTAAAATTTGTATCATCTTTCTGCTAAAATATAGTAAGCTCTACTCTGAGCCCCCCATTCATAGGTCTTACATCCTGTTATCCCATCGTCATCAATGAAGCCAATAATATTATTCAGAAAGTAAACATCCTCATTTTATTTCTGTCTTTGCTTAAGAATAAAATCAGAGTTTATTAAAGGACTAAGCAATGTACTCTCTAATTTCTCTTTTGGCAATTTTCCCTTTGTTATAGAAATATACTGTGCATTTCAATCAAATTAAAGTTTCAGTTTCCCTAACTGTCTAAAATATTTCTAGTTAAGCAGATGATGATGCACCACCTGAAATCCTATTTTGTTTTCACAGACTTCTCAGTCTCACTGTGCTCCATCTGGAAATATCCAACTCCTCTTTTGTGATCCTTATAAAATCTCTCTTTTGTGAATATACCCTTTCTATGGTCAACTTGATGACTTGCTGCTTCCTGTCAGTTCTATTTTGGAAATATTTGCAAAACTGCAAATATTTATTTATTATCTCATATCACAGTTATTAATTCACATCACTATTTTCATATACTGACTATGAAAGAAAACCTTTCTGGCTTTGGCATCTGCCTTGGTAGCAGCAGTCCAAGCAGAAAGCCTGGGAGACCTCCTCTTGGGCTTCTTCTTAGCCTCACATTCTTCAGAGCTGACCTTCCTCTGGAGCTAGCTGGCTGAGAGCACAATGCTCATGCAGGTGCTGCAGGAAGTGGCTCTCAGGAACCTTCTGAAACTGTGCTGCCTGGCAACTGCTGCTTTTTCCACCACATGAGTTGCTATGACACACCAAGTATTCAAATATTTTAATGCAATTTTTACCATAATTGAGACATAACTAGAGGCAATTGTAAATCTCTTAATTTTGTGATTTTAGCTACAACACACCTTATAAAAGTTAAAATTAAAAAGTCTTATGTTCCACTAGCAGTAATTTTGGTATGTATCTAAAAAAATACCGGGGTCATTACATCATAGAAAACACTGCATGTTTATTTTCATTATAGAATTATTTACAGAACCTGGTGAAAAGAAAACTGAAGTACTTTTTAGATAAATGGTAGGTTGGTAATGGTGCCACATGCCTATATTTTTAGTAGCTTGGGATGGGGAGGCAGGAGAATTATAAAATTAGAGCCAGTCTTAGCAACTTATCCAAAAGACACTAAAAAAATCAGTGAGACCTTGTCTCTAAATAAAATATAAAAATAGGGCTGGTGATCTAGCTCAGTGGTAAACTAGCTCTGGTTTTAATAAACTGTACCATAAACAAACTAGCTCTGGTTTCAATACACCATACCATAAACAAACAAATAAACAAATAAAAAAATGAATAGGACCAACATATTGACCCCATGCTTTATTTTCTAAGAATCAATTTACTTGCATCCTTTCTGGCTTATCTGGACAGGGTATCTCACATTCCTTAACAAACTGTTATCTGCAGGAGAAATGCAGTTTCAAAATAATGTTCATAAGAGCAACCAATGTTACCATAAACAGGAAAATTTTGTGACCGTGTTAAAGACCAGATTCTGAAAATCAGAGAAACAAGGGTAATTTTTACTAACCACAAAATCTTCAAGAATGTATGCTTCTGGGTTTATTTAGAAATGGTGAGCATTAATATAATTAACCTAAAGTTGTTGTGGTAGCAAATACTTGAGAGTTTGATGTTATCCCAGCTGTCAGTACAAAGTCAAGAACTGTACCTGGACAGGACCCATTGGAATCTCTATTTAGATCTCCAAGAAAACTGGAATGCAAGAGAGCCATGCAAAAAAAATGTTTTCTCTTTTCAAAGAGAAAACTCTCTCTCTTTAGAGTGTCATCTTTTTCCTCTTTCACATCACTTCTAATAAACTCATTGCCTACTACTCTGATCAATAAGTTTGGAAACTTTATGTCTTGACTGAAAAAAAAATGCATTTTTAGGGCTTGATCTTCATAGTACCTTAGTTTCCCAAAAAGTCCCAGCCCTGTATCATTAAAAAATCCTTGACATCTGAAGGGCTCTCATAGAATCTCTTCAGTGCCTTCACTTCAAACTTTATACTGCTCTTTAGAAAGAAAAAAAAAGGAATAATAATGACTACACACTTCAACAAACTTTAGATATGGTGTCTCTTCACACATTTTATCAGGCAGTTATAAAACCTTCAAGTAGGGCAATATGGAAGGTCAAAATGAGGATTTATCACATTTTAAGACAGGAATGTCTTAAAAGAAAAATTTTAAGTCAGACATTTTGATAAGGTATCTGTGCCTGGGAAGACAGAGGGAAGAGACACAGATTGTTTCTATTTTTCAAACTTTCAAGTTACTTGTCTTCTTTTCTCTCATGTAAAATACTCACAAAAAGAAAGCAAAATCTTTAAATGGCAATGCAGCTCTTTTCAAAAAATTAGAAATACTGCATTCATTTGGAATATAGAATAGGAAAAAAAATAGTTGACAATGCAGAGAAGGAATGATGGCATTAAATATGTGAAAAGAACTGAGTGCAGTGGTGCACTGCAGAAATCAATCCCAGTATTTTTTGAGTCTGAAGCAGGCGAATCATGAGTTGAATTCCAGCTTCAGAAAACATCAGGTGCTAAAAACTCAGTGAGACTCTTTCTTTAAATAAAATATAAAATAGAAATGGGGATTTGGCTCAGTGTTTGAGTGGGCTGATAAGTTATAGAATTACATGTTTTCCAGTGACACATAAATATTACAATACTATAGGCTGCATGCCAAGATTCAATCACAAGTTCCACAGAAATCATATGAAGTCATATGGTATCTTATAGATAGTGTGGTGAATGTTTTCCTGAACCCACTGACATGGTCACACTGGGGGATGCTGTGTCAGAGAAGAACCACATGGAATCTGGAACCATAAGGAATCATAAGTGGTTTCTTTATGATACTCATGATATAAATAGAAGGGCATATATCAATCAATAATAAAAGTATGTGTTCCCTGAGATTTCAGGAAAACTCCCAGAATGAGACTAAGGGTACAATTAAGACCTGCCCTGATATGTGTTTCAATATCTCTGAGGACACAACAATAATTTTATGTCTCAAAAAAGTTTATGGGGAAAAGATGGCAAATCAAGGTTTCTGAGAAAAGCTTAACAATTTATTCTAAGCCCCCCATTCTAAAGCCTCAACCTGTGTGAAATACATTCTTCCAACTTTAATTAAAGATCACAAAGACATGAGAATTGGTGTACTTTGACCAATGATCAAAGAAATTCTTTAACAAAGCAGTTAAATAAGTCAATAATTATAAGTATATTTTAATTTTAAAGGTCAATGGAATAATTATAGTTATGATTTAAAGTTAAAAGTTAATAATAGGTCAAGAGATGTGTAGTCAAGTTGAGTATTTGAGCCCTTAAAGATTGAGATGAAAATGTAAAAGCTTAATAATGATTGGCAATGTTACAGAAAAATATTTTACATTATGTGCTTAATATCTTAGATAATTAATATATGTTTGAAAAGATTGTAACTTTTGAAAATTATGTAAACCTAAGAAGTTTTGATGCTATCCATTAACTACTTAAACAACAAAGGTAAAACAAACAAACAAACAATCAAAAAAGGATATCCCTCTAGAGGCAGCAGATCCTTGTGAAGGCTGCTCATAACTTACAACCATCATCCTGTCTCCTTTTCTTTCATTGATGCCACTTATCCTTCAGCACTTGACACCACTCTTACTTCAGGACCCCATGATTTCTACTGGGTCTTGACCTTGGCAATAGTAATTTACTTTTTCTTCATTTAAATCTAAAGTTGACTCTGTTGATGGGCTGTATTAAGTTATGAGATATATATATATATATATATATATATATATATATATATATATATATATATTATAGACATAAATGTCTGTGATTTGTGCTAATATTCTCATAGTACCCCATACCAAAAAAAAAAAAAAAGACATAAACCTATGATTATTCTCAAGGCATAATTTTTATTTAGTTACTTATACTCTAGTGTCTGGGATACTTATAGATCTGGAGATCTGACACCCTCTACCTCTTTTTCATTATTAATGTTAATACTAGAAACTTTAACATTTTACTTGTGTCTCCTTATTTATTGGGGAATGGGGATATTAGTGCCCCAGGGTATTACTTAGTAATTAAAATCTCAAGCTGTTTTCTCATAAGACAAGAGAACATGAATATTAAAGAAAATTTAAAGTAATTGTAGAATTTCTTCTTTATAAAAATATACACATATTGTTAAGGTCTATCAATGTACACAAGTTATTCCTCACCCCCCCCCCCATTACGGGAGCCCCGGGTCACTCGGGTAAGTGACGAAAAAAAGATTCCTGTCCATAGATAGCACGGAGCACGGGAGCAATCTGCTCGTCCCTAGGCAGATAGGGCGGAGAGAAAAAATGGCCATTTGAAGAAAATGAGAAGATTGATACAGTATGTTTGTGTCTAGTTTTGTCTCAGTGTATTGTATTGTCTTTATGATGAAAATATGGAAGGGGTGAAAAGTAAATTGATAAGGGAAAGAGACACTTCAGTGAAACCAAGAATAGTTAGGGCATGTGTTGATAAAAGCCAAGAAACTCTAGTCAGAAATAAAAAGAAAAAGAAAGTTCAGAAAAAAAAATATCAAAAAAAGTTGCAGCAAAAGGCTATTACTGAATACTTTTCATTACCAGAGGGTGCATGAATTGTTGTGGTGGCTGCCACGTGCGTGCAACCAGGGCACAGTGCAGCAAGTACTTTCCAAGCAGCGGCAGCTGGCTCTTCTACTGCTGAGAGCCCAAATTTAGACCTGACCCAGAGGCACAGTCTCACAGGCTCTTGCTCTGTGCCCAGAAGCAGTTTGAGTCCAGGACTCTCCCCAGGGCCATCTGGGGCTGTTAGGTCATTTTTAATGTCAATAACTAAGCTACAATGGGTCTCCCACACCAGGAAGCTAATGAGTAATGAGCACTATTTAGGCTTATTTTAAATGTAAAAAACCTTGAGATAATGTACTAAATTGTTTAGAAGGTTTTTTTTTAGTGGAATGCTACAGGATTTTATTTAGCCAGCGTTGCAGAGTTCCGGCCTTCATCCCAGTGTCAGTGAAAACGAAAGTGGAAGAATTTCCAGTGTTGCTGAAAACCTGAGAACCGGATGAGACTTTGGATCAAGCTAGCTGCCTGCAGAACTTACCTGGACTGTGATTTATCTGGACTGTGTCTATTGAGACACTGCTTTACCTGAACTGAGACAACATACTGTAATCTACAACAAATTGTAACTCAATATCTTTGCAAATGGTGTCATTGCTGGTATAATTTTTCCAAGGGCTTCTTGCATGGAGCCATCAATTGGCTTGGAATTGTTACATTTTGTATCCTCCCCTTCTGCTTGTAGCAGATTATTTATGGTGTTTTTGTAAAAACCACTGTGGTCATTATTTAAATTAAACAGAAGGGGGAAATTTTAAGGTCTGTAAACAAGTCAAAATAACACCTGGTATTTTGCCAGGGGAATGTTAGAGTTCATAAACAAGTCTGGATGGTGCCTGGCAAAATGCCAGAGGGAGTGGCTTGAGAAATAACAAAAGCGAGCCATTAAGTGTGGAGATTTCTTATTGGTTGACTGATGTATCTAGTTCATGCTAATTAAGATAAGCTGTGCAAAATGTATAAATAGTTCTGTTGTCCTACAATAAATGGCTCCTACTCCTGCTATATCAACGCACACAAGTCATTTGTCACCTCCCGGTTATTTTGCTGCAGGCGGACTGTGGCAATATATATATTCATGAATTGATTTAACCTTATATACATGACTAATGAACTTCTTTTTCTAGATACATGTATTTGAAGAAATTTTGCCATGAAATAATTCTGTCCTTAGGCACTTAATGAAATTCACCACAAAATAAAATAAAAACAGGGGCTGTGGAAAATACGTGGAATATCAGTTACTATGAAGAGGTCTGTTTTATTGCTAAAAGACACATATTTTTGGAGTTACTTATACTCAGTCTTGGAATAGAGGAAACACCCTTATTTGCCTTTTATTCTGAAAGAAACTGAACCCACTTGGAGAAATTAAATCAGGTCTCAGGTATGTGTAATGCCATCTATGTTACATAATTAGCCTTGGGTGGCAGCAGCTTGCTCTGCAGCTAGGGACTGCCAGCTGCCTTTATGTAGCACACATTCCATGTATAAACAGATAGAAACTGCCACAGTTGTGTGTTTTCTTGACAGCATGATTGATATCCAGAGCAAGTGGAAGACGGGTTCTGGTGAGGCCTCAACACAGATGAAATCACTCTCCACATTCCTATGAGTTTTCAGTTTTGTCCTTTTAGCTTTGTCCAGAACTTGGCAGGTCTAGAAGACTTTTGCCTTGGATTCACACACAGGTCATGTAGGCATCCTGCACTTGATCTCTGGGAAGAACAGGAAGAGTGAAGAACTCAGTGGATTCCTGAATCCCCACAGGCCATGGGGCTCCCCTAGCCAGAGCTGCTTCCCTCAGCCACATCCTTCTACCGTGATAAGCCAGGAAGGCTCTCCCTGATGCCCCAGTTCTGACATCCCACAGCCACTCACTGGTCTCCCTATCTGTGGCTTTGAGTTCATGGCCCAGGCTGGGAGCCTTTGGAAAATGGCAGCATATGACTGAATTAAATCACTTCACTCTTTTTCTCTCTCACTGTTGGGGTGCTCTTTCCCTCATTTTCAGTTTTCAAATAAGTCAGGCTGTACTGGGCATGGGGTGGACTTCCTTCTGGGCACTTTGTGGGCAGAAGTTCTTTTTTATACTTGGAGGAATGTAAACCAGATAGCAGATTTAGAAGAAAATATCCAATAAGCCACAATACAGACAGTTTCCAGGACAAAGTAAAATAGAGTGGAATGGGACAGGGATTCTGAAGTCTGGAAATGCTGGTGGCAGCACATATACCTTTAGATGAGGAAAGAGTCCAGACTCAGTGGAGGGTGCACTGACACACTCTCTCCCTTTCTCAATCTTCTCTGTTCTGAATTGAACCAGGGCCTAACACATGCTGGGCAAGCCCTTTACAATGAGTTATGCCCCCCCCACTTCCTGCCCTATGTCGTTGGAGTGGCTTGGTTGCCTCTGAGAGGCATTCATGCAAGTGGCTATCCATCTGGTTTTGAGATGTTTACACTCTTCTCATCCCAGTTCTCTCAGGTCTCCTTCACTTCCCAGGGCATTCATGTTTAGTGTAGAGAGATTTACCTATGGGGGGGAGATCAGGTTGAGGGAGGGGTTCAAAGGCAATGAGTTAGTTCCCAGACCCTCTTCCTTATCTGCTGGTTGAGGGGAGTCCATCATGAGATGGGGCAGTCAGTGACCCATTAGGGCCTCTCCACTGTAACAAGCTTCTGTGGCACACACCTATTTGGGCACTTGTGTGTGCACTGCAGGTGTCAAAATGAGTGAAAGGCAAATGCTAGGTGAAAAAGATGCCTACTCTAACATGTGCAGGAGACGTGACATGGGTGATGGGTTTTCTGAGTCCTCAGCCTCCTGCTGTTACCTTCAGATGCTCTGTGGATAGTGGTGGTAAAATCTTTGGGGTGGGTGAGCTGGTGACATGCAGATATTTAGGTCATCTCCAGGCAATGGAGTGAAACTCACTGAGTGCAATCTGATTTTTCCTAGTGCTGTGGCATAGTCATGCTGGGACCTACTCTAGTGTTCCTCTGAGACAGAAGAAGCATTAAGGTGTGTTTGAGGAATGTATGAGTCATTGTCCTAAAGGCTCCTCTACTGCAGACAAGTGGGGTGCTGCCCCTGGATTAGTGCCAATAGATTTAGTTCCAGAGGGCTGAGGCAAGAGGAGGTTTATCCTGCAGGTCAAGGAGCAAGGAGATCAGGGAGGAAACCATCCAGAGGTTTGGATTTTGGTGGTGTTGACGTGGGGGACAATCAGGTGGCCTTGAGAACAAAGAGCAAGTGCAGAGGGTCCAGGTTCAGAATTCCTGAGTCCCAGACCCTTCTGTGTTCTGTGCCCTTATATAATATGGGGGCAATGAAGGACTTTCAAGACTGCTGTTTCAGAATGTGTCTTCAGATTGGAATAGCATGGGGAAGTCCTTGCTGGGTCACCCAGTTGGCCCAGTAGAACCCAAAGAGTCCATAACCAGAAGTATGTGCAGGTTCACAGTCAAGGATAGAATCAGATGGTACACTGGCTCTAAATGTGGAAAAAGGGGCCACAAGCCCAGGGTTTTGGGTTGCTTCCAGTTTCTGGAAACACAAAGAAATGGAATTCCTTCTCCCCTGGGGAACATGGCCCTACTCACACCTCAGTTATAGTTCATCTATACATTTTGACCTTGGAAATTATTGTGAGTTTACTCATGCTATTCTAAATCCCTAAGTTTGTGGCCCTTTGTTACTTCACAGCACCTTACTCCTTTAATTTAGAGTAGTGGCTTTTTCAGGGTTCAGAGTCCTTTATGAAGTGAGGCTGAAGGTGCACTTGAATGCCAGGCTTGTGTCCACCATGTAAGGCAAATGTTCCTGGCTCCAGGGATGACTTTGCATTTTGGGTGAAGCAAGGACATTTTCAGGTGCTGCCAGGACAGAGAGAGGGGGTGGGACTGGGAGCTTTTCTGATTCTATCCTTATGTTAAATGCAGACATTTGAACTCTTGTCTTGCTGTTTCCCCATGAGGATTAATCTTCAACTTGGAAAGGAGGAACTGTGTTAGAGGATATATACGGAGCAGAGGATGGACATCTACATGCTGAGGGTGGTATCGCAGCTTGTTCGAGGCTGAACTGGGGGAGGGAATTGAAGAATGTAGAGAAGGCTAGCATGCTTTGGTGACAGCCACTGGGGATGGCATGTGGAACTAGCCACTGCAGCAGTGGTAAAACTAGAGTGATTTTGGTAAAGAACTGTTTCCTGGGTGTCTGCCACTGTGTGTGCAAATACATCATCTGTGAACATGTACGTGTGAATATTCATGTGTATGTGCATCCACATGAGCAATTCAGATGGGCTCAAAAGAACCTGGAGGTGGCTGACCTCCTCCTGCGGGGTCAGCAGGTGATTTCTATCTGCTGAGGCAAGTGCACCCTGGGTGCTATCTATCCCCCAGACACATGGAGTATTTAGCATCAGCCTAGGTAGATGCTTGGGAGAGAGGTCTGCTGATTCTGATCTGGTGGTTTCTGCAGGAGTCTTGCACACTATCTGCCTAGAACTTGGCTCATTTCTGGGTTCAAGTTTCCATCTTTCTCTGACTGTCTCTTGAGGACCTAGGACAGGTCACTTTACCTCTGAGTCTTTATTTCATGGTGACAGAACCATTAAATAAATTGAGATGCAATCAGATGCAAGCAGGAGTTCTCACAAGTGTTTAAAAAATCTGTGGAAGACAGATGGATCAGCCTCTTCACTGACCCCAGGAATGTTTTAAAAATATGTTCTGGGGTTTAAGCATTCACTGAAAAGTAGCAGCCCAGTCTAACTCTGTGAGTATTATGGCAACTGTGCTTTTATAACATTTGCTCTCTGCCTTCTCTCTACTTCACTCTTTGTTCAAGGCTTCCCTTTCCCAGCCACTCTGTGAATGGCTAGTGGTGGAGACATGGAGGTGAAGGCAGGGACTGTGGCTTCATTTTTGATGACTGAGAATCAACTGGAGTTTTTTCAGCAGCATGGTTTTTTTTTTCAGGTGTGTTTTCCTGTTTCATCATCTGAGCTGCTGAACAAACTAAACCAGGATTGGACTTCTCTGTGGTTCCAGCCATGCTTGTATTAGCTGAACTGAGAAGGTGCTGAGAGAATCACCCCAACTTGTAGCTCAGAGCCACTTTTTGTGCAGCTGCAGGGATGTAGTAGTGTGTGAGTCCAGTTGAGAAGCTAGTGACAGGCATTTCCTAGAGTTCAGTAACTCTGAGCCACCTGGTCCTCCCTGTATCCACTCAAGCTACTCTTCATTACAATGTTCATTTTAACAGACATATATTTTAATGAATTATTTTGTCTATGAATTTTATATTACTTCCTGAGAAAAACCAATCTCCTGATGTTCTGGCTCTATTCTTTTTTTTTTTTTTTTCTTAAGAGAGAGAGAAAAAACAGAGAGACAGAGAGTTTTTTGGTTTTTATTTTCAGTTTTTAGTGGACACAACATCTTTTATTTTTATGTGGTGCTTAGGATCAAATCCAGCACTCTGTGAAGGCCAGGTGAGCATATTACTGCTTGAGCCACATCCCCAGCCCTAGATTTATTCTTTTTCCAGTGCGATGAGCACATTTCATCTGTCAGTGACTCCACAGTTCCTTGATTCTGAGATTCATTAGTTCTCTCTGTCAAAAGGAAGAGTTTACAAATATCAGTGAAGTTTAAAGCCATTAACACCCACTGGCACCTCTGCACCTGGTTTAGTCAGAAGATTGAAAAAGATGAGTGGCCTTTTTTCTCTGCCTCTTTTGCTTCATATTTAGCATTATAAAATCATGTTACCATATGAAATTTTCTCATGGACTCTTAGGGTGTCTTTCACACAACCTGAAAACACTGCTCTCTCCCAGTTAAAAGATATTTTAATTTTTTTTCATTTTAAATTATGTTCTTTTAAATTTTTATTTTAATGGAAGTTAATGTTTGGATATAACTGGGGGCTTCAATATGATATTTGGATGTATTTTTGCAAGGTGTAATGATCAAATCAGGATAATTAAAAAATATATATCACCTCACTTTTTCAAATACTTTATATTGTTTATTTTTACATGGTGAAAATATGTAAATCTACAGTTCTGAAGCACATGATGCATTATCATTCATTAGAGTTGCCTTCCTGTGCCATGGTCACTGAAGCTCACCTGCCATCTTGCTGCTCTTGCCAAGTACCCTTCACCCTGCCCCTGGATACCCTCATTTTAATCTCTGCTCCTGTGCATTCAGCTGTGTTAGATTCCCCCTGTAAGTGAGCTCATACTGGCTTTGTTTTTTTTTTTTGCCTGCTTATTTCACTAAAACTAAATAATATCCATATTTTAAAAATTGAATAAGTTGCCAGAATTTTAGATTTAAGATGAAAGCTTAGCATTTTTTTCTTGACTTTTTGAAATACTCGTTTTTTTTCCCAGCAACAACTCATAGGGTAAAAAATGTCATGGCCTCTCAAGAGTTGAAGCCCGGGTAGAGGGTACACCCTAAGCCTAGCAATTACTTTCGAATGACACCAAATGTGGAACTGGAACACCTCAGGGACCTACTTCTGGAAGTGATGGTTGACCTTGGACTTTCTGGAGGTGATGGTTGACCATTGACAAGCCATGTGAGAACAGGTGCTAATGACATCTGTGTTGGACATGTTGTGATTGCCAGGCTGAGGTTTCCAAGGCTCTGTTATTGTTACTTTCCTGTATTTTCTAATAGGATTGACAACTGAAAAAAAGAAGATGAACTGACTTAAATCAGGATCCCATAAATGCCAGGGTCTTAACACTGAGTGATCTGTACTAATGCATCTTTGGGAGACCCATTAATTTCTTAATTTAACAAATATTTGAGTGTCTCCCATTTACCAGGCATTGCTTTTCTACTGACTGTTGAGTGGAAGGATGTGGTTCTCTGATTTTCAGAAAACTTATATTTTTGTAGGAAAGACATGGAGAAATCTCTGATGTTTTTGTATTTTTGGTGTCCATATTTTCTGAGCCCAAAATATGTGTAAGTACTTGTTGATGTTTAATGGAGCAAGAGTGTAGAAGGAGCCAAGATTCGATGACTGGAATAGAAAGAAGGCCAGACCAAGCTGTGGTCTGGACATGCACAGGCACTGGGGTAATCGGTACTTTTAAATACTGGATAGTGGCATACTAAAATTGAAGTGTTTATGTATAAAGAATAATGTTGTAGCAATGATAACTAATGAAAAAAAATGCCTGGCACATTTGAGAAAATGAATAGAATTTACTTGCCTTTGCACCAAGCAGAGTGATGATTTATTTGGTCAAAACTGATCTGGTTTGAAATACATTTTGAGCTCTCTGAGACCATAGGCTTCTTTTAATTTTATTTCTCTGGACAGGCAGTATTTGCAGGCTATGTCTAAAGACTGTCAGAAGGGGTGGTATACATTTTAAAATCTGAAGTATAGGGTGGATACTGTCAAAAAAAGAGGTCCTGAGCTTTTTTGGCTTGAACATTTAGAGAGAGGTTTTGAATGTGAGCACCCAAATTGTTTCTCTGTGTTATTAAATAATTAAGAATAGTGTGTTCTCTGGTCTGTGTGCAGATGATGGACTTTGGTCTTGAAGGAAGACCACTCAAGGCAATGTCAGCCAGAGCTTGGTTTTCTTGGTCTTTGTGTGCCCCCATGTAGATGAGAACCACCACACTTTGCCAATGCTCAGTGGTCTTTTCTCTTCCTGTAGGCTTTAAAGCTACTGTGGGTAACTTTTGTGGCTGCAGTATCAGATTTACCTTTTATAATCTTATTTGTAATTTTAGTTTGTAAATATCACCAACATTGTTGTAGGTAGTTATTTATGAAGCAGATCTGACTGAATCAGGTAGGACATTGGAAGTGTGGAGTAAAAAATGATAATGTCTTCTAAGAGGATTAACCTTGAGATGGAGAAATACCTATCTCCATCTGTCTGTCCTTCTGTTTGACTCCATCCATCCATCCAACTACCATCCATTTATCATTCATTCCTCCGTCCATCTATTATCCATCTATCCATCCTTCCTTCCGTCCATTCATCTATTCATCATCCACCACCCCTCCACCCTTCATCCCTCTATTTTCACATTTATCTATACATCAATCCTCCACCATCCAGCCATCCACCATTAAAGTTTGCTGTCAAGTGTGGTCTCAGGAGGTATGCCTTGGACTTTACAAATGGAAAAGAATTGTCCTGGAGAATAGTCAGAAGGAAAAGAGGCAGGAGCTCCTCTGAGACTGCATCTGTAGAGGGGCCCAAGCTACAGCTCTGTTGCCCAGTGGTGTGCATGACATGAGAATGGCAGGTCCTATTGCCAGAGAGCTGCCTCCTCTCCAGGTTGAAAGAGGCCTGAGGCCACTCACAGGGGCAGTCTCTAGATGTGGACTTGTGAATATGATCACCAGGTTGCAAGTCTCTTCCTGCCAACTGTCACGACCCCCTTGCCCGCAAGGAAGACGCGACTCAGGAATCTTCTTTCAGCAGTTTATTCAGGCCCCTGATATTCTTCTAATGATTCTTCTACTACCCGGAATAATAATTGGATGCCCCTCCCAGCCTTAATAAAGCACCTCGAACCCCAATGCAAAGCTGCCACGTGTACCCTTCTCACAGGGTGCTAGAAAATGACACGCCAACTTTCTCTGATAAGGAGCTGGGAACACGCCAACTCTCTTTGATATGGAGTTGTCCTTCACAGACCACAACGGAGCCAGCGCCGTCATGTAATGGCGACCACAGTCCGCAGGAACGGCTCACCACAGCTCCCCCTTTTTGTTTCACTAAGACAATACAGGCGAGAGTAGAGGTCCTATCCCACTGTGCAAAAGTGGCTGCATAGTATGGGCCAGCCCCAGGGGGCGCCTTCCCCAGACCTGACACCATATCAGCCGACGCCTTTTTTCGTGGGGCGGGGCGGAGACACGTCAAACCCGCATGCAATAGGACATGCTCCCCTTGAGGTCCCTCTTCTCAATGGATCACTCAAGTGCAGTGCCTTGCCTCGCATCCTGTATCGTGACGATGGTGAGTAAGAGGGAATAGCTGAGGTTGAACTGTGGCCATGCAGAGGTACAACTACAAACAAGTTGGCAGCACCCTGAAAGAAAGGCATGGACTTTAAAGTGATAGATAAAGACCAGTGTGGAAACCCTTCTGCGTGCAATGGCAACAAGACCTGCAGAGTGCAAGGGCTTTCCAGCACTAAGAGAAAGACAAAAGAAGGACATGTCGTACCCAGTGCAATGTTATAATAACTTGGGGTGCAACGACCATGTCAAAGGCACTAGTGTAGAAACCCATCTGCGTGCAATGGTAGCAAGACCGGCAGAGTGCAAGGGCTTTCTGACACTAAGAGAATAACGAGGAAAGACATGTCAATCCCAGTGCAATGTTATAATAACTTGGGGTGCAATGACCATGTCAAAAGTTTAGTGCTTAAGATGCGCAAGCCAGACCTGTGGCGAGTTGCCAGTTTCTAAAGCAGCAAGAGCTTGTATGATCATAGCCTTATCTTGAGCACTACGAGCCTTAAGGCGACAGAGAAACCACAAACAGAGGAACATACCAAAACAACACAGTGCACCAAAATGCCTACTCCCACCCACTCCTTAAAAAAGGAAAAAGCAGAAGATATCCAATTGGTGAATTGACCCAGAGTCACGGGATCGACACGGGTACTATTCAAGACAGCTATCTGGGTTAGTTGAGACTGGATCATGTCTTCCGCTTCCATGGACCAATTTCCGGCCAGATATCCACCAATGATGTGGGAAGCATTCCTGGAATCATTAAATCTGACAGAGGTTATACATAAATGTGCACGTTGGTCAATGCAGCCTAAAAGTACTAGGTCAGCCAATTCTTCTACCTGAGCTTGAAGAAAATCTATTCTTTGGTTGGTAGCTAAAATCCCTGACAAAATATCTTGATTAATCGCATTTTGTGATTCAAGTATAGTGGACGTTTGTTGAACAACTTGATTAATAGTGGCAGCAGTTTGTACTTGACTGGCCATGGCTACTCCGGCCGTAACTGCTGCAGCAGCAGATGCCGCCACAGCTGTCACTATAGCTGCCGTGATTCCAAAATCTCTGCGGACTCTAAGTAGCTCTACAATAGGAAATTTATCTGGATCCGCAGTGACTGGTATTGGGACAAAAGTTGGAATTTTCATAATTACTGCTACAGTCCAAGAACCATTTCAACACTCAGATAAGAAACAGGTAGTATGAGAACAATCCAGCATCCCCGATGAGGTGTGATTAGCTAAAAGGAACAGGAACGGGGATTGGATACAGACCATTGCAGGAGGCAATGTGGCATAATGTAACAGAGAGTTGAACGAAACAGATGTAAGCCTATTACCTCGTTCACTCTCCTTAGTAGCGCCAGAAACATTAGCCAGCCAACTTTTGGCTCCTAGTAATTGAGCCAATGCGGAAATATCGGCTGAAGCCCCCTTCTCATTGGAAATGAGCCATTGAAACCAAGACCAACCTGTTCCTGTAGAGGAGTTGGCATTGTTGTTAAAGTTATAAACATATCTCTTTAGAGGGGGGGAAAAGGAGAAACCTTTAGCAACTTGATGTTTCTCCCAAGAATGATCCTGACAAGGCGTAAATGTCGGGGGAAAACCAAAATTAGGGGTACAGTAAGGAGAGGCCTTGAAATGAGTGGCATAGCAAGTACTATTAGAAGAAGGAGGCATTGGGATTAATACCTCGGAGATAATAGCTAAAGTAGTTATGTTTAAAACAGAGCTAGTTGCGGGGGTCCCTGAGCCTGATTGCTTCCCTGAAACTACTTGGCTCAATACAGCACTGAGAATACTCCCTGAGACTCGACTGGACCGCAATGGGTCCTCCCAGTTAGTCAAATTTTTGGTCTTAAGGCTAATACAATTAGTGTTCCCAAGACTGAAACAAAAAACTCCTGTGAGATTAACTTGAGACTGATTAAAAATATTTTCCATGTCCCCTCTAGGAGAGGTACAAGGAGCAGACATCTCACATGAGGTAGAAAAAAGAGTGGGGAGGACACTAGAATTACTATGAACTGGCATTGGCATTGGCCATGCCCGTGCCACTGCCCACCACTGCATTGGTGCCATCTGTACCGTTGGCACCAGCATCAGAGCCAGAGCACTCATCAGAATTAAGCTCCTCATCATGGGGCTGTTGTGGCACCTCCTGCTGCTGGTTAGTAGATCTCGAGACTCTTCTTGTCAGGCGTTCAGGGATCCACAGCGGCTCCGTGCGATCCTGGGGAAAAACACATACAGATCCTCGTGCCCATGTCAGCACGGGGTCAGGACCGTTCCATTGGCCCGTAAGAACATCCTTCCACTTAACATAGCCAGTCACAGAGGGCTGAGGGGACACATGTCTATCGGCCGCAGAGCGGCCATGAATATCCAAATTCAAAAAATTAATGGTAAAAAGAGCTAAGGACAGGCGTTCTTTAGGAGTGTGGTCAACTCCTATTCCCCCTTTTTGTTTTTCTAAGGTTTCTTTTAAGGTGCGGTGGGCACGTTCAACAATGCCTTGTCCTTGAGGATTGTAAGGCAACCCATGAGCAAGTTGTACTCCCATAGTAGAACAACAAGATGTAAACTGTCTGCCAGTATAAGCAGGTCCATTATCAGTCTTAAGGGATGCAGGTGCACCCCATGCTGCCCATGCCTCTAAGCAATGAGTAATAACATTACGTGCCTTTTCTCCCGATAAAGCAGAAGCATGAATAATTCCAGAGTATGTGTCAATAGAAACATGTACATATTTGAGGTTACCAAAGTCAGGCACATGAGTTACGTCCATCTGCCAGACGACCAATGGCTTCAATCCTCGTGGGTTTACACCATAAGTAGGAGGATGAAGAAATGTGACACAATGGGGACATTGTAATACTATCTGACGAGCATCTGCTCTGGAGATGGAAAAACGTCTACGCAGCGTCATAGCATTGACATGAAAGTTGTGGTGAAACAATTTAGCTTCTTCTAAGGAGGAGGCCAAGCATACCAACTGGCTTCTAGTTGCCGAGTCAGCACAGGCATTACCCTGTGATAACGGGCCAGGAAGAGAGGTGTGAGCCCGAATGTGCATTGGATAGAAAGGGGCAGTACGGCTACGGATAAGCTGTTGAAGCTGATTAAAGTAAGCAGACACAGTATGGGTGTCACTAATAGCTCCTACAGCCTCCAGAATTTTGAGCGCCTGCACCACATAGATGGAGTCCGAAATGAGATTGAAAGGAAAAGAACACTGTTTAAAAACTTCAATGACAATTTGCAGTTCTACCCATTGTGGATTTCCAGGAGCAAATTGATGCTGGACAGGGGGAGAGTCATTAATCACATAAGCTCCCATTCCAGACTTAGAGCCATCAGTAAAAATGTTAACAGCCCCCGGAATTGGAGTGGGTGAAGTTACTTTAGGGAAAATGATAGGATGCTCTTTAACAAAATGGAGTAATGGATGAGAAGGGTAATGATTATCAATATCCCCTTGAAACGAGCAACATAGAATAGCCCAGTTGTCTAGAGTAGCACACAAAACATTAAGTTGAACTTTAGAATAGGGTATGATAAGAGAAGAAGGTGCTTGTCCAAAAAATTGAATGCTCTGTTGAATCCCTCTAAGTGCTAACGCTGCAACAGCATCAGGATAGTATTCTAAAGATTTTCCTGGGGATACATGTGGGTGGATCCATAGTAAAGGCCCATCTTGCCACAGTACTCCAGTAGGCTGCCGCATAGTGGCAAGGACACATAACTGGAAAGGTTTATCACTCTGGAGCCTGCATAGAGTGGCATGTTGTATAGCTTCTTCCACTTTTATAAGGGCCGCTCTGGCCTCTTTAGTGAGGGTACGAGGGGAAGTAAGATCTGGATCACCCTTAAGAATAGCATACAAAGGCTGGAGCACGATATTAGGAATATGTAAATAACCTCTTATCCAATTAATATCTCCCAACAGTTTTTGAAAATCATTTAAAGTTTGGAGATCTTGAGTTCTTATAGTAACTTTTTGTGGTTTTAACATGTCATATCCAATCGTCGCTCCCAAATACTGAATAGAATCCCCTGTTTGAACCTTTTCAGGTGCAATATGTAATCCATACTGAGCTAACAACTTCACCAGGTCTTTATAGGCCTCATAAACTGACTGCTGTAATTTGGCTGCCAATAATACATCATCCATATAATGAATAATCTTAATGGAAGGATATTGTTGTCTGAGAGGTGCGAGTGCCTTCCCTACATACATCTGGCAAATCGTAGGACTGTTAGACATTCCCTGTGGTAAAACAACCCACTCAAACCTTTGATCTGGTTCCTCGTGATTACACGAGGGAAGGGTGAAGGCAAAACGCTGTGAGTCCTTAGGATGCAAAGGAATAGAAAAGAAACAGTCTTTAATGTCAATAGCAATGATATGCCAGCCCTGAGGAACAGAAGAAAGCAGCAGCAGCCTGAAACACCCCCGCCATACGGAGGCGGATCGGGAGGCCGCCCGTTCTTGAGCCCTTGCTTATCTCTGTTCCCTGTACCTAAACTCCCTAGCTGCCGAGACAGCGTCTCCAGCTCCTCCTCTTCATTATCTTCTACCTCTGACCCACTTTCGCATGGGGGCGTGCGCAGCACACTGAGATCTGGATACAGTCTCCTCCCGTTCTCCACGCCCCGCACACTCCCCTCTTCCTGAGACACTTCACTCTCTGTTGTTTCTGATTTTTCCTCATGCAATTGTTCTAAAACCTCCTGCCCTTTAACAAGCGCTTCTTGGCATCTGCCATCCGTAAGACAACTACGGACCATCTTCCAGAGGGGTATCACCCCGCCCTCTAGCATGCCCTGCTCACGAGCAAAGTCAAGGTCTTTGCCTAATTTATCCCAGCTGGGTGTAGTGAGGCTGCCTGAAAATGCAAACCACGGTGCAGCTGTATCTACCCTCTGTAAAAATTTCTCTAAGGTACTGCGTTTCACCTCCAGTCCCTTGGAACGTAAAAAGCCATCGAGGGCTAGAAGGAGTGGACTTGAAGTCACAGCACCCATAACGCAACACAAGAAAACACAGAAATCGAAAGTGAAAGTACACAAAACAAAACGAACATACACAGAAAACAAAAACGAAAATACAGAGTGCAATTGCTATGAGATGTAACGCCCTCTCTTTTTACAGAGGAGCAGGTACCTTTTAATGCTCCCTCTTTATGTATAGAGGAGCCTCCGCTTTTTAACAGCGGGTCCCACCTTACCTGGGACTTACCGGCGCGCCTCCCTGACTGCTGAAAGTTCTGGTTCCTGGGTGTTTCTTTGTTTCTTTTCTCCCGGGTCTCGGCACCACTTGTCACGACCCCCTTGCCCGCAAGGAAGACGCGACTCAGGAATCTTCTTTCAGCAGTTTATTCAGGCCCCTGATATTCTTCTAATGATTCTTCTACTACCCGGAATAATAATTGGATGCCCCTCCCAGCCTTAATAAAGCACCTCGAACCCCAATGCAAAGCTGCCACGTGTACCCTTCTCACAGGGTGCTAGAAAATGACACGCCAACTTTCTCTGATAAGGAGCTGGGAACACGCCAACTCTCTTTGATATGGAGTTGTCCTTCACAGACCACAACGGAGCCAGCGCCGTCATGTAATGGCGACCACAGTCCGCAGGAACGGCTCACCACAGCCAACTACATCTAAACCACCTGCCTGGCCCCTGGAGGCTCTGGATCTGCCCAGGGTTATGGGAATGGGACATAGTGACCTTAGACAAACCCCTGGCCTATCAGGTGAGTATCAGAGCCATCTTCTTACCCATAGCTGACCTGAAGGACACGAAGGCTCAGTGCTGAGGCTGCAAGGCCTGCTTGCAAGAATGACAAAAGTCCTATTTGTCTTTTCTTTCTCCTCTTTGTCCAGCCTCAGAATCCTAGGCCTACCCACTGCCCTTGATTCCTAATAGGGTGCAGAAAATCTAATATGATCTTCCAGCCTTATTTTAAAAACTAGCCTGGTCAAAGGGCTGAGTATTGAAACTGATTTGAATTTTAGAAAGTTACAAAAATGTTTTCTGAGTTTATGGCCTGGAAGACATGCCTGCTCTGGGCTTTCCTCTTCACCCAGGGACAGAGCAAGGGGCAGGGTGGAATGAGATTTCCACCTCTCTGAAAGACTGGATGCATGTAGAGGGGAAAGGGAAGCTGGTTATGGCTGGAAGTGTGGTTTCAGCTTTCTGTAACTGTGATACATTCCTTAGATGATTTCAACATATAGAGTAAGAAGGTTTATTTCAGCCCACAGCATTGAAAGTTTCAATCCTAAGAATTGGGCACTTGTTGCTTTGAACCTGTGGTGCTGGTTGGTGAGAGATCAAAGCTGTTGCTCCTATGACTGTGAGCACCAAGAAGAAAGAGGAAAGGGCTGGGACCCTTTCTCACCTCTCAAGGACACCCCTGTTTCTGAGCTCCCTCCCAGAAGGCCTCCCTTCCTAAAGGCACCAATGCCTCGCAGTAGTTCCCCGCTCCCAGTCTCTTCACAATACAGCAGAATGAGGGACAAAAAGGCATTTGACACAGTCAGGACAGGCACTGTGCTTAAGGTATGTGTGCATGTGTTCATTCAGTCCCTGGAGGTGCCACCCACATTAGCATACTTGTCCTCACCTTGTAGAAAGAAACACTGAGGCAAGACAGACTGAATAAATAGCCTCAGGTTCACAGGTCCAACGGGGGCAAAGCTAGGCTTTGAACCTGGATGTCTGATCCTGGGGACACTGTTTTTGGCCCTTATGTAAGATACCTTTTTAGGAACTGTCATAGGGAGAGGGTTGAAACCACAGCCTAAATCTCACCTTCAAGAGGGTGCACAGCTTTATGGCCCTGGCTGGTTTCTCCTCTTGAATCCTCCTGCCAGGGTCCTATTGCAGCCTGGTTCTTCATTGACTTTGGGAGATTTTGAGAATATGGATTGTTTCTCTTTTGCAGTCATGTGTTTTTATGAGGAGCAAGTAAGGTAAAGTGAGAACACTTGGAAGCCTTAATGGTGGCTGCCTTGAGGCACCCTCAGTGGTGGCAACAGGAAGTGGATGGAAGGAATGCCCTCCTGGGGTCCTGAGGACAACCTCTATCCCTGAAGATGACCTCCATCCCTGCTTCCTGGCCTGCCTTTGTGCCTAGATTTGCAACGTTGGATCTAATAGGACTTCAAAGAAGGCACATCTCTAATTGGCAGCTGTAGGCCATGGGTGGCAAAAGGGAGCCATCATCGCCAAGCTGGGAGACCTTAGCAGATTGCCTTCAATGGCAGTTTGCTGGACCTCTTCTGAGCAGGAAGAAATTCAGATGTGTCAGTCCCAGATGTCCACGGCATTTGTTGTTTAATTTGAAAATTGCATCCTGTGCACCAAGTGTGTGCAGGGCATGGTACCAAGTGGAGGGTGTGCAACAATTTGCAAGATGAAGCCTCGTGGCCCAGTAGGGACAACACAAATAAAGCATGCATGGTGGATGTAGCATGGTAGGTGCTTTGAAGGAACGCAGTTCATGGACTCAGCGGACAGCCTGAACTTCTGCCCTGAGAGGGCTTTCTGGAGGAGGGACCATCACTTTGAAACTTGAAGGATGGACAGGAAAGGTCCAGCAACCAAGGGCCCCCAAGTGTGAGGAGAAATGTTCAGAGGGCAGAGAGTGGCATTGCAAAACCAGGAAGGTGCTGGTGTACCCTGAACGGAGCACAGTGGAGGGCTTTAGCTTAAAGAGTGCCAGAGGCACTCATGAGCAGGCAGCAGGGTGATTTACAGGGAGAGGGATGTCAGATGAGAGGTTCTAGCAAAGTGGAGATCCTGAGGGATGAGCCCTAGTAGGTGTGTAACCAGCCTACTTCTATATCCAGCCTCTCTTTACACTGGCTTCCAGTTGGTTCTACCAGCAGTGGTACAGCACAGGCCCAACAGCAGAAGGCTCCAGTGTGATTTTGAGTGCAGTAGGATGGCTTGAGCTCCAGCAGACCACCCTGAGGCTGCATAGTGTGTGGCTAGGAACCTGGGTGCTTCTAAAGTCATGCATGGGAGGACAGTGGCAGGGAGCATGGGGACATACACATCTCACTTGATGTGAGCAGCACATTGAGACTCCAGTGTCTGGTGTTGTTCACATGGTGGTTGCTGGTCGTTTTTTCAAGGGCACAAAAGGGGAAGTTCTGTTTTTATATTTGGGTGGGTTGATCTTGATTTGGCTTGGACTGTTTTATTTTTGGTGGGAAATCTAAGAGGCAATGTTGGTGTTCCTTTGTCTATAAATTTGGTACTTGAAATAAAGTTCTGTGCAGTTCTGATAACCATCTTAATACAGATTGCAAATGAACTGTGAAGGTTTCATGATAGCCTTGAGTACCCAGGTGTCTGACAGCTCTTCAAGGACAGGAGTGCCCAGAGCACCAGGGAAAAGCCCAAGTGAGTCTGAGTGAGAGAAGGAGAGGTGACGACATTTCACCCTGGCTCATGAACTACTTTGAATAACCACAATAAAGTGAAATTGGTTCTTTTTTGAGCATTTGAAAGTTTATGTCAGCAAGCATTTTACAAATAGTAGGTTGGACAGAAAATGAGTTTAATTGTATAAAAGGTCAGATTGCTTTGAGGCTATAAATCGAATTTTTCCATCTTAGCTTTGTTTGTTAATATTTATTCTTAGTGTGATAAATATTGACAGGAGAGACTCTCTGGCTGTTTCCATGGATCTCTTTTACTTAATATTTTCTCTCTGTATTCACAGAAATGATTGGAACAATAAGTACCCTCTCACTATGTTTTTTTTTTTTAATTTTACCTTGAATTTCAGAAGATACTTTTGTGTGTGTGTCTACTGTGGACCTCAGAAGATTTTTGTCTGGTTTTCTGAGTGGTAAAAATGTCAGTGCCTAACTGATTGTGCTAGTGAACTTTCAATTACAAATAGAATAACTCAAATCCAATATGGCTTAAGGGAATTTCCTGGCACATATAACTGAAAAGCTCAAAGATAGCCTCAGGTCTGGCTAGATCCAGATGCTCAGAGATATGGCCAGAAAGTGATCTCTGTCTGTCTGTTGCCTCTGTGTTCCTCTGTTGGCTTTAGTCTCAGGCAGTGCTTTGTAGAAAGACAACTGGGCTCAAAAATTCCTGACAAGTTCTGGTAACCTGTCTCTTTGTTGGCCAATCAACTGTGGCCAAGAAATGAAGAATCTGATTGGCTTGGGTGATTGCACAGTTTCTCCTTAGAAGAGTCTCTCTCCATGAAGACACTGTGCCTTGGCCACATGTGTCAATCCCAGAAGCTGGAGTAGAGCCAGCCCAGCCTGAGCTGCATGAAATTCACAGGGTGCCCCCCACCCTGGGAAGCCCTGGTGCTGAGTCGCTGGGTGTGGGCAGGTGGCACTGTTCTCAAGGGCCCTCTGTATGGAGAGACACAGATCAGGAGCTGTTGATAATTCATGAGGGATTCTCTCCAGGTGTGTGTGTCCCTGAGGCAGGGTGGGACTGAAGGTGACTGGAGTGTGGCAGGTTGGCAGGAATGGCTTCTGAGGGGGAAGAGCCTGAATCCCATAGCCCATCACCATGAGCCTGTGTGGTGAAGACAGCCTGGCAGAGTCTGCACAAAGTTATTTGCACATAAGATCCTGATCCTTGCAGAGATGCTGAGAGGTAACTGCTGCTGCCAACATCCCAATTTTACAGATGAGGCCTTGGAGGGCCAGAGGTGTGGTGATTTCTATAACTTCATGCTGGAGTCTGACCTCAAGGCAGGTATGTGGTCCCAATTTCACTAAGCTACTTGGGTGCCTCTGGGGGTGGCCATTCCCACAGCACACAGTAGGTAGTCAACTCCTGGTGTGTAGCAGGGACTTGGTGAACAGACATTAACATAAACCACATGGTTTAGTGTTGTTCCTGAGTTTTCCCGACCTTCACCCACCACATTTGACTTTCTCAGAGGGACAGTTACGCTGAGTGGTTAGGCCAGAGCTGGAAGGACACTTTTTAGGGTCTTTGCCCGCACCCAGATCTCTTCCTGTGTGACACTTTTTAGGGTCTTTGCCCGCACCCAGATCTCTTCCTGTGTGACCCTGGAACTGTACTCTGGCCTATCAAGCTCAACTTCTTGGCAGATGCATTTTCGCTGAACCTGTGGTCTGCTGGTCCTTCCAGTCTCTTGCCAAGTCAGAGGGCAAAAATTCACATCCTCAAGGTTTTCTGCTTCCTGGGTAGGCACCTGCAGAAGGAAGACCCACTGGGCTAGGACCTTCTGTCAGGTGTGCAGAGAGATCCCCTCATATACTCTCAGGCCTCCTTACTCTGCCCTGTAATCATTCAAGTTTATTTCCCATTTTTTTGCCTTTTTAAATTATTAGTTGTTCAAAACATTACATAGTCTTTAACATATCATATTTTATACATTTGATTCAAGTGGGTTATGAACTCCCATTTTTACCCCGTATACAGATTACAGAATCACATCGGTTACACATCCACTGTTTTACATATTGCCATACTAGTGTCTAATTTGTTCTGCTGTCTTTCCTATCCTCTACTATCACCCCTCCCCTCTGCTCCCCTTCCTTCTTCTCTTTCTACCCCATCTACTGTAATTCATTTCTCCCCCTTGTTTTTTTTCTCCTTTCCCCTAACTTCCTCTTATATTTAATTTTGTATAACAATGAGGGTCTCCTTCCATTTCCCTGCAATTTCTCTTCTCTCCCCCTTTCCCTCCCACCTCTCATCCCTGTTTAATGTTAATCTTCTTCTCATGCTCTTCTTCCCTGTTCTGTTCTTAGTTTTTTTCCTTATATCAAAAAAGACATTTAGCATTTGGTTTTTAGGGATTGGCTATCTTTACTTAGCATAGTCTGCTCTAGTGCCATCCATTTCCCTGCAAATTTCATGATTTTGTCATTTTTTTGTGCAGAGTAATACTGCATTGTGTATAAATGCCACAATTTTATCCATTCATCTATTGAAGGGCATCTAAGTTGGTTCCACAGTCTAGCTATTGTGAATTGTGATGCTATGAACATTGATGTAGCAGTATCCCTGTAGTATGCTCTTTTTTAGGTCTTTAGGGAATAGCTGGGTCAAATTATGGTTCAATTCCCAGCTTTCCCAGGAATCTCCATACTGCTTTCTAAATCAGGCACACCAGTTTGCAGTCCCACCAGCAATGTACAAGTGTACACTTTTCCCCACATCCTCACCAGCACTTGTTGTTGTTTGACTACATAATGGCTGCCAATCTTACTGGAGTGAGATGATATCTTAGGGTGGTTTTGATTTGTATTTCTCTGACTGCTAGAGATTGTGAGCATTTTTTCATGTACTTGTTGATTGATTGTATGTCCTCCTCTGAGAAGTGTCTGTTCAGGTTCTTAGCCCATATGTTAATTGGGTTATTTGTTTTCTTATAGTTTAATTGTTGAGTTCCTTGTAAACTCTTGATATTAGGGCTCTATCTGAAGTGTGAGGAGTAAAAATTTGTTTCTACCATGTAGGCTCCCTCTTTATCTCTCTTGTTGTTTCTCTTGCTGTGAAAAATACTTTTTAGTTTGAGTAAGTCCCATTTGTTGATTCTTGTTATTATTATATCCCATTTTGAAAGGCACACCTAGCAGGGCCTGCCTTGCCAGCTTTCATATCCCTATTGGGATGCAAGTGGCTCTCTGCTAATTGATCACAGACTGAGCAATTGGCCAAACAGACAGGATCTGTATGCTCCGCTTAACCAGAGCAGAGGCACTGCACTTGTGGCTGGGCTTAGCTCTGGGGCTGTGAGGTGATCACACTTTCCTCCCACATGATGGAATCCTTTGAAATGTACCCCAGACCACACTGCCTGGTGAGGGCTGCCTGGAGCCCCTGGCAGAGTAACCCCCAGGAGCCCATGTCAGTGTGTCCTCTTGAGCAGCCCAGTCTCATCTCTGGAGGATGGGCACAGAACTCTGAAGTATCCCTGGTGGCACCAGCGATCCTGTGTGCTTCTGAATCTGAGGACCTCTGGTCCATGGGATCCTTCCCTCAATACAGGGTTGGTGACATCTCTTACTGGGGCCTGGGAGTGCTCAATGGAGGTGATGGTCACTGATGCTTGCCCAGGTGTTTGAGGGCAGCCCCTGGAGGCCCCAAGACTCAGAAGAGTGGTCCAGGCTCAGGATTACACAGGGAGAAAAACTGGGGCACTTTCTGGTGGGAGCATCATCCTGGGGGCAGTAAGCCTAGTGCATCCCTTAAATCTCGGTCAGAAAGAGGGCTGTCTACATGTTGCTGGTGCATGGGCAGGGGCTTCCAGGGGACACCTGGTGCAGATGCTTGGCATCCCAAACAAAGAATAGAGTGAGATGTGGGGCCAGTAGGAAAAGCTAGGGGTTAATAAAGGGGAAAGTCCAAACTGTTGCCTCATGTAGCTCAAGGCCCATGGAAACAGTGAGCTCCTCTGTGCTGGAATGTGCTGGTTCCCGAAAGCCCCTGGCAGATCTGGGGTCAATGTGCACTGATCAACACCTGAACTTGATGTGAATGTTCTAGTGCCCATGAATTTTTCCCCCCAGAAAAGGCACAGAGAGGCACATAGCTCAGGGCTGACCATGTGTGTACAGGCAAGCTGCATGTCAGTGCCTCGGGCCATGTCATGCCCAGGATGGGATTTCCTCTGCAGTGTCTTGACTTGAGGGTCATCATCTGACTTTCTCCCTGAGTCACAGATGCCTCAGTTCCTTTCGCAGGAACTTTACTTTAATGATACCAGGACACATATAACAGATGACACCAATTGGTATAGAGTTGTTAGCAGAGAATTTTTTGAGAGGCATTGTAGTAATTCCTAATAGTTGTATTCATCCTGACAAAATCATAAATACATGGGATTTGATTTCAGCTCATTGTCTCCTTTCCCTTCCTTCCTCCCTTTTCCCATTCTACTTTCTCTACTCTATTGATGTTTCCCATCTATTTATTTATATTGATTGATTCTTTCTACTTATACATAAAATTGAAATTCCCTGTGGTGTACTTATATATGCATATGCATGGTTTTTCAGAATTCACTACCTTGTCCTGTTCTTGCCCATCCCTCCTCCCTCTTGGTCTACTTCTACTCCACTTATCATCTCTGGGCACTCCCCTTCCTATTTCCTTTATTTCACTCTAGTTTCCACATGTGAGAGAAAACATTTGACCTTTGATTCACTGAGACTGGGCTCATTTCACTTGGCGCAGTGTTCTCCACTTCCATTATTTTATTTTTCCCTATGGCTGAGTACAACTCCATTGTGAGGATAGACCAAATTTTCTTAATTCATAAATCTATGACAGGCATCTTGGTTGATTCCATGACTTGGCTCTTGAGAGTTGTGCTGCTATAAAAATTGATGTGCCCACACCACTGTAGTATGTTGATTTTAGGTGTTTTTTTTTTTTTTGGATAAATACCAGGGAATGAGATAGCTGGGTCCCATGGTGGTTCCATTTTTAATTTTTGAGGATTCTCCATCCTTCTTTCCAGAGTGATTGTGCTGATTTGCAGCTCCACCAGTAATGTGGAAATGTGCCTTTTCCCCACAATTCTTCCCAGCATTTATACTTCTTTGTTTTCTTGATAATTGCCATTTAGATAAAAGGATATGAAATCTATATGTTTTTTTTGTTTTCATTCCTCTGATTGCTAGGGCTGGTGAGCATTTTGTCATATATTTATTGTTACTTGTTTTTCTTCTTTTGAGAAGTGTCTGTTTAGTTTTTTTTTCCCCACTTTTTGATTGGGTTGTTTGTTTTTTGGTGGTAAGGTTTTTTGAGTTCTTTATGTGTTCTGGTTATTAATCCCCCTCACAGGAGCAGTTGGCCAGGATCTTCTGCCATTCCATAGGTGCTGTTATAACACACTTAATCATATCATTTGCTGTGCAGAAGCTTTTAATTTGATGTCACCCCACTCACTGATTCTTGTTTTATTTCTTGGGGTGTAGGTTTTTTTTTTCTTTTTTGAGGAAGCTGGTGCTGCATCAATATGATGGAGTTTTGACCGTATGTTTTCTTTGAGAAGTTGGAAGGTTCCTGTTCTAATTCCTAAGGTTTTGGTCCATTTAGACTTGACTTTTGTGCAGGGTGAGAGACAGAGATCCAGTTGCATTTTTCTACGTATGCATGTCCAGTTTTTTCAGCACCATTTGTTAGAAAGACTATCTTTTTTCCAACATAGATTTTTGGAAAGTTTGTCAAGTATCCAATGGTTGTAAGTGTGCGGGTCTGTTTCTGTGTCTTCTAGTCTATTCTATTGGTTGTCATGTCTGTTTTTATGCAAAATCATACTGTTTCTGTAACTACAGCTATGTAAATATGGTTTGAAATCCTGTAAATCATTGTGATGCCTCCTATGTCACTCTTTGTGCTTAGTATCACTTAGACTA
This sequence comes from Ictidomys tridecemlineatus, assembly GCF_052094955.1. Taxonomy (NCBI): domain Eukaryota; kingdom Metazoa; phylum Chordata; class Mammalia; order Rodentia; family Sciuridae; genus Ictidomys; species Ictidomys tridecemlineatus. The sequence continues at coordinate 10,321,953 of NC_135494.1, read as the reverse complement.
TTCTGTGTATCTTATTCTTTCAAATGAATTTTAGGGCTGTTTTGTGAAATTCTGTGAAAAACATAATTAACATTTTAATGGGGATTACATTGAATCTGTATATTACTATAGTGGTAGAATGGCCATTTTGACAGGATTAATTCTGCCAATACAAGAACATGGGATGTCTTTTCCAGCTTCTAGGGTCTTCTTCAATTTCTTTTTTCAGTGTTGTATGATTTTAATTGTAAAATCTTTCACTTTCTTGGTTAGATTAATACTCAAGTATTTTTTTGAGGTTATTGTGAATGGGATGGTTTTCCTGATTTCTATCTTGGCTGAATCAGTGTTGGAGTCTGGGCTTAAACTGCTCCAAACAAATATAACCTAAACTGAAGGAAGATTTGGACCGAGGACTGTGATTAGGAACAACTTTTAACTTTTGTTAAAGATGTAAAATTTCAATAGTTTGGCATCAGGCTTATATTATTTTTATACACAGCATTCCACTTTCATTATAACTTCAATCTTTTTTGAGGAGCTTCTCTTTGATTACCCTTCATGAATGATTAAAATAAGATTAACTTTGTCCTTGGTGCAGGAATAAAAATTGTTTACTCAATAGGGTTCATCCCATAAAATTTTGGCTCCAGAATTTTTATTATGAGGAAGAAATTTATGCTTTCTTCCTTTATGAGTGTGGGTATATGATCTGGGGCTGTGGCAGCCACACTGTGACCATGAGAAGCCTCATGCGTAAATTTAATTGGATTAGCTGCCTGAAAGAAATAGGGGCATCAATTAAACCCCAATAGTTAGCTGCACTAAAAACGGCTCTATTAATAGAACTTGAGCAATCATGAAGCAGAGTTGGTGTGTGTGTGTGTGTGTGTGTGTGTGTGTTTACAATTGAAACCACCATACAATTTCTGAGAATTTGTCAGATTATGCACTAAGGTCTTTGAGTCCAAAGGGTTCAGAGTTTGATTTTTCTTTAGAGCAGGAGTTCTTTATTTAGAAAAAAGTGGATTTGCCATTCCAAAGGGAAGAGTTTGCCCTGCCTTGGGATGTAGAACAAATTTTCTGCCAAGAAACATGAGGGGGATAAGGGAATCATATCTGGAGGGCAGGTGGTTGGGGTGCTGCTGGGGTCCTAGAGCAGTTCTCAGGGAACCTCAATGGAGCTGGTTTGGGTGCTGCTGGAGTCCTAGAGAAGTTCCCAGAAACCTCAGGAGAGGTGATTGGGGCGCTGCTGGTGTCCTAGAGCAGCTACCAGTGAACCTCAGGGGAGGTGGTTGGGGTACTGCTGGGGTCCTAGAGAAGTTCCTAGGTACCTCCGGGGAGCTGGTTGGGGTGCTGCTGGGGTCCTAGAGTGATTCTCAGGAAACCTCAGGGGAGGTGGTTCGGTTGCTGCTGGGGTCTTGGAGCAGTTCCCAGGGACTCAGGGAAGGTGGTTAGGATGCTGCTGGTGTCTTACAGAAGCCCCCAGGGAAGCTCAGGGGAGGTGTTTGGGTTCTGACTGTGGTGCTAGAGCAGTTCACAGGGACTCACCAGGTGGAAGAGAGTGCTGAATTTGTCCTCTCTGGGGAGTATCTGGTGGTTCATGTTCAGAAAGTAACAGTAACATGGATCAGTTTGTAATACACTGTGCGGGGCACATGTGTGGCTTATTTAAAGTTCACCATGGCAAGGAGGCTGAGTGTCATCACCCACTATTTATGTACATGGATGCCAAATCCCAGCAGCTCAGGTAAACTGCCCAGGTCTCACTGGAAGTCACCTGAACACCAACCTGCTCCCAGTTCCTCTGTGATCTTCTCTGGCCCAACGGCCTCCCTCATCGTGCATGACACCTGCTGTCCTGGGGGCCAGTGGATGGCATGCTTTGGGCTTCTAAAGCCTGCACAGCAAAATCATACCATTCATTTCTCCTCACCTGATATGTTGTATTATTTACATAGCTGTTGTCCCCTAGATATTCTTGACGCATTCTCTGTGCATCATATGTATAACATGAATGCCAGGACATGTCCTTTACCTGCTCTCTACCTGCCCCACACATGCCCTGCCTACATGAGCCCTCTTTCTGCTCTGTACCTGCATTCCACTCAAACATCTTAGGACTTCATGAAATAGCCCTGCACAAGTGTCCATCAGCTGCCACACCAGTGGTGGTTAGAGTAGTGGTGATCTGTGCTCTGGGCATGGGGGTGCCCAAGCTCACAGTGCATATTTTGAGGGGAAGAGAAGGTGCTTCAGTCTCTGCTCTTCATCTTCTCCATGACTCTGTGTCTTTTCCTGTTTTGTCTCATAGAAGCACAACTTCCTGGACTCATCACCCACACTAAAACAAGAAACTTTTTCTTGAGATCCTTAAGGAACTCCAGGGGTGGAGGACGCCCCTCTACATAAAGCCACATCTTGAGTGCTGTGTGGATGTGGGGTTGGAGAGCACGCCAGACACTGCTGCATTTTTCTCTCAGCACTTTCTATTACAATCTTAGCTGCTGGCAGAGCCAGGGCCTGAGTCAAGCCCCTGGGTTGCCAGCCATACTCTGCCTCCCAATGGTGGTATCTGAGCTCTAGCCTGTCCTGCAGTGTGTGCACCTTCTGATCATGTTGCTTGGCTCTCCAGGCTTTTCATCTGGGAGGCCAAATAATTAGACCTGGTCCTTTGCTGGAGGGATCAGCATGGTGCAGGCGAGGCCTGAGGCAGTCTGTGCAGAGCCCGCTGGTGTGGAAATGGCCTCTGTGGATTTTGGTACTGGAAGCTACACAGACCCATTAGAGCCCTCTGGGTTCTTTACTGCTGCTGTCCTGTTCACACCTGACACGGTGTTCTCTGGTGTGGCCTCGGCTGGTCCTGGTGCCTTCGCATTTGGATCATGAGTGTTTTTCCCAGGGGTCATTGGCCATGAGCTAGTGGATGCACTGACCTCACTCGTCTATATGTTGGCTACCAGTAAATATGGTGGCATCTGATCTCCAAATATGAGCCATCTTTACTTTTGATGAATGAAGTGGTCAGTTTTCCTCCTTGGCCACCCACACAAGAGTCTGTCCAATGACACCTCAGTAGCGTCTTCACATGGAAAATTGGAGCTGAAAGCATGCACCCAGTGTGATGAGGGTGCCATGGATCTATGAGAGGCCTCAGCCTGAGTGGCCTGCAGCATGATATCAAAGGCATCTTGGTGTTGGTTACTAAGTCCTTTTCCTACTGTTCAATGTATCGTGAGAAAGTGCATCCACAGTTTTGGCCTGTGGCCCATGCCATCTGAGACTCACAGTCCATCCTGAGCTGTGTACGTCCTTATTTCCTTGGGCTTCATGCACATCACTTGATTCTAAGCAGTTCTTAAGTGTCAAGGAATGTTGAAAACAGTGAGTGGTAGAAGGTGATTGGCAGCCTTAAGGATCTCTAAGTAATACTCCAATGCAGGTTTCCATAGTGGTCCCTACCCGTGGCACACAGGGACCACTATACTCACCCCCTGGGAAGTTGCCGCCTGTGCAAATTATTTAAAAAGCAAACAAGATCAAGAAAGAGGGACAGCAGAGTCAGGGCAAGACTTGTGAGGGTCTTCAGTGGACGCCGTCTCTCCTGGCCGAGGTTTCTTAGGAAATGCCTGTAACAAGAGATGGCAGCCAACCAGCTGGGAGCCTGGGTACAGACTTGTCAGAGAGAGAAAGAAGGGGGGATGCAGAAGAGGGGGCATCAGGAGGAGGGGGAAAGGAAAGGAGGACAGCTGGGAAAGTATCCATGTCAGAAAGGGGAGAGAAACAGGAGTGGAGGGCAGCATGACACGGGGCAGCAAAAGGTGACAATATCGCATTTTCTTTTCTTTTAGTTAGAGAGGCATGCCTGAGTTCACAGTCTCACTGCAGGGTTCCCTGGGCAGGCAGCAGCAGGAGCTTCACGCTACCCTCATGTCTCATCCTTCAATGCCTCAAGTTCTACTACAAGAACATTGCTCGCTTGGGCTATACTGGGGCTATGATTTTGACAAATTCTTTTAGAATTTTTTTAAAGTTTCAGCCACATGGAATCCTGATTGGTCATTAACCTGTGCCCACCCCACACTTTTTTTCTTTTTTTAAAAGATTGAGTTAGAAGTCATGTAACATAAAATTAACAATTTCAAAGCCATAAATTCAGTGGCACTTAGCACATCACCCAAAACCGAAATTTGGTACCCACTAGCTAAGCAGTACCTCCCCATTCCCCTGCTGTTACTAGACCCTGGAGACCACTGATCTGCATTTCTGTCTCTATGGTTCACCTTCTGTACGAATCATATCACTCAATATATTCACTTTTGCACACTTTGCAGAATAGTGTTTTGATGGGCACTGTTGTAACATGCATCTTTCTTCATCCATTTGTGTAGCTCAGTAATACTTAAATGTCATGAATAGACCAGGCTTTAGTTTTTCCTAAACAGTCAATGGACATTTGAGTTCTTGCCACGTGTGCACATTATAAAAAGCACTGCTCAAGTGGTGATGTACAGGTTTAATCCGGGTGGCTTAAAAGGCTGTAGAGGAGGATTGCAAGTTCAAAGCCCAGCCTTATGAACTTAGCAACTCGACAAGAAATTTAGTAACCCCTGTCTCTAAACAAAATTTAAGAAGGGCTGGGAATGTGGTTCAGTGACTAAGTGCCCCTAGGTTCAATCACTGGTACCAAACAAAACAAATCAAAAACCCCAAACAAACAAACAAAAGTGCTGTTGTGCACGTTTGTATGTGTATTTAACTGATTATCTGTTTTCAATTCTTTGAAATCTAAGCCTAGGAGTGGAATTGCTGGGTCCTGTACTCATTTTATAAGAAATTCATTGTTATACATATTAGGGGAATCTTTTGTATCCATAAGTACACAAACACGATTAGGTCAACTTTATTTTCCAGTGCCTGCCTTTACACTCCATCCTCTGTGCTTCCACTCCCTCCTTTTCTGGTTTCTTATCTATTTTCATGAGACCCTCCCATATTTCTCTTTATTTTTGCTTTCTAGTTTTCTCACAATAGAAAGCATATCTGGCTCCTACAGTAATTCCAGGTTAACAATTTGAGAAACTGAAAAACCATTTCCAGAGCAGCTGTGCCTTTTACATCCCCACCAGCAATATGTGAGGATCTGATCTCTCCAGAACCTTGCCACCTCATTTATGTCATATTGTAACCAGTGAGTGAGTGTGGAGTTGTGGCTTACTTTGGTCTTGATTTGCGTTTCTCAGTTGTTGCAGTAATTCACTTGGTCAGCAAGGGAAAAGAAAAAAGAAGAAGAAGCAGAGCAAGTGAAGCAGCAGCAGAAAAAAAGTCCTTTATTGTGTACAAGCAATCTTTTTATAGTATTGTGAACAAAGAAGGCAGCCTTCCAACATCAATAAATCAGGTCTTTCACCTAATTAAACATAGCATATAGAAGTTTTACTTTCTAATCAGAAGTGACCCACTTCTCATGGCTAATCTATTCTCGGCCCAGAGTATGTTGAGCTCTGCTCTTTGTTAATAACAGATAATAAAATTTTTCTTAGAGCCCTCCTAGCCCACTTGGCAGAACATCCCATTTGCAGGCAAGTCTTCCCAAGGACAGCAGACACCTCGTTTTCAAGCATGTCTGCCGTTACCTTATCTAAACCTTGAAGGAGCCTCTTGTTTGCAAGTAGGCCTTCCCAAGGACAGCAGACACCTCCTTTTCAAGCATGTCCGCTGTTACTTATCTATACCTTAACAGAATATCCTGTTTGCAGGTAGACTCCATCAAGGACAGTAATAGTAACACACTTACATCTGATTCTCTACACTCAGTTACTGATGATGCTGAACATCTTCTCATGTACTAGTTTGCCATCTGTATGTTTTCTTTGGAGAATTGTGTAGTCAAGACCTTTGCCTATTTTTTAGTTGCATGATTTGTCCTTTTGTTATTTATTTCAAAGAACCCTTAGCATATTCTGGATATTAGACCGTGTCAGACAGATAATCTGTAGATCATTCCTCCCATATCACTGTCTACTTTTTCTTCACTTTTGCTCATCTTTTTTTAACCAGCAGCACTTTGGACTGTGTGTGGTCTGATGATTAATCTTGAGGGTATCTTGGCTTCTCAGGTCTCAGCAGTGCTGGAAATGGTCTCCCTATGCCTGTCTTTGCTCTCTGCACATGGGCTTCATCTGCCTTTGGCATTCCTTTTGTGTTTTCATGAAAAAGACTGGAAAAGCCTTGCTGAGCCTTCCCCATAACTGTGTGCTAGGTGCAGTGGCTACCTGGGTCCCTGAAGTGGCAGCTCCTGGCCTTCCCCATCCAATGGTGACTCTTACCCACTTGCAAGTGAGAGAAAGAGTCCATCTACTTCCTCACATGCCCATCACACCCCATGAATCCCAGTGGCAAAAAGTGACCTGTCCAAACTCAGACTACAATTAAAATTAATTGAAATGGCCTACACTTTGGGCTCTGATTTTCAGGCAGTTGTAGAAAGACACTTTGTTTTCAAGAGGAAAGCCACTCACAGAGTTCTTCTTTCTCCTGCGGGGGGGGGGGGCAGTATGCCCACACTCCCCATTATTGTGTCGTGTTGGCTTGCAGAGTTGACCTGGGATGTATTCTTATAAATGTTGTTTTCTACCTCACTGAATAAAGATGGCAGAGGGTGTGAAGATCACAGCCTTGAGAACCAGCAATGGAGACCAGTGGTCAGTGAACTACAGCAGCACTCATATAATGGACACTCTGGTCTCCATGGGCCACTGGACATGCAGGGCAGGTGAATGCTGAGAGGCCCAAGGCCCGAGGCAGTCAAGGGACTGAGGACTGAGTGAAACCCAGCCTAGTAGCCAAGCTTCTGAAGGGCTGTGGTGCAGGACACATGGGGTAGAGCTTGGTCCTTGTGCTCTTCATGCACAAAGGCCTAATGAGGTGGACGTTGTCCAGAGCCCCTGAGTTCACATTTATCACAATGCAGGGTTTAATATCTAGTTTCAGATCATCTTTATTATTATTGGTATTATTGTTTTTAACTAAAAGTTGATGAATGTAGTGGGACAAGCAGAACTGACATAAGAGGCAAGAGAAAAGTGAACATTATATGGCAGACAGAGGAAAGCTCCAGCTTTGGGTCATTGTTCCTTACCACCTTATCATTGTTCGGATGTCACACCTGGGGACTGGATCATGTCTTTGGTCTTAAGCTAGGTCCCTGGTGCTGCTGGCTGGCAGCCTCTCTTCTCCAGCTTGGGTTTGAGCCTCAGGTATGTGGGCTGTGCTCAGCTGTGCCACAGAGAGAAGTTCTCACTGATGATGTTGCATCATGACTCTTGGTGGGTTGCAAGATCCCTTGCCTGAAGTCTCGGCCCCTACCTTCTCCGATGTGTGGAGCAAGCATCTTCAGTGTTTATTCAGGTTAATGACCATGACAGCTGTGCAGACACCATCACGGCTAAGGCCTCACCCTGGGTGAGGCACCAGCTTCTCATCTGGGCACACGAGCCCCTAGTGCCACTGCTCTGTCATTCTGCATTTTTATAGTCTTTTGTCTTTTTGTTCTTCTCTGTTAGACTCTTTGAAGACCACAGGTACAGTAAATTTGGTGGGTGTGTGGTTGGTGGTGACAGCCTGTTCCCTGGAGTAGCATGGTGTGGCTGCCTCTTCCTGGTGACCCTGATGGCATCAACTGGAATTTTCTTCTGCCTTCTCTTTGAGGGGCAAGAGGGGCTCAGATGAGTGCTGGTCAGAAGCCTATTAGGAACCACTTCCTGGGTGATCTGGACACCCCTCCATTCAAACTTATTTCAGCAGCCTCAGGTGACCAAAATATCTCTGGAAATCTATGTCTATCTGCAGAGCACCCCAAAATGCTAGGCACCCCAAATATAGAGCATCTCCAAATCCAGAACATACCCAAATACTGAGAACCCCAAATTTCTGAGTTGTTAACATTACCTCAGGAGATTCAGCTGTAAGTAATAGACCATCTGCCCACAGATGACTGTTACAAAAAAATTTGGTCATCTCCTATCACAAAGAATTTATACCTGGTTGGTCCTGTTATTGGTGACACAGTGATACCACATACATGTCTACTCAGTGTTTCTGTCCTCCTACTCCATTCCAGCCAGAGAACTGACCACGATCCTCTACCTTATCTCCTCATGGTCACAAGATGGCTGCAGCTCTTCCAGGCATTGAAAACTCAGCCAGAAGTATTCAGGGGTTGAAAAAGATTGGGATTTTTCCTAAGTGTCTTTTTCTACAATCAATCTCCAGAGGAGTCTTCACTTCAGAGCTCATCAGTAAGCTGTGGGATCTCTGCAGGTGCTCTTTGGAATTATTCGTTGACTAGTATTTGGGTTTTGTAGTGGGAGATGGTCTCTGCCATCAGGAAATTAAGAGGAGAGAATAGAAGCTAGTACTCTTCAGAGTTGGTGTCTGTCAAGGGTTGTGGCTTTATTCTGTTTTGCACAGAGTGTACCTGACCCCTATAGCTCTGAGGAAAGAAGGTTTATATTGTCTGACCATTTCAGAGGCTTCAGTTTATGGTTGGTAAAATAGATTGCTCTGTGCCTGAGGTGAGGCTGAACATCATGGCTAGAGGGTGAGGTCGGTGGAGCTGCTCAGCCCCAGGCCTTGGGAGTGGAGAAGGCAGGAGCTGGGGATGAGATGAACCTTCTCAGACAACATCCCCAGTGATAACCTTCGTTCAATTGGGTCCCACTCCCAATAATCCATTCCCATCTTCAATCCATCTGTGCATTTTTCCACTGAGGAAGTCAGCACCTGGGGATGGAGTCATTTCCTATGAGCCCCACCTCTGGACATTGCTATACTGGGGACTAAGCCTTTAGGTACATGAGACCTTGTGGGACTTTCCAGATGCAAACCATAACACACAGCACTGCTGTGTATATTCCTGGTGGAAAAGTTCCTCTCAGGTGCCCGGTTACCAGGTGGTTTTGTCCATTTGATCCTGTAACAATGAAGGTCTTCAGGAGTGTTGGATTGAGGCTCCAACCTTCTTCTCAGAGCCTGTCCCCATTTTCCCATGGTTGTATTCCTCCCATGTGCTCTCCATTCTGGAGGAGGATTGTCGACATTGACTACATCTAAATCCATCTGCTGATGTGGTCACTCTGATAGAAGCTTTTCCTTGCAGACAGGCCCTGCATAGGTCCTGGTAATTCCTAGCCATGGGGATATAACTATGATCATGTCATCCCCTAAGTAACTGCCATAGCCAGCCCTGAAGTCAGGGGTTTTCATCAACCTCAGGCCTGTAGTGAGGGGTTTCCATAAACCTTCAGGCCCAACCTGAAGGCCTTGGATGAAAGGTGGGAGAGGACCTGGGGGCCATAAACTCTTATGGGGAATTAAGTGAGAGTGAGCCAGACAGTCACCCGAGTGTCAGGAGTCCTGATACACCCAGATCATGCTGTGGGTGTCATCTGTCCCTGCATCCTGCAACACTGGGTAGGTGATAGTGTCCAGGTTCCATGAAAAGGGAATTTTGTTGAAATATTTGATCAAACAGTAATGTTTCAAATGTACCGAACCACACAAGTTTTTGGAGGTGATTGTCACTGCTGTTTTCTGAAAGCAGAGTCTGCAGTTCTTAGAAGTGACTTAGAAAGAGCTGTGTGATTGACAGCTCATTGCCACAATCTCCTTCCCAGGATTGAAGCAGGTCAGGAATTGTGTGATAATTTATGCTTATCTAGTATCCCTCTACAATCCATTCCATAATGTAAATAAATAACTATTTCTTTTTATGCCTTCTGTTGCATTGAGATATAAAATGTGATGTGAAACACAGGCCTGTGGAGGGAACTTTCTGCTAGAAGGAAAGTGTGAATATATCTCAGCACATCATCTGGCAGAAAGCTGTGATTCCTGGGTTGTGACAACCTTGAGTGGAACTGAGTTTTTAATAGAATATAATGTACAGACTGCCTAAAATTCTGTGATAAGAATGACACGTGTTTTGTGGGGAGCCCCGAAGCACACAACTAGGAGGGCAGTGCAGGCCTTAATTTGAAATATTGTAATGAATTCTCATCCTGAGGGAATTTGAGTAATAAAGATGAAACCAGAAGATAAAGGGTTTTGTTGCCAAAAGAGGAAAGATTTGAAAAAGAAGCAAATCGGACAGATAAGGACAGATAAGCTGAAGCAAAGGGAACAAGACAGAGGACATGGCTCTCTGCATGGAAGCCACATGCCTTTGGCCAGTGGGGGCAAGGGTTTTCCTGCCTAGTCTGGCTATTGGACCTTGACCTCAAGAGGTGAGCCACCAGGACCCATAGTTCAAAGCCTTTCTCTTCTAAGCACTGTGGTCAGGGCAGAGGAAGGCTCTGTCCACAGGGAAGAGGGGAAGCAGAGCCCAGGCTTTCTGAAAAGAAAATGCCCTCCCCATGCTGTTGCCCTGGTACAATATGTGCTGAGAAATGTTACCATGTTTGGAAAACTGGAATCCATCCCCAACTCTCTTCTGGGATTTTTCTTTGCTGCTGTAGTCCAAACAACATGGTGACAGTTCGCTGGCTTCCATTACTGGAGCAAACTCTTGGGGCATCAGCTTGCAGAGAATGGGTTTGTTGGCTTACTTTTTTAGAGGATTTAGACTGTGGTCAGGTTTGGGGCTTGTGGTGAGTTAGCACCCTGTGGCTGGGAGCGTGGGTAAAGAAAATGTTCACTCACTCTTGCCCTGAACAAAGGAGAAAGAGGAGGGAGCTGGCTTTCTGCAGCCTTCCTCAAGGCCCATGATCTAGAGCCTTTTGCAAAGTCCCCAAATTTTTCCCAACCCATCAACACCAGACTAGGGACTCCATCAAAACCTGGCTTCTGGTGACCACCCAGATACAAACGGAAGCACTCACTAATAAAAGAGGGGAGGGCCACCCTGTCAATCAATTTAATGAACACAGTTGCTTTCTGATCATATTTAACTATTGGCCATGGAATCAAAACACATTGCTGATTAAGACAGCCAGCACATCATGGGTCATGAATCATGAATCAGGAAGTGTCTCCCAGTAAGCTGACACTTAACACCTGAGCTGAGAAGAAGGAGGCAGCTGCTGGCCAGTCCTCACCAGGCCACGCAGCACCTCTGCAACTAGCCAGTGAAGTTGCCCCTGCTTTCGGCCATTTGGTGTTAGCTTCTCCTCTCCTTCTCTTAAAGAGTTCATGGAAAAGTGAAAGAATTCAGGGAAGGGTTAGTCTGTCTCTCAGGAACATCTTGTGTGATTGAGTCATCTATACCTTATTTTATGTAAAGAGCTTGTTAAAATTACACACACAAAGACACATATATAGACAGACTTATATAAATTCATATATATATATATATATATATCAGGAGCCAGGAATCATTTTTAAAGTCTTTCAGGAGGACAACATTTCAAAAATTAGAAACCTGAGTCCTTGAAGTGGACACCTGTCATTATTCCCACTTGACAGCTCTTTGAGCGGAGGCCCAATTCATCAACACTCATGGTCCCACACCTAGTTTGTGGTCAAAGCCATTGACTCAAAAGCCTATGCTTGGACTACTGCCTGAGGCTCTGAAGATACTTGTCAAGGGGTCTCTCCATGTGTCCCCATCCTGCAGCTCTCTTTCCCACTAGATGGAATGCTCAGTAGCAGCAATGCCTACAGTGCTAGTGACCATCTAGCACATGAACATAGGCAACAGAGGCTCCTCCAAGAGCAGACCCACATTCTCATCTCCAGAACGTGTTAGCTTGATTTTTGGTCAAGGGCCTTCACAGAGGTGGTTGATGTGGGCTATAAGGTGGCCTTCACTGAGAAACTGGCTCCTCCCTCCTTGGCAGGATAGTTGAGGAAACTGGCACCAAGTTCTGGAGAGGAATCCATTGTAGTTCTCCTTCAGCGAATGCCCATCCTGAGATGTGGCCACAGACAGGAAGGTGTAGGCAAGGTTCGGTGTACACTGCCATGTGTGGGGCGAAGGTGGCAATTTTTTCCTTGGTTTACAAAGGGAAATGGGCCATTTACTGTGTTCTTGACATTATGCTGAGTTATATGCTTCAAACTGAACTTAAATATGTGTTTGTTTTCCAGAGAAAATGGCTCAGTATACGAGATCCTAAAGTTGACTTTGGCATCCATAACAGCAGTGGTCTGGCTGGGACCCAGCAAATCAGCTGGCAATCGGCATACACATTCGAGGACTTATGAGTGAGCTGGTCATTTCTGAGATCTTTAACAGCCACATAACCTTTGTGGGCATTGTCCCTCTTGCAATGGTGCAAAATTATGACTTTAGGAGAAGAGGTACATAAAAGTTTTCTTTGAACACTTTGATTACTCCAATGTCATGAAGAAGAACGTCTTCTTTTCTCTCCCATGCACTTGGTACTTGTTGTTTAAATAAGAAAAATATTCTTAAATTGCATTTAATTTACTTGCTTTCCACAGTGCCTCCTGGAAACTATGTAGGTCTACTGTGTAAATCCCTTTTCATTTTTGGAGACTGTGTAATAGTTTTTTAGGGAGCCTTTTTCCTCTATTGTCTCCATCTTTTCGCATGTAAGGACTAAGTGTTGTGCTGAGGGAAGATATTTTTATTGAAATGTATGGTAGGGTGGTGTTGGTACAAAGTTCTGTGTGCCCACTTACCAGGCCCTAATCAATTGGCTTTGCTTTGAGAGTCCCCCGGTAGCCTGGGATTGGCCAATTTTGAAGTGCAGGTGAACCAAAAAAATCTTGTTGGCAACTGCCCAGAATTAGACAGAATCCCAGAACCCACTAAACTGCCTGTGGTTTTCCTTCATGGGTCAGAAGGCAGCTGCGTTTCCTTCCCTGTGTTTGGCTTAAACTCTGTCCAAAACTAAGGCCCAGGGACCACACTTGAGGATGGAGTCATGGATGGTATTCCAGTTAATATAAAGGACTGTGCCTTGGGTCTGTGGGAGAGCCATACGCTCTATGCTCTTCTTTACTGGAAAAGGTCAGGTACATTCTGCACTGAGTTGAACTTTCAGCCAGGATCTCACACACAGTTGTTCTGGGGAAATCTGTGGCTGCTTTAAATCATTTAACACTCATGTTGGATACCACAGTTGAGCCAATTGCAGATGAAATCCTTATTCATTTATTAATCTACAATTACTCCCCCTATCTTGAGATCCTAGCATGTGACCTTCACCTGGAACACGTGTTTCCTTGCCTCTCCCTGGGTTGGTTTCTTTCTGTGCCTTGGCTGTTAGAAAGGCACCTTCCCTGACCACACTGGTTTTTGCAGCCCTCATCCCCTCCCTGCTCTTCTGTTTCTGTTCATGTATTCCTATTTCATGATCCTCACAGGTGTCATCACTGGCCATTGCTGAAGTCATCTACTGACTCTCTCCCTGGAAGATGAGATTCTGGTCAGTTTCATCTACCCTGTCTCCATGGCACCTGTAGCAAGGTCTGGCACAGTTGATGGTGGTTGAATGAATGAATAAACGAATGGGCCTCATGCTTGAATCCAAGTTCCAGGGCATTTAGGTTTTGATTTATGTTATCCTGTTAACAGGATCCACATTTTGGTGTGGTGGAAGCATGACTTTGTAGGAAAGCAGCTACTAAGAAACAGAGGTGGCTGTTGTGTGTTTCAGGGAGAGATGAGGTGTCCTTGCAGTCCCTCTCCATGGGAGCTCTCCTGTAGATTCTCCAGCACAACCTAGCTTGGGCCACAGTTGGGGAATATCTTCACTCAAGTCTTTGCCCTTTGTCCCATGTCTCATCTCCAGCTCTCAATTCCCTATTGGTGCCAAAGCCTCCTGACTCTTAAAAGGGTGGAATTCAGCAGAGAGCTTCATGTTCTCTTCTTGGGAAGGCACCAGTTTCAAGAGTTGCTGGAAAGCAAGATATGTTTACCTGTCAGGGCCTGGGACTTGAGCAGGAGTGGAGAACAGGGCTTGGCAAATGCAGAGCGAAGGCTGAATTCAGCTTGGTTATCTTTCCAGCACATGGATGTAGTGAGGGTGCTTCCTGAGCCTAAGTCTGCTGTAGACCCAGATGGATTTAAACACTTTGCCTCTGCCCAGCATAAATTAAAAGACACCAGTATTCAAGGCTCCCTCCTAGAGGGCCAGTGGAGTCAGCCGAGTGCAAGAAAAGGGACAGGCTATCAAGGTGTTTGGTTCAGATGAATGGCATCTTTGTTAACAACCTATACAGATTTCTAATTTCTGAAGGTGAAAGGAAGAAAAGGACTCAGAGGAGGGAGTTCAGGAGAGAGAGAAGTGGGCGGTGACAGTCAGAGGCACCACCAAAAAGGGTTTGGACACACATGTGCACAAATGCGAGAAAGTGTTCCACAGGGCTGTGTCAATAGCAGTAATATTTGTGACCCACTCATAAAAGAGCCTCATGTGGAACATCAGTCAAGTGCTTCTACCCTAGGAGCATTCAGTTTTCTGGGTGATGAGGCCTGAGTGACAACTTTAGAAGTGATTATGTAAGGGACTCCAGGTTCTGTTTGAAACCATGTTTATGGTGGTGAATCATCAGGAGAGTCTGTCTGGAGACAAGGTTTTTTTAAAAACCAAAAGTCCCATTCAACTGTTGGCAGGTGAATAGGCTGTTGATCATGACATAAAGCCATGGCTGTGGGAGCTTTCCATGGGCACCATGGCTTCCAGAAGCCTTCCACAAGCATTCTATTTCTGTTCAGAAATGACAGAGGGTTTGCCAACAAATGGCATTGCCTGTCTCTGCGCTGGCCCTGGGGGGAGAGCCCTTCCCCACAGCTGGGGACTAGGGAGATGTCTGTGCTCACACTAAAACAAGCTTCTCAGTTTCTGTTCTACCCTCTGCTGAAACTGTGCCTTCAGCAGGTCTGCCTGAGTTGTCCCATCTGCAAATGGGTCACATGGACTCTGTAGTGTTGTGTTAACACTTATTGTGAAGGTGAGACACAGGAATACACCTACACAAATGCCACATAATGTACGTATGAGAAATGCTAATGCTATATTTACTTTTTTTTTTTTTTTTTACTTAAAGAGGTGATACACAAGAAAAGTGGTTGCATTCAGAATGCTTCTTTATGGGCAGCACAGGCTCAGACCACCTAGAATAGGTGCAACTTCTAAATAATCACAATTTCTCTGCCCTTTCCTGAGCCCACCATCTGCATGCCAGCTTCAAAGCAAACAGCAAGTGCCCTCATTCCTCATGCTTGACTGGCTCTGCAGAGCCCAGGGAACTCATTTCTAAATTTCAATGGCCAAGATGGAATTTTTTAAATCTGCTTTGATTTTTTTCTTTTCCCAGAAGGGAATCATGGTTACTGTCCCTAATATACCCACTAGATGGTGCTTACATGCCAGGTTGTGGCCACAGATGATCCCTTCTCCCCTCCCCGAGAGGGGAAAACACTGAGGCCAAAGGGCTTTGCTATTCTCCCATGAGAGTGAGCAGATAGGCTCACTTCTCACATCCACCTGGTTCAGCCTGTACCTGGCACCTGGCAGGCTGGAAAGGTACTGCCTCCCTTCTCCACACTACTGCAGGCCCCACAGCTAGATGGATGCCGAATAGACTTTCACCCTCAGTCTTTAATATTTTTTATTTCTAAGGATTGGTGCTGATTATATGAATTTTAAGCTATAAAAGAAGAAATCAAATCCCAGTCTCTCCAATATGACTCTCATTCTAAACGGTTCATCCAAATCAACACTGTGCAGGGAAAGCTGGCTGGACAGAAAGTTGGGGGTGAACATCACACTCTGTAGCTGTGAGCTCTTGCTCTGCATGCTACGATTCCAAAAGATGTCAAGTTTCTTATTTCCTTCTACATAAGAGGAGCCAAGAAATCTAATGTGAGATCCTTGCACTTTAAAAAGCATCAACCACCACAAGGTACTTATTTTTGAGAGAACTATAACCACATATATTTTGCCAAGAAAAATCTCAGTTCGCCTCAAAAAGAAACACATAGGTGAAGGTGAAGAATAATAGAAGGTTATCTCAAGAAAATGGAAACAAAAATTAAACAGAAGTAGCTATTCTTACATCACAAAAATTACACCTTAATACCAAGTGATTCTCTTGCCCTAGCCACCTGAAGTGCTAGGATTAAAGGTGTGCACTATCAAACCCAGATGACTTTAGTTTTTAATGCAGTTGGAATTCAATCAAATTATTCAGAAATTCTTTTAACTGTTCAATCATATCCAGTTACCCCCAATAACCCAAACGTTCATTTCTTCTGATTTTAATGTTATTGTTTTGATTTATAAAGCTTTAAAATCTGATTTTTTTTCAACTGATTTATAGGTTAGTGTTTTGATCCCTAAATAATCACTGTTATTTACTTATAACATATTTTGAAATAAATGCATATTTCTTTAAAGCATAATATGCAGATGTATAAAGATTAATAAAATGATAATAGTCGTCATCATCATCATCATCATTATCATCACCAAAGAAAAAAGTAAACATAAAAGAGTAAATAGTATTTGTCAGTAGGGTAGATATTGTCACAGGTAAGAAACCTAAGCCTCTTTAGACATTTTAATTATTTGATTCTGCACATGCTTTATCAATTAGATTTACATATTCATTTAATTTTCAAATTTCAAAGAGTTGTGGTACAAATCAGTGTGGTACAAATTAACAAAAATAAAAGAAAGTAAGAGAGGAAGAAAGGGCAGACAGCACAAGTAGTAAACAATAACCAAAATGGCACTAGTAAATATTCACCTGTCAAGAACCACCTTAATGGTGTAAATTCTCCAGTAAAAAGACATATAGTTCTATAATAGATAGAACAAAAAATCTATATTTTACCAAGAAGAATCTCATTTCACCTTTAAAAAAACACAGAGGATAAAAGTGAAGAATAAGTGAAAGATGTCTAGAGAAAATTAAAATAAAAATTAGAAGTAGCTTTTCTTATATCACTAAAATTAGACCTTAATACCAGAAATAAAAATAGCCAAAATTATTATATAATGACAAATGGTTTTAATTAAGCAAGAAACTATCATAAGTATAAATATAAAATCACATAATACTACAACACAAAGACTTAAGACAGACACTACTTCATGTCAAGGGAGAGAGAGTCTTCAATGCATATTAATAGAGGGCTTCTAGTAACAGAGTTTGAAAAATGGATGAAATTTTCATCCAAAAACATCAAAAAAGAGACACAGGATTGTAAATGTTTTGACCATAGAAATATAAGGACAGCTTTCCTCTGGTCAGCAAACTCCCAGGATTTAAAAGGCACGCCATTTCCTATGTTTGGGATATTCTGCAGTTTTTTTTCAGAAAATAGCAAGATAACTAATACATTTGCAAAACCTAGCTGTGTGTAAATGCCTTGCATGAGGAAGTTATTTGCTAGAATCTTATCAGCCTTGACCTTGACCTTAGGCACTTAGGGGTGACTCTATTTTTAGAAAACAACAGTGTTTTGCCAAGCTCTTCTGCACATGAAACTGTCCACATAATAGTAACTTTAAACAATAGACTTACTTGAGAGCCACAAAAATCTCCTAAAATTGCACATTGCAACCTTAGTAGGTAACTATGGAAGAAGCTGCATAATGTTGCTAAATCTGTAGCCTAATGGCACAATGAACAATAATGCACTACTGAGGCCAGTGACCTAATGTAACCTACTACTATAAGTAAAGCCGGCAGCTTGAAATAGGAGACTTTCTGCCATTCTGCCATTCTGCCTCTGCACCTTGCTTCTGTCTCTTCTTCTTTGTTTAAACAGGATTTAAAGTACACTCCAGAGCAGATGGACTTAAGAGAACTTTCCAACAAAAACCAGAAAAAAAGACAAATTCTTTACAACAGTACCAACAAAATTCTCCAGAATAGACAATAGGTTAAGTCAGAAAACAAATCTTAATAAATTTTAGAAGCTAAAAATTATTTCAAAAAAATTTTTTTCTGAACACAATGTAATAAAACTGGAAACCTATAACAGGATAAACTTTAGAAACATCCTGCATGTCTGCAAATGTAACAACAAGCTCTCAAATACCCAAGAGTGGATGAATAAACAAAAGAAAATTTAATTTTTTTAAAAAAATGATGATAGAAACACAAAATTAAAAAACCCTATAGCATAAAGCAGAGGCAATTTTAAAAAGATTAGATCAGTGCATACCTACATCAAAATAGAAAACAACCAAGTCTTTCATTTAAAGGAGGTAGAAAATCAAGAACAAGCCAGACCCAAAACTAGTAAAAGAAAAACTACTAAACATCAGAGAAGAGGTAAATAAAATAAAGAATTAAATATTATTTTAAAAATATCAACAACAGAAAAAAATTATTTATTTATTTGTTTATTGATTTATTAATTTATTCATATAATCCCTAGGATAAAGCAACCACTCACTGAGAGATGTCTCCAGCGCTAGTTTTTTTTTATTAATTAATTAATTAATTAATTAATTTATTTATTTATTTATTTTGTGGAGAGAAAGGGTCCCCTAGAGTGGCTCAGTGTCTCGCTTTTGCTGAGGCTGGCTTTGAACTTGCCATTCTATCGCCTGACCTTGAGGATCTAAACTGTTCATTTCCAAGGTAAAGAGCACAGCTTTGGCATTGAAATCACTTAAGCAGTGAGAAGTTAATGATGCTGTAATATAAGGATTCTCACACGTGATACCTACAAACATCTTCACATTGGCTTTGTCCACAGAAAGCCTAAGACACTTTTCAGGACTCTGCTTGGTGCATGGTTTGGCTTCTTCTCTTTTTGGGGGAGGGTGTCTGCTGGAGACTAAACCCAGAACATCACGCATCCTAGGCAAGTGCTTCTCCATGGATCTGTACCCCCAGCCCTTCTTGGCCTTCCTTGGTGATCAGAGAAAGGGTCTGTGTTACTCCATTTTTATTGACTTACTGGGAAACTTTATGTCCTCTGATTCCACCTCTCCTGCAGATCCAGTTGAAGGAGAAGGTGCTGTGAACAGTCATCCCACTCTTATTCTTATTAGTCTGCTGTCAAGTCAATCTGGTCTCCTGTGCTGGCATTGGGGTAGGAGGGAGAGGAGGGACACAGGCACCACTCATTTTGTTTTTGCTTGTTTCCAGATACTCTACTTGGTATTATGGCCTCAGATTCTGCCGACATTTTCTACTACATGAGGGATTCTGGCCTCCAACAGAGGGAGGCTCAGAATCACTCTGCTTCTTCTCTGCTAGACCAGCACCATTTAGTTTAATGACAGCCTTTCTGTGGAACTCAAAAAATGGGCAGCTCCGTGGCCTGGAAAGTCTTCATGAGCCATGTCAAACAGCCTGATCAATGGTGAATTTAGCCTGGGAAACTCCATCTTTTTTGGAATTGAGTTTGAATGCAATACAAAACCTGGAAGAGCAAGATAAGTCTCTGCTTGAGAATTTCTGAAAACTTGAAGAAACTATAGAGTGTTTGAAATTCCTGAAACGAGATGGTGAGTCCACCTAGAACATTCTCTAGAACTTTCCATTGGTTTTTCCGCTGCATCTTTTTCATTTCTACAGGTGAAATATATGGATCAAAACCATGAGTGACAGTGGAGGGTCTACTCTAACCAGTCACCTGTGGTCTGGAAATAATTTTATTGTGTATGTTGATGGTGCAATTGATGGACATGGTTTAAAAATGGGGTTCCAATGAGGTTCCAGTCACTCAGAATCAAAGCTTATCTGTACATGATGGAAAGGGAAGGTTGATTCCCAACTAGATTCAGTTGTGCCTGTGCCAGCCCCATCTGCAGACTCAGAAAATGATTGGAATATTTTCCAGTTTTATGATCCTATGAATGACTGGCCTCTCTGACCTCTGTCCAGCCAGAATGGATCTGTCCATGGAGATGGGAATGCAGCTGGCTGTTTTGGGGTATGTGACTTTCCAAACAGAATGACATGGGGTCTGGGAGGCTCGACAGAGGGATTCAGTTGTGTTATAATCTTTAGTTATGGGGGGTTATTCTATAATTGCTGCCAGCAACTTGAAGCCAATCCAGTGTAAAGAAGTGGGTCACAAGCAATTCTGTAGGCTCTATTTATTAAATGATGTCTTGATTTCCTGAGCTCAAAGGGGCTTTGTGGCTGCCCCTTTTCTTAGGCACACTCATGGAGCTGGGCATCTCTGTAATTGTCACCTTGGGCCTCATCATGCAGATCTTGGCTGGCACCAAGATGATTGAAGTAGGTGACACTCCAAAAGACCAAGCACTCTTCAACAGAGCCCAGAAGTGTAAGAAAGATCATCGGTACAGCTGTGGTATCTAGTTGAGAATTTGAATTGGCTCTAAAATTGGGTGCATTAAAACAGCCCAGTTTGGCCTGTGTGCTTGGCCTGCCAAACCTGTACATGCTCCATGGCCTGTTAGTGAGAGATAACTTCTGCAAAGTACTGGGTATGAGGGAAGGCCAGGCAGGGCAGTGGAGGGCATGGATTCCCCAGAGGATGGACTTGAACGATCAGGACATGGAGGTCACCTCTTCACCAGCCATGATTTTCCTACCTCACAAAGAAGGTGAAATCTACTTCAGAGCTGTCATAAGAATTCAATTAAATCCAGGTGCTGTGGAGTATGCCTGTAATTGCAGCAGCTCTGGAGGCTGAAGCAACTTGGAGGCCAGCCTCAGCAACTTAGTGAGGCGAGTGAGACCCTGTCTCTAAATAAAATTTAAAAAATGGCTGGGGATGGGGTTCAGGGGTGAAGCACCTCTACTCAGTCCTCAGTACTAAAAAAAAAAAATAAGAAAGGATTACGTTGAATAATCACTCTCACAGTGCCTATAGCATGGTAGTTATTTAGCAAGTGCTATTTTTCTTCTGCAATTAAGAAGTATTTAATGTGTGGAAAGGTGATCATCTCAGTCCAGCTCTGCTGTCAATTAATTTTTTGATGTGGAAGAAATTTATATAATAGTTCTGGAGTCTCCATTTCTACATGCCTTTAAACTAGGTTAAGGATATTGGCCAAATCATAAGATAGGCAGCCCCAATAATTGGGACAAGCCTCAGAATCAGCCAAGCCTAGCTCTTTTAACAGGAAAGTATTATTTAGAAAACAATATTTACAATTTTCTAGTTTGCCATCTTCCATATAGCATGCCTTAGAGATCTTAAGTTAGAAGATTAAATAATTGAGTGAGAAATCCATCTAACTTAAATTTGTGAGTTTCAGATACAAATCAAGATTGTAGAATATATTTATGTATTAATGCATCAATCATTAGTGAATTAAGTAATGCATTATTAAATATTAAGTAATGCACATATTATTCAATGCCTTAAATTTATGCATTATTATTCTAAAGCTCTAATGAGTGTTTTTTTTTTAATTTTTATTTTGGAAATTTTAAAATAGACTTGGATTAGTGCCATGGTGCGTGACTCTAATCCCAGCAGCTCCGGAGGCTGAGGCAGGAGAATTTTGAGTTCAAACTCAGCCTCAGCAACAGTGAGGCCCTCAGCAACTCAGTGAGACCCTGTCTCTAAACAAAACACAAAATACGACTGGTGATGGGGCTCAGTGGTTGACTGCCCCTGAGTTCAATCCCCGGTACCAAAAGCAAAACAAACATAAAAACAAAATTTGCATTATTTTTTATATGCCCAAATCAGGTTTTTTTCTCTTTCTTTTTTTGTTTTTAATATTAATTTTTTGCAGACCTTGAAATAGAGCCCAGTGCCTCTACCACTGAGCTATAGCCCCAGATGTTTTCTCCTTACCCTTGACAATTTTTTAAAATGTTTTTCCATCTTAAAAATTTAAGATCATTTTTTAAAAAATGAATTTAGTATGACTGGGCTGAGGTTTAGTAGAGCAGTTGCCTACTGTCCACAAGGCCCTAGGTTCAATCTCTAAAGCCACAAGAAAGACCAAAGGTACTTTTACCAGAAAGCCTCTGAGTTCTCATGTGCTTTGACATATGACAGTTGGATACTCCTCACCAAGTCCCCGGAGGCATTGTCAGTATTTGTCATCTGTGTTCCTGCCACTCTCTGCTCAGGGTTTTTTTGGGATCCTAGTGTTGGGCATGATAATCATGATTGGCCAGTCCATCACTGATGTGATGACAGGCATGGACAGGGACCTCTCAGAAATGGGCCCTGGGATCTGCCTGCTGATAACCACTCAGGTGAACCTCCACTCGCACCACGCTTCCTGAGTGACCCCACTCTCCCTCTTCCTCCTCAGCAGTACTCAGCCAGAGCTGGGGCCAGGCCAGGCAAAGGGTTGGGATCAGGGCTAAAAACTGGCCTGAGCAGGGTGAGGTCCCAGCTTGGAGGCTGGGCACCACCCCAAAATAAATCAATCAAATAAAATCCCATCTACAATGAGTAATATTAAAATCAATAAAGGCATGCTGTCCACCTGCAAACCTGAAAACAATTAAGAAACAAAAACAAAAAAAAATGTAGAGGCTGGGGCTGGGTCTCTGTGGTAGAGGCTCACTTGCCATGAGGCCTTGAGCTCCATCCTCAGCACTCAATAAAAGTAAAACAAAGATGTTGTGTTCACCTTTAACTAAAAAATAGATTTAAAAAAATAGAGAATCAAAAGACCCTGGCTTTGGTTTCTGAATTCCCATGAGGAAGATTGAGAAGAGTCTCTTATTTGGCTTTCATAGCAGAGAGCCCAGTCATTGAAGATGGAAGAAATGAGGGCCCTGGGGCCAGTAATGCAGAGTCCACTTTTATTAATTAATTTATTTTAATTCTGCAGTTCCTTGTGGTGGGCTTGATGGTCTGCCTTTTGGATGAGCTTCTTTAGAAAGGGCATGGCCTGGGCTCTGGCTTCTCCCTCTCCATTTCAAGCAACATCTATGAAACCATCCTAGGGAAAGCATTCAACCCTACCACCATCAACACAGACAAAGGTAAGGGCACTACCTCCCTTTGGGCACTTCTGCAGGAAGTTTTTATGCATGCAGAGTATTCCTTGGGGAAAATGTGTGTTTCAGAAATATTTTTTTTGAATTTTCAGTGGGAAAAGTTTTAAAAATATAGCTGAGTGCAGAGGCTCAAGCCTGTCATCCTAGCAGCTCAGGTAGCTGAGGCAACAGGATTACAATTTGGAGAAGAGCCTCAGCAACTTAGTGAGGCCCTAAGCAACTCAGTGAGAAACTGTCTCTAAATAAAATATAAAAAGGGCTGGGAAAAGGGCTCAGAGGTTATGTGGTCTTGGGTAGAATCCCTAGTACTAAATAATAATAGTGATAATAATCATAATCATAATCATAATCATAATCATAATCATAATCATAATCATAATCATAATCATAATCATAATCATAATCATAATCATAATCATAATCATAGTAACACCTCTTATAAAAGTATTTCAAGGAAAGGTAACATGCCACAGAGTAATTCTGCCTCATATTTCTTAGCAGGAACCTGCACTGCAAGGATAAAGAAGTTTTGATTTTAGCCAATTGTCTTCTTGTGAACATTTCAGGCCTCTCTCAGTCATAGTTAGCATCAAAATGACCATCCTTGGGCAATCATCTGCTCATGTTTTAGCAGTTGTTCTTAGCAAATAAGATTTTAAAAATGAAATTGCTACACGAAACCACTTGTTCAGGCAAGCAGCAGTTAGTGCAATGATTACAAGTTCAAGGAGAGCTTTGGCAAATAAGTGAAACCCTGTATCAAAAAGGGCTGGGGTAAAATGACTGTTCCTGGATTCAGTCCAAAGTATTGCCAATTTGGGGTGGAAGGCACTGGGGATTGAACTCAGAGACAGTTAACCCCTGAACCCCGTCCACAAGTCCACAATACTCTTTTATATTTTGTTCAGACACAGGGTCTCGCTGAGTTGCTTAGAAGCCCAATTTGGCAGAGATTAGCCTCCAATTTGCAATCCTCCTGCCTTAGCCTCCAGAGCCACTGAGATTACAGGCATGCATCATGACATCTGGCTTACGAATCTTAATAAAATAAAAATTGAAAGACATGTGAGGCTTCTTAAGACAGGGAAATTGACTTTTTTTTTTTTTTTTGGCCTCTGAACCCTGAATCTGGTATTTGCTGGGAAGTCTCTCTCTTGGAAAATATTTGTATGCATTTTTGTGTTTTCTTGGAATTGACTGTGGAGCTTATTCTTGGCCTCCAGTGCTACATAATCAAATTGAGAAAACTGCAGATGGGTCTCTGCAGAGTGCCTGAGAGATCTCATGGGAAAGACAAAACCTCAGAAAGGAAGGTCGGGGACACTTACAGAAGAGTTGGCAAAGGGACATGAGACTCTTCCTAAAATTTCAGAAAAAATAACGTGAATTGAGGATCTGGGGGTGGAAAGCAGCTGGGCCCCAGCAATGGATGGGGGGGCAAAAGCTGGGTAGGAGTTGGGGTGTCTAAGACCTCCTGGCTTTGGGGGGGCTGCATTCAAAAGGAGCAGAAGTAGTGGTGGCCAGAGGGGGCTAGTAAGTGAAGGCTTGGGCTGCAGCAGCCAGCCAGAGGATCACTTTGCTTTGGAGCAGAATAGTGAGTGAGGTGACAGATTTAAAAGGAATGATTAGCTGTCCCCAAGAGATAGACTGAGAAAATGGCTGCGGAAGTGGCACAGCAATCCAGCCTGAGCCAGCCAGTGTCACATCAGAGCGAGGGCCTTAGGACTTAGAGAGATAAAGGTAACAGACAACCAAGACATGGATGTGGCTTCCCTTGGCCACCTCTGGAACCTGGCTGGAGCAGAGGGGCTACCTGGGGGTTTTTGAGTGGTGCTGTAAGGAGCCAAAATGGTGGAGCAATGGGGACACCCCCAAGAAGGGCAAGAAGATGGTGGAACAGGCACAGGTAACTTGTAGATGTAAGGGCCACCTAATACCAGGAGTGCCACCCCAGCTCAGCTTGCGACCTGGAAAGTGGGGTGTGGAAGGGCCACTAGGGTGGATAGTGCAGCTGGTCCTTCTTCACTGAGGTGGGAGAGAGTGCAGGCTGAGAGGGAGGTGGACAGTACAGATGCCACAAGACTCTCACCCCCAGGCAACACTAGAGCATGAAACTAATCAAGTTCCCAGAGATCAGCAGGTAGTGATTTGCAAGAAATGACCATGGTAAACATTCAGAAATCTTCTAAGGCCCTCATTCTGCCATTGCTGTGACCCAGATTTTATTCCAGACACTTGTCAGACAGGTGCTGTTAAGCTCCAGGAGCTTCTATGGGTGCTAAGAATACAAAGGAAGATAACATAAGACATGTGAGTGTAAGTGTCATCCCAGGTCCCCGGGCCAGAGTAGAGCAGAGAAGGAAGATGGGCCGACTGGAGAAGAGTGTTATGGGTCCATCCTAGAAAAGCTGGCAGGTGCAAAGGCCCCAGGGCAGAGATGAGCTGATGTGTTTGAGCATTGACGTGTGGCTTAGTGGAGAAAGTTAGGAGAGTTCAGAGAGGTCACTGGTGGCCATAGAAGCCAGGACAGGTCCCTGCTTTCACCCCTTGTGTTTGCTGAACTTCCTGCTTTGCAAAAAAATGCTCAAGCTTTAATGTCTCCAGATTCTCAACCACAGGAACATCAGCTGTTGACCCAGACAGTCAGAGGTGGCAGGGAGAGGGGCTGTCAGAAGACCACCACAGGAATGCCAGGGGCCAGGGAAAGCAAAGAAAATTTCTGTCACAGAAATCCTGTCCATGTGGTTTATAGGACAGATGGCCCATCTTAGTGTCCCTCCAGAAGGTGATGCAAGTCCTGCTGTCCCAACTCTAGGGAGAAAGGAAAATGCTGTCACAGGGAGAGATTGGGATTTCTTAGTCCCCAGCCATTAGCTACTCTGCCCACAGATGCCAAATTTAGGGAAGCACCTACCTGGCATCAGGGTCCATGGTAACAGAGTTTACCACTGTGCTTTTGTTCTAAAGTGAGTCTCATGCCATTTCTGAAGTGCTCTGACCTTAGCGCCCTGTGCTTCAGTGACCCTAGCCAGTCTCTTGGGCACCTAATCTGTCAGTCAGATGTTCCCAAGGAGCCTCTCCTGGCCAGAGAGTGTGTGTTGCTCCTAAGCATCTGTGCATCTTGCTCATGACAAAGTGTCTCACCCACAGATCTCCTCACCTGGGTCCTTCCCCAAATTTTGTGCAGGACTTTTTTTTGTAAAAGGGACTGAACCAAGGGGCCCTTGACCCCTGATATCTGTTCCACCCCTATTTAGAGCCAGCGTCTCACTGAGATGCTTAGGGCCTTTCTAAGTGTCCAAGGCTGGCCTCCAACTTGCCATCCTCCTTTCTCAGCCTCCTAAGCTGTGGGGTGACAGGCATGTGTCATTGTGCCCAGCTGCAATCACAGTCTTTGATCTGTTCTGGGTTCATCTCAAAGCTTAGGTTCAGTAGACGCAACAACTTGAACTTATTTTCCTTTTTCCCAGGACACGTCTTCTGGAGGCCCCACCTTTGCCTATGCAGTTGGTGTCCTGTGTTACTACCTGTCTCTGCCAAGGTCCTTTGGCTATGTGTTGAGGGACCCTATTCATGCAGTAGTATACCTAATGTTCATGCTGGGCTCCTGTGCCTTCTTCTCTATGATCTGTGTCGAGATCTTGCCCTCTGCCAAGAATGTAAGTATGAACGGACATTCTTAAAGTGTTACTCAGCATATTTCTTGGTCACAGTGAAGGATTGTGTCATGCAGATGAGCCACTCACCTTGGTGAAACAGTTCAGAGCATTAAGGACAGACTGATGGAGCTCAGCTGTCAGCAGCAGGTCTGAGAACCTAAAGTAAGAGTGAAAAATTACACATTGTCTGGTCTCCTTACAGCACCTTGTTGGTCCAGGGACACTTAACCCCTGAGCCACCTCCCAACCCTTGTTAGATTTTATTTTGGAGACAGAGTCTCGCTGAGCTGCTCAGGGCCTTGCTAAGTGGCTAAGGCTGGTCTCAGAATTGCGATTTCCCTGCCTCAGCCTCTCAAGCTGCTGGAATGACAGAGGTGCACTCCTGGCACTTAGGGCATTTTAAAAGTCTGTGTAAAGATGTATGACTGCAGAAAGAGCCATTTAAGTGTCCAGCAGCTTGGGCTCTTTTCCTCTGAACCCACCTCTGAGCATATCCTCTTCTCTGAGCATCATGCAGGTGGCCAAGCAGCTGAAGAAGCAGCAGATGGTGATGCGGGGCCACTGGGAGACATCCATGGTGCATGAGCTCAACCAGCAAGTGTATTACCCAACCCCCAGTCAGCAGTTGTGAATCTTAGGCCTCGAGCACCGGTGGGCCTTGTGGTCTCCAGTGTCCATGTGTCTCATTCTCAGATCACAGGGTAGAAAATGTCTCTGTGTCATTGGATATTTATGAACCTGCTAAGTGCTG
The DNA here is from genome assembly GCF_052094955.1 of Ictidomys tridecemlineatus. Classification (NCBI taxonomy): domain Eukaryota; kingdom Metazoa; phylum Chordata; class Mammalia; order Rodentia; family Sciuridae; genus Ictidomys; species Ictidomys tridecemlineatus. Next base: position 10,294,677 of record NC_135494.1, on the reverse strand, counting down.
AATGCTGGGAACATAGAAAAATATGCATGCCGCCTTCAGAAGGAAGCCAGGAGCATGCAGCCTGGCGACCCAGCATGGGACACTCTAGGGATGGTGCTGGCAGCAGGGGACCCTCACCTCACAAACTTGGGTGTAGCAGAAGAGATCCCAAATGTAGGGGACAGGGTAAACATTCCATAAACATGGAGCTGTGCTTGCCTAATAACTTCTTGACTACCTGCCTCTGACTTTTGTGCACTAGAAATATAGCTTTGTGATTTAGATTCCTTTGTAGTGAGACCATCAAAACTTGGTCTTCATCTATGGGTAAAGGAGGACACGGTTTCATATTTTCCAATATGAACAAGAGGCAATAGAGCTGAATCCTCTCTTTGTAGGTAACTATGGCCATTGGGATATGAATGTCTCCCTGAGTGGATTGTTGCTGCAGTTTGGCAGGGCACAAAATCATGAGCCACTCAAGAAGGAACAAACTTTATTTTGCCAATCCCCCTTAAGCTCCCAGAATGATTGCCAACCGACCCACACGGCATTCTCCTGGACCCCACAGGAAGTCCCTCCTCCGAAATTCCCTCGTACCACACTTCCCCAACCAATGGGAACTCTCAAGGAGTCCCGTAGAAGGCCAAGTTGGACAGCAGGAGTCCAATATCCATAAGAATGCAGATCTTAACATATTCATATCATCTCAATGGCTTGCTGCTGTCACTTTTCAATCAACAATGCCATGCATCATATTACTTGGCTATGGCTCTTAGCATCTTCCCCCTTCTGTTTAATTAAGCAACAAGCAATGTGGCTAGGGACCGTGCCTGTTAGGTTTGTCCAATTCAACATATGGTTCTTACCTGTCATCTAATGAACTGACCTCTAGGTGTCAGCCACCTGTCTTAGGTTGATACTACTGCAATTGGATCATACCCATCACTGACTACTGGTCAAGCTCATAGCCATACTTGTGGATAGGCCTATGCACCAGTGGGGGGGGGTGAGATTCTTTGCCTCACCTCTGTTGGCCCCCCAAATTAGACCATCACTAGTAGAAGGGAGGAGGATACACAAATGCCATGACACCAAGCCAATTGATGGCTCCTTAGAAAAATTTGCATCACTGGTGACACATCAGCAAATACACACCAGCATTACCATAATTCGCTGCATCAACAGATAGATCACAATGCATACGAGGGATACATAGTCCAGGCAAGATCTGCAAGCAGTTCAAAGTGCAGAAATCTATAAATATGTACAATTTATTCCAAAATAAATTGACTCCTTGAATGAGCATTACTTGTTGAGTTATTATTCATTGATGCACCTGTTTATACAGTTTGTTGTGATAACTATCAAAGAAACTGTAGTTTGGTTTCATCTTTGTCTTCACAAATCACATCCCACTGGCACTGGGATGAACATAGCAATTCTGACAATGATGCTAAAAAAATATGTAACATTCCAACAGGTACTAAGAAAACAATTTTTTGAACAATTTACATTATTCTGAACAGAATTATTAACTATAATGAAAAGGAAAGGTGAAAGTAAACAAAAGATCTGTTAACCTGCTTATTTGTACACATATTATAACAATCCTTAAAAGTTGTTTACCCAATTTAAATTAGACCTTTAAAATCACATGAATAATTAAAAAAACTTTATTTTTTTAATAAAGAAAATCCATTATTCATGAGCATTTCTCACATATGATATATGGACATACACACATACAGACATACAACACAAAACAGAAGTGTGCACACGTAACATACAACACATAAGACAATAGTAAAGGGCTTCTAGCTTTACATAGGTGAAATTTCCATTGCAATGTTTAAAAACTCCACAGTATAAAAATAAAACTTATCAGAAAATCATTAACCTTGGTCTCTATGAGCTCAAAAATAAAATAGAATTTTATGATGTGGGAAAATGCAATAATAAAATAGATATTGAAATAGGCATACTGGTGAATCATGTTGTAGATGTAAGTATAGCAAAGCTGGAGCTCTGGATATCAGCTATTATGGATTTGAATCAAATCATCTTCTTTTTGGTCTGTAGAAATTGTTTTGGTTAATATCTTTGGAATCCAAATTGGCTACTGTTCTCCCTGTGGAAATGCACAAAAAGAATCCTGACTCCAGACAATCACTGAGTCAGGACCTTCCCATTGTCCTGTTAGAATATAGTTCCAAAGTACCTTATGCTTATGTACATTTTTTGGATACAAATGTTTTTTCTGCAGCATTAAGCCCTGATGAATTCAAATTTTAAAAATTTAGAGTAAAAAAGATTATTTTGAGTTTATATTTGGGGGATATATACCCCTTTCCAATTTCCTCTTTTTGCTTTAATAAGTACATTTTAATAGTTTGATGAGCCCTTTCAACTATGCTTTGTCCCTGTGGATTGTATGGAATACCTGTTATGTGAGTAATACCAAATTATGAGCAAAATTGTTTAAAAGAGATAAAAGTATAACCAGAATCATTATCTGTTTTTAACTGTTTTGGAATGCTCACAGTGGCAAAAGTTTGTAAGCAATGAGTTATAATATCTTTAGTTGTTTTTTCTGGCATGAAGAGAGCCCATCAAAAAATCTGAAAGAAGTATCAACTGTAACATGCAAATATTTTAATTTTCCAAATTCTGGCAAGTGTGTGATGTTCATCTGCCAAAAATGGTTAGGTATCAATCCTCTAAGATTGAATCCAAGATTAACTTGTGATAAAAAATGTCACAGAATTTTTACACTGTTTTATTATATGTCTGGCTTGTTGTTTGGTTATTTTAAAATGCTTTAGTAAAGTATTAGCATTGACATGGAACCTTTTATGAAATTTTATAGCTTCTTCTATTGTGAAGAAAATATGTATGTCATGTGTAGATTTCTCTGCTAATTCATTGCCCAGACTTAAGCACTGCAGGCAATCCTGTAAGATCCCTGATATGTCCTATAAAGAATGGATATTTTTTCTGTCTCAGATTTGACTTTGTATAGTGGAAAGCAAAGAGAAAAGAGTAGAGGTAGGGGAAATCCTATCAGCATCTTGCTGATTCAAGGGACAATATAGCATTAACTATATACTGACTATTGGAAAATAAATAAAGAATCTTTAAACATCACAAAGGCTTGTAATACTGCATTAAGCTCTACCTTTTGAGCTAATTGTTTGGGTACTAAAAATGTAAAAGTTTGATCAGGGGTAACTACTGCTGCTGTACCATTATTTGACCCATCATTTAATAGATTTGAAGCATTCATGATAAGTTTTTTTTTTGTCATTTTTGAAAAAACTACAGGATGCTTAGACAAAAAGACAACAAAGGATTAGATGGTAAGTGATTATCAAATGAAACATTAGATTTACAAATGACTATTGCCCAAGTATTTAACTCATTAGCTAACTCATCAATTTGATCCATATTATAGGGAGTAATAATTTTATTGGGAGAAATTTCAAACACTCCCTTTGTTGCTCTTATTCCTTTGATTATTAATTGTCCTACAGCCTCAGGATATCTAGTAAGAATAGTGTTAGGAGAATAAGATAAATGTATCCATAATAATGCATCTTTTTGCAAAAATACTGCTGTAGGAATTTTTTTGGTAGCACAATAAATAATAAAGGCAAACTTATATACTTTTCCATCCAAATGCATATTTTCCATATACGTTTCAAAGATTTTTAATTCTTTTTTGTTACAGGAGTTAACATGTGGGGTAAATTTGGATCTGATGAATTTTTTAGAATATCAAATAAATGTCCTAGTTCTCCTGTTTGTATGCCTAGATAAGGCCTTATCCAATTTATGTCTCTCAATAACTTTTGAAAGTCATTAAGTTATTTGAGTTGATCTACTCATATTTGAATTTTTGGTGGATGGACCATGGTTGAGGATAATAGAACACCTAAATAATTAATTTGAATATTTAATTGTACTTTATCTTTGGCAATTTCTAGATTATAATTTTTTAATAAATTTGTAAGTATAGCATAACATTCTAGCAATGTGTTTTTATCTTTATGTGCCAATAACACATCATCTATATACTTAAATATTTGTACTTCAGGATTTTTATTTCTAAGTGGCTCGATTGCTTTGTTAACATAAATTTGATACATAGTTGGACTACTATTCATGCCCTGAGGGAGTAGTTCCCATTCATATCTCTAGTCAGGACCTTCATGATTTGGTGCAGGGATAGTAAATGCAAAACGTGCAGTATCCTCAGGATGAATTGGAATGGAAAAAAAAAAAACAATCTTTAATATCTATAGCTAAAACATACCAGGTTTTTGGTAAAGCAGACAATTAGGGAATCCCTGATTAAGCAGGTCCCATAATAACCATCTCATTATTAATGGCTCTTAAATCTTGCAATAATCTCCATTTTCAAGATTTCTTTTTAATGACAAAAATGGGAGTATTATGGGGAGATCCGGAGGGTTGTATATGTCCCTCCACTAATTTTTATTTGACCAGGTCATGGGATACTTGTATCTTTTCTTTAGTCAGGGGCCACTGAGAAATCCATATTGGTCTTTCTAATTTCCAATAATTTTGATTGTCTCAGTGGCCCTTTCTGAATACCCAGTCCATGTCTATTTATTCCTTAATCTATTTGAATTGGTGCTGTCATACCTTGTTCTTTTTCTCTCATTTTTTTCCTAAAGCCTTGTCTAGCCCTAGTAGTGGGAGTGTTAGGATTGATGTTATTTGTTAATGTCAAACCTAATTGATCTATGACATCTCATCACTATAAATTTATAGGAAGATTATCCAATACATAGGGCTGTATAGTTTCTTCACATCTTTCAGGATCCTTCCAATCTAATACCATTGCACTTCTATGGAGATTATTTGCCACTCCTAGACCTCTAAGCATTTGAGTGGCTTATTGTAATGGCCAATGATTTGGCTATTCTTGACGAGATAGAATGCTAAGGTCAGCACGTGTGTCCATTATCTTTTTAAATTTATGTCCTTGAATTTTTAGTTTTAGCATTTGGTGAGAATCTTAATTTAAAGACAGCATAGCCCAATCCACACCCGTGGAGCCTAATCCCCTGGAACCTCTTTCTACAGAAAGATTTTAATTTATTATGCAGACTGGGTATTATTAATAACTGTGCTATTATATCTCCTTGTGAAATTATTTATATACCTCTTGGAGAACTAGCTATAATTTTTACTTCACCTTCATAATTGGAATCAATATTACACTAGGGCTTATCATATATTCTTTTAGTGTAGAAGAACTGCGTTCCAATAATAAGCCTATTGTTACTTGGGAAAGAGGTCCTTTCACTCCTGTGAAAATGATTTGAACTCCCATCTCTTGAGTGAGTACTGCTCTGGTGGAGGCACAGATTTCAGGCCATGTGTTTCCTCTAGTTTGTCTGATGAGAGATTTAATGGACAATGTGTCCTGGGCACTACACTGATGGGGTTGCTGGGTTCCTCGATTGCCCTGTATATTTGTGGTTATGGGCCCCGGAGCATGGGGCCCCCCAGTCCATTTTTTGGCAATGGAGCTTGATGACTTTCTCCATGATATCATGGGTAAACACTTGGTCTTTGTACGTTTTTTGATAATAGAGTACCGTCTATGGTAGTTTGAGAATGGCATTCATTTACCCAATGTCTCCCTCTACAGCATCGTTGGCAAATACCCAGCATTCTATTCCTTTGATACCTAGCTTTGTTAAACCCTCCTCCTATGGGGCAACTCCTTTTAAAATGTCCTGTTTGTTCACAATTGTAGTGTTGTTTTGGCCTGGCATCTAAAGCCTGTTGTACTGATGCCAAGACTTGCCTTTGTTTATTAATGTCTACATAATTTAATATATGTGTTTAAATCTTCATGTCTTCATGGTCTAATGATCTCTCTTCAGCAACAATTAGCTTTGTCATAAGCCAGTCATTTTAAAAATGACATTGCTTGTTTTGTATCCCCAAAAATTTTGGAAGCTTTTTGAATAAGCCTATCTACAAATTCAGTGTAAGGTTCATTAGATTCTTGTATTACCTTAGATAATTGTCCTTGTAAGTCTCCATGCCCCTGTAAAGTTTTTCATGCCCTAACCACATCTACAGCAATTTGTGCGAACATGCCAGGATCATATTCAATTTGTTGCCATTGACCCTCATAAGGTTCTTTTTCTAACAACATATCTAGATTGCTTTGATAACCAGCTGATTCATTTCACTTAGCTGTATCCATGCAAAATTCCTCATTGGCAACCTTCCATAACATATATTTTCCTCTGTTTAGGACAGATCAACACATTAGCCCAATCTGCTGACGTCATGTTCAAGTTGGTAATGGATTCGACTATGCTCACAGTGAAGGATGCTTGCAGGCCATAGGTAGTTATAGCCTCCTTTGTTTCACTGTTTTGAATTCTAAAGCACAGTGAATTATTTTTCTTCCTACCTGCTCAAGTAGAGGGCATACTAATCTTTGGGGTCCTGCCTCAGGATTCTGTCCATCAACTATGGGAGTTGAGGGCCACTCAGCTGTAGATGGAGCTGTTGGTTGAATTATACCCTCTGGTGACAGATCGGAGTTAGTAGCAGTCTCCTGTTGTAGCTCCCCACATGATGGTTGTTTTTCTTTTAAGCTTTCTTCCTTTTATTTTCCTCTGTCTGACTTGCTTGAGAGATCTTCTCTTTTGCTTGACCTAACATGTTTTCTACCATAATTTGGACCTCTAACAACTTACTTAACAGTCTATCGGTTTGGTTTTTAGTAATTTCTAATTTACTATAAAGGTAATGCAACCCAATAAGATAACATAAAACAAAACTGAAACAGAATGAAACAAAAATGGAAAAAAATATTGTATCAATTTTATCTTTCTCAGAGACAAAAAACTTCAAAACTTGAGCCAACCATTTTTACCAGTTTGCCTGAGAAAGTTCTGATGATAGGAAGCTTGAAAAATAATAATAATAATAATAAATCAAAACAAGAACACATTGTTTTTGGAAATGGTCACCCATTCTCTCAGGGGCAAGCAATTTTACTCACGTCCAAGATTCAGGCATTCCCTGTACGAGCCACCAGTTGCCGCAGTTTGGCTGGGCACAAAATCACGAGCAACTAAAGCAGGAACAAACTGTATTTTATAAACTGATGCTGATGCCCCTATGCTCTCTGTACAATTGCAGACCAACCCACTCAGCATTCTCCTGGACCCCCACAGGAAGTCCATTCTCCTGATTTCCCTCCTACTGCACTTTTCCAAACAATGGGAACTCTCTAGGAGTCCCATAGCATGCAGAGGTGAACAGCAAGAGTCCAATATCCATAAGAATGCAGATCTTAACATAATCATATCATGTCAATGGCTTCCTGAAATTACCTTTCAACCAAAAACGCCATGCATCATATTACTTGGCTGTGGCTTTTATCAGATTATGAAGACATTGATTCACCCTCCAGTTTTAATGGCCTTTCTTTCAACTTCCCTGGGAATTTGGTGTTTATGAAATACAAGAAGGTCAACGGGGACACAGTGCTGTAGGGAGCTCTGTCACATGGGGTGAGTCAGGGTCTGAAGAAAAAAACACAAACAAGGCTACTATACCATATGTGTTCCCCACTTGAGTGTAGCAATTCGATTCTGAGCATAACAACAAATTCTCTCCCTACAACAACATGCTTTTATATTTTAGGGTCTATTGGCTGCACCTTGTCAGTCACATGTCATTTGGAAGCCAATGACAAAAACACTGGGCCCACCACAGATGTTTGATCACACAAAAAACGTTTTCCATAATATAGCAACTTAAGGGCAAAAATAATTCTTTGAACACAAACTGGAATCTATTTGAATCAGTGCAGATGTATATGGATATATGTTCTCTACTGAGGACCATTACAAGGACATTTTGAAACGGCAAGATGGCTCCTGTCTCTGTTGAGCAGGGTGGCTTGGTAACCATTCTTCATTTGTTAGCTGCTACATGAGTAATGAGTGGTAGCAGTGTTTTGTTTCTAATGTTATTTCACGTTAGCATATTTAGGGGTTCTAAATTCAGTCTTCAAAGGATTTTACTTATTTCTTGGGTGGCCCACTTGTACCCATCTTTCAACTTCTGAAGGCTCACTCAGTGTGGTTTTAAGCAGCCAACCATCTTCATAACCAGATTTTCTGAGAAGTCTGTATTTCATGCAAGCTTTGCACTAATTGCAGGTACTTCCTCTGAGAGAGGGTAGCAGTTACTGAGAGGTTTCAAACTTAATGAAACTGCAAACACATCATGCTTTTTTGTGGCACCTCCAGTTCTATTTCCAGTATTGCCTTTAACACCTTATATCCCAATAATCCACCTATCTGGTCAGAGGAGTCCAGGGTTGATTGGAGAGCAGGTGGCAGGACTTTCAGGAACCCTTAGCCACACTGGCCACATCTATACTGCTGTTTCATGAAGGTGGATGGGGTTTACTCATCAGGTGCAGTCAGCACGCTGATGGACTGGCAGCCTGGATGATCATGAGTGGAGGAGGATGACTAAAAATACCTACAGTGACTTTTGTAGGTTTTCTGTAAACTTTGCGGTTCTCTTGGGAAACAACTGAGCTTTTCATTACCTCCCTGAATGTCATTGATTTCTGCTCCAACATTATGTATTATATCTTTGAGCTATTCATAGTGTTTACAGAAGAAAACTCCCCTCCAGAAGGCTTGAGTTTCTTTGAGAGCTCAGGTTGAGCGCTTGCAGTGTCACTCTTCTTTAGGCTCTGCAAGCTCACTTGCATTTAGCAGTGTTGTTTGTGAATGACTATTCTTTCCTTGAAGGACACCAGATTTTGGAGCTGCCTTGGTTAGTCGCTGTGGTAGACTAGGTTGGCTCACCTCTTGGATTCAATGGGTGGTGAAAAGTGCTCTATGATCTCCTAATGAATCTTCTTACTTTCCCAGGACCCCTCCCCATTATTCTTGTGCTTTTGGACACTGGGATGTTGTGGCCCTCTTAATAGAGAAGAAATGCAATCTTGAACTTTTTGATGATCACTACAACACACCTCTGATTAAGGTACACAGCTACTGCCTAGGGTTTCTGCAGGAGATGGATTTGATTGAAATGCATAAATAAAAGGGGCTTAATATAATTTAAATATAACTAATTCATATACCCTATTAACTGTTTTGCTTGCATTTCTTCTATCTATGATACATTTTTTGGTACAATACCAACAGGCAGCAGAACACCAGTATGAGCGCTGTGTAAATCTTCTTCTCGATAATGGCACCAATCCAAATGATCAGGACACGGATGGTTACTTTCCTCTTCACAGTGCCGTCTTTTCTAGGAACACTGCAATGGCAGAAAAGCTGCTTTCACACAACGCAAATATGGAATTCCAAAACAAGGTAAACATCACCCAATTTTATTTCCAAATTATTTGAAATACTTTTGTTTTCATCATGACATATGTTGGTTTTATTTTCATGTTAAGAAGCTGAAGCACTCAGCTCAGGAAAATGTGTTAAAATGAATGGACTTTTGAGACTTCACTTCAAATACCAATACTTCAAAAGTATTAGAAGGTACAGCTTTTGGGCATGCACCAATGGAGAATATTTGTAAAAATACTAATTTTTTAAGTTAAAACATTCCTTGTGTCCAAATTATTTTTTGCACCAAGACCTTTTTCTAAATAGTGTAAAAAAAGAGAAGCAAATTTTGCCCTGGAAATAGGATTTATCTTAAAACTCAAACAAAACAAAGCATTTTACAATAAATGGTGATCTTTTTGCAGTGTAAAAAGTTATATGAAAGTTAAATATTTCTCTGTGGTAAGGCTTGAGAAGGAAATGTGGAAAAGCAGATAATTTTCTAATGAGGAAATTTAGATAATTAAGAAAAAAATACCAAAAGAGTTTAGTTTTGTAATTTTTTTCAGTTTCTGTGTATGGATGAGGTGCTATTCAATCTGGGGAACAACAATACTTAATTTATGGAAGGAAGATGCAGAATTGCAAACGTGTTTAAAATGCAGTTTGAGGTGGGTTCTGTTAAAACCATGTTGGCAGTGACTAGGCAGTGATTATAGGGAAGCTAGTGGGGAGAACAAATTATTAACAGATGATGTTTTTTTCTGCCTGAACCAAGCAATTAGATAAGAGTCAAACCATGCTCTCAAAACTACACTATCTTATTAAAATGTGGGAGCTAAGGAGCTTACATATGAAACCAAGCTGCATTTTGAATTTATTGGTCCTTATTTTGCCACTGTCTAGGAAAATTACATGGAGTATTGTTAAATCATTCTCTCTCTCTTGCCTGTTTATTTATTTTTTAAATTTTTTGGCAACTCTCCAAATTGTAAAGGGAATTGTTTCTGTAAATAAGAGATGAGATGAAGAGATTATTTTCTGGTTTTCTAGTTCTCTGCTCCAATGGTATCACAAAGTGACCTGGGGAAGATTTAAATATTGTCAAACCTAGGATTTTCCCTGGAAGTTTATATTTAATAAATTCAATAGGCTCTGGACATGGATATTTACAATATTTTCTGAGATTCTGACCCAACTCCTGGAAAAGAATCACTAAATAGATAGTATAATATACAAAATCCAATGCCATAATCTGGCTGGGCACGATTCAGGAGGCACTTGTCAAAAGAAACAAACTTTTTTTTAGAACCACACATGCCAAACAAAACAGCTCCTCAGAAAAAACCCTCAGAGCCCAAATGCCACCAGCGGCTTCCAACAAGCCTCTCTCAAAACAAAAAACAAGCCTCTCGCACTCCCACAATCCTCCAGCTCTTGAGGCTGACTCAATTGGCTGGTTTGCATGGGTGGAGCAAAAGACGTAACCCAGTGAGCAGCTCCGTGGTCTGAAAGGGCGGGGAATCAGCTCAGTGAGCATCTCCAATGAGAAACACCACAGAGGAGCCAATCATCTACATGTTACTGGGGCTGCTGTGAGCCAATCATCAGCCAGCAGCTAGAAGTTTCCTGGCTGCTGGAAGTTTGCTAGCGCCCCTTTTGCTGTGGCTCTCAACATCTCCCCCCTCTCTGTTTAAACAACAAGCATGTGGCTCAGGGACCATTCTTGTCTTAGGTTGTTCAATAGTACATATGGTCCTTACCCTATATATGATTAGGTGACCTCAAGGTGTCAGCCTCCTGTCTTAGTTTGGTAAAATTGTAATTGGATCTTACCCATCACTGACTACCGGTCCAGTATACACCACATTTGTGGAGAGGTACCAGTGGGGGGGTGATGTTCTTTGCCTCACCTCTGTTGGTCTTCAAATTTTAGCTGAACGATCATGACAAGCAGTAGGGAGAAAGAAACACCAAGCCAATTGACGGTTGCTTTTGAAAAAATTGTACCACCAATGACATCATCAGCAAAAATACTCAAACACTACTTCAACTCACTGCACCAAAAGATGGTTCACAATGCATACAAGTGAGTTCACAATGCATACAAATGACACATAGTCTAGGCAAGTTCTGCAAGCAGTTCATTGATGACTATTGCAGAAGCTGTAAATTGGTCTTATTTTTGTCTTCACTGGCATTGGGATGGAGATAGATGTAAATGATTACAGTTTTGCACAGTGGTTTCTCTATGATATATTCATATAGGTGCATATAAAAATTATGTTAGATTTATTCCAGGGTCTATCCTTTGCTGATTTCTTCTTTATTCTGTTGACTCCTGCTTGGGTATTTCACTGAAATTCTATTTTTTAATGCTCCCCACCCATTTATTTTGGATTAGCTTCTACATGTCAAACAAAATATTCAATCTTTGGTTTTATGGGAATATTTTATTTCACTTATCATGATAGTCTCCAGATTCATCGATTTACTAAAAATTTTCATAGTCATTCATTTTTTCTTTTTCTCCAATAGGTATATATACCTCATTTTCTTTATCTATTTATCTGTAGAAAGGCACCAAGCTTGGCCTCATAACATGGATATCGTGAATTGTTCTGGTATAAACATTGATGTTTTTGCCTCAGTATATTATGCTGATTTTAGATCCTTTGGATATATAACAAGAAGGTGTATAACTGGGTCAAATGGTGGTTCTATTCCTAGTTTTTAGCGGAATCTCCATACGGCTATTCAGAGGGGTTGTACCAATTTGCAGTTTCACTAACAGTGTATGAGTACACCTTTTCTCCTCACATCTTTCCAACGTCTATTGTTACTTGTATTTTTGATAATTGCCATTCTGGTTGGAGTGAGATGAAATCACACAGTAGTTTTAATTTGCACATAGCTGAGTGTTTTAACAACAGAATTAAAGAGCTTGTCTAGTGAACTCAGCTGAAGCCATCTGAAGAAGGTTATAGTGAAGTTAGTGCATGATTGCCATCCAGAGAATCAGAATGAATGCAATAGAGAAAAGACAAGTTTGAAGAGGAACATACTGAGTTTTTGAGGCATATGTTTTCAGAAAGAGATCAGAGTATTAAGTTTTGTGGACAATTTGTTAAAGACCAAACAAACATGAATGAAAGAAAATGTTAGTAGATATCTAGAAAGGCAGATTTAAAAATTAGTGCCCAAGGGAGGTTGCTGTTGCATGATTTTCTGTTTTATTGGAGGAATGGGCAAAATTCAAGTTCCTGTGGAAAGATCTTAAAATTATTTGAGCCTTTGGGAAGAGAACAGAGAAATGTGAGGAAGGGTTAAATTTCCTCAAGCATCATGGAGCTTGAAGTTCTGGACTTCAATTTTCTATTTCCCTGAACAGATGTCTGCTCACGTTTAGTTTATCCAACTCACTGATTCTATTCCTATGTATGGTTGGGCTGGATTGTGATGAGGTGGCAGAGCCATCATGAAGCTTCAGTTGAGTAGCTGTATAACATGTTCACACTGAGATCAGTGACTGACACTCATTTAGCTTGTTTTCCAGGAGCAGGAAGAGAGAGCTCCTAACATTGTCCTTTGAGCCTAGTCTTGTTTCAGAAATCTTCATCTTCATAGGATGAAGATTTAAAAGTAGGATATTGTCTTTGAGACCTGCAGGAGATGGCCTTTGGAGTGGGACCCTATAGGGAGGAAGTTATTTAGATAGTACTTAGGGAAACAGAGGTACAGCTTCCAGAACTCTACTTTGCCAATAATCTTTCCTCTTGAGTGTGTGAATGCCTTCAGAATTTTAAATTACTTGGTATTTAATGTGGTAATGAATAAGGTAAGACCTATATAACATCATGAGTTGCATTTTATAATGTATAATGCCTCCATCTTGCAGGGAAAAGTATTCTCAATAACACATTACACATTTGTTTTTCACAATTGTAAGTGCATCTTTCAAACAATTTAAATGGAATAGGTAGCTCCCTATGATATTTCTGGATAAAGGGGAGCAATAGATTTTTTTCGGGAAGTCGTTTCCATGCTGAGGAACTATACATGCCATTTTCAAGATAATGTGGCTTAGTCTTTGATTCCTGGAGATACAAGGTAGTAGAGACAGTGTACTTGAGGTCGAAACCTCATCTGGGTTACCAGTTTTTGTTTCAGTTCAGGTAATAGCAGTGATTTCCCCAATTAGTTGGATTTTCTGTTCAGCCTTAATGACCATTTTTTAAAAAGGTTTATTCTCAGCCTCTGTCAACCTGGTCATCACCTTTGAAAGAGAACTAAGTATGTCTTCTTTTACTATTCCATTGATTAGAAAAGTAGAATCTAGAGAAATAAAAATAATGTTTTTTAGAACAGAGGTCATATGTTAATTACATCAATCTAGAAAAATCATGTAATATAGTGATATCCAGATATTGACCAGCTTTTATTTCTTTGAAATACTGGGCTCATTCAATGTTGTTTTTCATTTTTGCTCTAATGATTTTTCAGGGAGTCTGATTCTGTTTAAGATGGGCTTACATACAATGTGGGCACAAATTAATCTGATACCAAGGTAAAGTGCCCTTTGTGAAATTAAGGTTCTTGATATGAATTTTGTTTTGTGAAGTGTGTACCATTACAATTAGCAGTGATCTTCTGGTTATTTTATGTTGGAATTTTGTAAAATAAAGAATGTTATGTGCACTTGAAATTTTTCTTTTTCTATTTTTATAGTTTTGTACATAGGGATGGTCTGCAAGAACTTAAGGGTCATAGCTGCTAGAAAATATGTAGTGATACAAAAACTAGATTATGTAGAGCCTTCTAGCTGCAGATAATTAATAAGATTTAGTCAGGGATGTTTGTTTAAGTTTATTTACTGTGACCTAAGTCTTACTGTTGTGACTAACATAATACTTGGATCTAAATTAATTTTAATTAATTAGTTTGGTAATTATCATGGTGATTTTTGTTTGAAAGCTGCAGAGAACATTGCCTGTATTAGTTGTTCTCTGAGCCACTTTATATTTTAGTATCACATCATTTTTGGTATAGATTTTTCTCCTTTTCAATCCTTTGTTCTATATTTACACAAGATATTGTTAAGAACCATGAAAATTTAAAAAAATTAAATCTGTTTTTTAAAATTTGTATGAAAATGGTATTGCCCCCATGTTTTCTGAGTACTTCCATTAAAAGAGTATTTAAATCTCTTCATCCATCTGAAGAATATATTACAAATAATAATCAGTTCTGGAAACAAAGACTCTCACCATATTGTACAACATTAATTACAAGATTGTTTTTACATAGTTCTGTTTTAACATATTCACTCCAAAACCTCATGTCACATTCTAAGATTCAAATTATAAAATTTTCTGTACTTATTTATTTTATTTTAGTACCAGAGATTGAACTCAAGGGTACTCAACTACTGAGCCACATCCCCAGCCCTATTTTCTGTTTTATTTAGAGGCAGGGTCTCACTGAGTTGCTTAGCGCTCACCATTCCTGAGACCGGTTTTGAACTTTTGATCCTCATGTGTCAGCCTTCTGAGCTGTCATTGGAGGTTTGCTAGAGATTGCATTAACTCTGTACCACTTTATGTATGTGGATGTTTTCTCAATATTGTCTTTTCATTAATATTAGAGGTCTCTGTATTTTAACTTGTAAAATTTCCTTTTATCATTATAAAGTTTTCTTTGCATTGTTATATAATCTCTTACCTTGGTTAATTCCTATCTATAAATTTATTTCTATTGTGAGTGGAGTTATTATTGTGATTTCATTCATTTGATTGTATACATATATTATTTATGTTTGTATGTTGATTTTGTTTTCAGCTACTTTGCTAAGTTTTTTTATTCCATCTTAACTTCTTCTGGGAGAGCCATGAAGATCTTCTAAAAGAGGATCACATAATATGTAAAAAGAGATAATTTGACTTCCTACTTTTTATTTGCTTCCTTTGTCTAATTGCTCTTACTAAAATTTCAGGTGCTAATTTGTATAGGAGTAGTGAGCATGCAGAGCTTATTCTTGTTTCTGTTTTAGGAGAAATGCCATAGATTTTCACCATTCAGTATGTCATTGGTTTTGGCTTTGCCTTTGCCACACATGACTGTTGTAATTCTATAACAAGTTCTTGATGTCCTTTGTTTCTTAGGACTTTTCTCATGAGGAATGGTAGAATTTTGTCAGAGGCTTTTTTCACTTCTATTTTAATGATCATGAGATTTTTTTCTTTGTGTATGTGGTGTGCTGCATTGATATGCATATGTTGTACCATTTTGCATTATTCTAATTAATTGAACTTTATGTTGTTTTATAATGATTACATGTGTTGTTGAAATTGTCTTCAAGTATTCCATGAGGGTTTTTGCAAAAATCTTCCTCAAGTATGTAATTAAATAATTTTCTTTCTTTGTTTTCTTCTTATTCAGTTTTCCTATAATTTCACAAATATTATGCATTTGCCAGTCTCCTTCTTTTCTCTCCCATGTAATCTTCAGGGGTGCATCATTATTAGTTGTCATTTGATGGTCTGGCAGAATTCAGCCATGAATCTCTCTGAGGTATGTTTTTATTCTCTTGGTTTCTGGTGTTTTAATTTTAACCTTGTCAGATGCTTTTTGTGCTTCTATTGAGATAGTTATGGGATTCTTGTCTTTTTGTATTATGATGTGGTGAATTACATTGGTTGTTTTCCCTATGATTGGCCAACATTGCATCCCTGGAGTGAAAACCACTTGCCTGTAGTGCACTATCTAATTCATGTGTTTTGGTATCCAATTTACCAGTATTTTATTAAAAACATTTCCTTTTATGTATATCAGACTTATTGGACTAAATTTTTGTTTCCTTGATGTGTCTTTGTCTGATTTTGAAATCAGCATGATTCTAGCTTCATATAAGGAGTTTGGAAGTGTCCCTGTACTTTTTTTCCATAGAATAATTTGGAGAGGATCGATGTTAATTTTTCATTGAAGATCTGGTTGAAATCAGTTAGATTCCATTGTGTCCATGCCTCTTTTTTGTGGCTGGGCTTTTGATAATATCTTTTATTCTATTGCTTAAAATTTTCTTTAAATTTTCTATGTTGTCTAGGCTCTGTTTTGGTAGGTAATCTTAATGTAGAAATTTCTCAATTTCTTTATAATTTTCTATGTAATTGGAGTATAAGTTTTCAAACTATTTTCTGATTTGTTGCTGTATTACAATCCAATGTTGTCTTTGGTGATATTTCCGTATATATCATACATTTTAGAAAATTGAACTTATTCCTTCTTTCTCTGATTAGCATGGCTTAAGGTTTATCAATTTTATCTAATTTTTTAAAAGGAACAACCTTTTTATCATTGTTATATTAGAAACTTTTTTGTGTTTTTATTTCATTGACTTGATCCTGATTTTAATTTTCATCTTGTGCTAAATTTAGTGTTAATTTGCCCTTCTTCTTCTAGGGCTATGGGATGTAATCTTAGGTTATTTATTTGAAAAATTTTTATTCTTTTAATAAATGAAATCAGTGCTCTGAGTTCTCCTCATAGAATCACCTTTATAGTGTCTCAATGTTTTGGATATGTTGTGTGACTATTCTCATTTATTTTATATATCCTTATATTTTATCCATGACATCCTCTGCTATCCATCAATCATTCAGTAGCATACTATTTAGGTTATATTTATTAGAGAGCTTTTATATTTTATTATGTTGTTGCTTTCTAATTTCATTCCATGATGATCTGATGGAATGCAAGGTAATTTTCTAATTTTTTGAATGACTTAGAGATACTTTGTGGCCTCAGATGTGGTCTATTTTATAAAATGATCTGTGTGTTTCTGAGAAGAGCCTGTTTGTAATGCTTGCTCCTTAGATTTATGATGTTTTCTATTTCTAGACTGACTGTAAAAGAAAACGAAAAGTTAGTAAATATTTTTGGCAATCCAAGAATGATGGTAATCTCTTTCGTGACTTTTCATTCTTGTACTGTTTATTGACTTGAAATTACAGATAGTTTCATGTGTATTTTACTTTTTTTTTTCATGAAAGCAAAATGTGACCAGGACAAAGAAGAAAACCAAGCCTCACATGACAACAATTATTCTGATAAAAGAGCAGAATGTGTATTTTGGACTGCTCTTGCCAGAAGAATCAAAGTCAAGAGCTTCATGGTTCTCCTCCTTCGTCACCTGAAATGAAAGGAAGTCTCATTTTAACAAATTTTTCCCACTTCCCTTTTTTAACATATTATTCTCCATATTCTTATAATGGTGATACTGATTCTAAAAAGAAATATAAGGCCCCTACTAGTTCACAATAGCAAATGTGTATAGCACCAAGAAATAATTATGTGCAGGGTTGAGATTTGTAGATGTTAGTAAAAGAAAAGATTGTCATGTATGCTGTTGTGAAGGGAAAGAAGTAGAAAAAAAACAAATGAATAGCTGAAAGGTGAAGTTGAATGTTAGAAGGCAGAAACATAGGAAGTAGTCTTTAATGAACAGAAGTATAACTATGTAGATCTTTTAAGAAAGTGAACACTAAGGATGTACTGCAAACAACAGAATTAGTGAAGTTAAGGATAGCAGTAACTGTAGAAAATGGTCTTCTTAAACACTTGAAATTCATTTTAATTGATAATTGAAAGACATATAAATCTCACATATTTAAAATATATGGAGTACTAAAATAGTTCCGACTTGGAAAAGTGGGTGAGTGGAATTCTGGAATCAGTGAAGGTCTTTCCATCTGTGACATTTAAGTGGACCCATCAAGGAAGGGAAAGGGCCAGCACCATTAAGGTCTAGGAGAGGACTATGATCTCTCCAGAGAAAACATTTGTCTACCATTCATCATCTCATATTCTGGATGGATTTAAAACAGGGTGTGAGATAACATCAACACGATCATTTTAGGATTATGAAATGTAAGAACACATTCAAATATATGCCTGCACATTTTAGATACTTAATGAATCTCATCACTTTCCTTTTTAGTAAGAGTTCAAATAATTATTTCATCTTAGTACTAATGAAAATGATTAAGATAGTTATATTTTTGGAACTGTGCACCTTTGTTATACAGAATATAGGGTTTCTCTGTGGCATATTTTCATATATGTATAAGTTAGTGTGAAGCATATCACTCCCAAAATATAGCCTTAGCATCTCCTCCTCCTTCAGTTTTCTCTCTTCTCCCTTTTCACTAATTATCTTCTCTCAAATTTGGTGATGAACCTTTCCACTAATGACATGTTCCTTTCTGTGTCTGGCTTATTTGATTCAATAGGGTGCTGTTCAGTTCCATCAATTTTTCTACTACATAACAAAATTCTTAGGCCTTAAAACTAGTCCATTGTGTGTACACTGCTTATTGTTTTTCTGTAAACACTGGGACATGTTATTGCTGAGGCAATTAATATTTGACTTTTTAGTTTTAGAAGTAACCACCTAATTTCCATAGTGGGTGTCATAATATACATCCTCACCAATAAAGTTGATGAATTCCTATTCCCCAATCATCATTGGTGTTTATTTCTTGAATTCTTGAATATTTTCTTTATGAATGGGGTAAGATAGACTCTAAATTGAATTTTGATTTGCATGTCCCTGATGGCTAAAGGCAGTGAATAGCACTTTATATAGAAGCTGAGCAATTATACATTTTTCTTGGTTACCTCTCTTTTTATGTTGCATTGATTAAATTGGTTGTTTGCATTTCAAATGCTGAATTTCTTACTTGTTTATATATTTAATATACAAATCCTTTATCAAAGATTAGCCAGAAAGGATTTCCCTCTATGCTATAAACTTTCCCCTCACTATATTGGTTGGTCCCTTTGGTCTTATGAAAATTTTACTTTGATGCACTTCTGTTTGTGTCTTTGTGCTATTATTTCCTCTGCTCTAATATTTCTGTTCATAAAGACTTAGTCTGTGGTATACGATGAGATATTTCCCTGGATTACCTAGAAGCATTAGCAACATTTCTATTACTCAATCTATGTTTTTTATCCATTTTGTGTTGTCTTGTGCATGGGGAGATATAGAGATCTATATCCATTCTTTAACATATGGATATCCATTTTAACCAATACCATGTGTTTTTCTGTAAAGTGCCTTAGGGTTGAAGGTAAGTTGAGTTCATTGTGATATAATCATATATGCATTTTTTGGCACAATTTCAGACCAGAGTTCCTCTCTTTCTTTTATCTCCTCCTAACCTTCCTCTCCTCTATTGGACACCCTTGCACTTTTTTAATTTTTAATTTTTTTATCAGTGCTTATTGAGATACATAAAGATGGAGGTCACCATAATATATTTCCACATGCACGTTGAGTATTTATATCACATTCATTGCCTATTCCCTCCACGAATCTAACCTTTCTACTTCCCCATCAATCATTTTCTACTTCACTAATCTTCTCTTAACTTTGTGATATCCAGTCCACTTTTCTTTGCTCCGTTTTCTCATTTGACTTATTACATTTTGTGTGACATTCCCATTTCCATCTGTTTATTGGCTCATGGCAAAATCTCACTGGAAAAGACAGAGTAAAACTTTCATATGTATATATACCACATTTATATTCCATTCAGTATGTCTTGGCTACTGCGTGTTTTTTTGCTATAGACATTGATGTATTTGTATACCTATTGGTCTGCTGATTTTTCCACTTTGGACATATAACTGATGAATATATGTACACATTGTGGTTTCAATCATAGTTTTTTGAGAAATCTTCATTCTCTCTCCTAGAGGGTTTGCACTAACTTGTGGTCCCACATACAATGTATGAGTGTACCTTTTTCCAACATTCTCACCAACATTTATTGTCTATATTTTTGGTGTTTAAAATTCTAACTGAATTCAGAGGAAAATCTCTGTGTAGTTTTGACTTGCATATCCTTGGTTAGTAGATACTTAGATCATTTTTTTCTTACTTATTTGATCTTTTGTGTTTCTTCTTTTGAAAAGTGTTTGTTTAGTTCTTATTAATTGACTTAATTTTATTTATGGCATTAGGTGTTTTGCATTATTTGAATATTCTTATTAATGCCCACTCAGATGAGTTGTAGACAGATTTTATTTTCTTCTATAGATTTTTCTCTGTACTCTCTTTATAATTTTTTTTATTGCTTGAACTTTTAAAGAAAGCTTTCTTTTCCCATGCATTTTTTTTTGGCATTTCTGTCCAGGAATCAGTTGACTGCACATTTGTGGATTTTTATCTGTGTCTTCAGTCAGTCCTGATTGTTTTAATGCCAGGGTCATGTGTTTTCCTATCCATTGCTCTGTGTTATGCTTTGAGATTTTGTAGTGTAGTGCATTCTGCATCACTCTTATGTTTCAAGTTTTTATTTTCAATTTTTGTCTTATTTCAATGATATAAATTTCAGGATAAATTTTTCCAGTTCCATTAATGCCATCAGAGTTTTGATACAAATTGCATAAAATCTATGAATCACTTTCTGAATATAGATATATTCCCAACATTAAATTCTGCTTTTTTATAATATTAGATGTTTCTCTATTTTATGATGCCTCATTTTTTTTCTGAGACTTCTTTAATTTCATTTTATGATTTTGCCATTTGCCACTTTACTTTGGATTATGCCTATATATGATTTTGCTTCTACTATAAATGGAGATGTAATCCCTGTTTCAGTCTCAGTGGGGCTGTTTGTATTGTATACATATATTATGCATGTTTGTATTTTGAAGTTTCTTTCAGAGAGTTTCCTAAAATTCTATATCCCATCTTAACTTCTTCTGGCAGAGACTTTAGGATCTTCTAAAAGAAGATTACAAAATGTGTACATAGGAATAATTTGACTTTTTAAAATTTTCTTCCCTTGTCTAATTGCTGTGACTACAATTGCAGGGGCTCTGGTGAAATGTGAAATCTGGTGAACATGAACACTTCATTCTTATTTCTGATTTTAGAGGCAATGCTGTAGATTTTTCTCCATTCATTTTGCCCTTTACATTGAATTTGGTATATATAGGGTTTGTAATACTATAGGAAGTTCTTGCTGTACTCTGTTTGATAAGACATCTCATGAAGGACTGTTGAATTCTGTCAGAGGCTTCTTCTATATCTATTGAGGTCATAATGAGACTTTTGTCTTGTGTCACTGTGGTTTTCTGTAATTATTGATTTGCATGTGTTGAATCATTTTGCATTCTTCTAATTAACCCAATTTTATGTTGTTGTATGATGCTTAAAATATGTTATTCATTAATTCCTTGAGGGTTTTGCACATAACTTCCTCAAGAATATTATTAAAATTTTTCTTTTCTTGTTTTGTTTTTATGAAGTTTTCCTAAAAGAGTGATATTAGCTTCATGATATTACCCTCCTAAAATGCATTTGCCAGTGTCCTTCATTTCTATCACATGTAATCTTTGGGGGAGTAGCTGTGCTGGTTCTCATCTGATGGTCTGGCAAAATTCAGTCATGAATCTCTCTGGTACTTGCATTTTTTGAAAGGCTTTTCATAACTGCTTCAATATAATGATATATTATTGGTATGTTTAAATTTTCAGTTATTCTCTTGAATCAATTTTTGTAGATAATATATAGAGAAACATTTATCTGCTACTTCCACATATTCTAAATTTCATAATGTAAATCATCCTAATGTTCTCTGAATTTATTGGCATTTAACTTTTCAATGTAGTCCTTCATGTTCCTCAGGATTTCAGAAAGGTGCGTTGAAAAATCCACTTCTTTTATCTTAAATTTATTCATTTATATCTTCTCTCTCTTTACTTGGTTTGGTTTGGTGCATGCTTTATCAATCTTGTTTATCTTTTCAAAAACCAAATCTTGGTTCCATTTATCCTTTGTATTTTTTCAAACATTTTCCATGTTATTAATTTTTACACAAATATTTATCATTCCTTTGTTTCTACTGGAATTGGAGTTGTATTTTTCTTGTTTCCCTAAGTCCTGGAGATTCCACTGTAGTTCATTTAGTTAAGAACCCTTGTATTATTTTATGGTATGTAGCCACATTTATAAATTTCCATCTTCCCACTGTTTTTATTGTAACATATAGATCTGGATTATGTTTCTCTTTTTAATTGATTTTATGGATCTTTTAATATTTCTCTGACCTGATTTGTGGATGAGGCATACATTGGGTAAAAGTGTATTGCTCATTCTATAAGAAGGTGTACTGTTTCTGTGGCTTTTTTTTTTTGGTCTCAGTTTGAAATATTATTTTAATATCATCAGATGATGTGTGAGGAATTGATTTGTGTATATGCTAGATATAGCCTTTATAGCCTACTCTGGAACCTGTTTATGTGAACATTCTATGAGAATGGTGAATATTCTACTATTATCTGAGTAAATATTCTGTAGACAATTTAAAGTCCTTTTGATCAAATGTAAGCCTGAAGTCTGTAATTTTTGTTGAATTTTTTTTTCTGGATGATCACTCTATTTGTTAGAGTGATCAATTGAAGTGACCCACACTTATTAATTTGGTGTTCATTTGTTTTTCACTTTAAAAATATTTTTGAATGAAATTAGGGGCACTGATATTTTTAAACCCATTAAAACTTCTTGTTGGATTATTCCTTTTACCAGTAGGTAGTAATCTCCTTGTCTTGTCTGGTTCTTTGTGGTTTGAAATCTGCTTTGGCAAATATGAGAAGAGCCAGTGCTCCTTGCATTTGACTTCCATTTGTATGAAATGGAAATACCATTTTCTATCCTTTCATTCTGAGAGTTTCTTTGAATGTGATGTTTTTTACTGACAGAAACATACAGTTGTGTCTTAATATTTTCCTTCAGTATTCCACTTAATGTCTTTTAATTGAATCGTGAAGCCCATTTGCATTCAGTGTAAATGGTAGACATGTATGTATTTTTTTTTCATGGTACTTTGCTTTCTTTTATCATTGGATTCACTCATAATTCACAATTGCTTACCTACTCTAGTGACATTTATTCTTTCACATGCTCTATTTTTTAAATCTTTTTTTTATATGTAGGATTTCTTTGATTACCTTCAGCAGTGCTGGCTTAAATGGTCACGAACTCTTTTAGTTTACTTCCATGAAAGTGATTTATGGGTTTTGATTGTTTCCTGCTAGGTTGCTGCATTTGTTCATGAGTTTCAGAAGTTTTAGGTGCAGTTTCTTGGGTCTTGTAAACTAAGAATCATGTTGTTGTGAAATAGAGCATAGTGTTAGGTCTTCTTTTCCTGGATGTATGCCTCTTCTTTCTTTTTTGTGGATAATAGCTCTGGATAGAGTGACAAAGGAGTATTTTGAACAGAAGTGGTAAGAGCAGGCATGCCTGACATTTTCCAGTTTTTAGAAGGATTGCTTTCACTTTGTCTCTATATAGAATGAGGTTGGCTTTTTTTTTAGTATAAATATATTTCACAATATTGTAGTATTTTTTTACTCTTCCTGGTTTCTTGTGTTTTAACTTTTATTTTGTTAAATGCCATTTCTGCTTCTATTGAGATAGTCATGATATTCTTGTCATTTACGATGTGGTAAATGATAAGGGTTGTTTTCCCTATGTTCAGCCAACATTCTATCCCTAGAGTGCAACCCACATGCTTGTAGTGTACTTTTTTTCATGTGTTTACTATGCAATTTACCAGTATTTTTCAAGAACATTTTCTTATATACATTTTCTATTTAACTGTTTTTTTTTAAATACACAACAGCAGTATGCAATACTATTCTAATTACACATATAGAGCACAATTTTTCATATCTTTGAATATAAAGTATGTTCATGCCAATTCCTGTCTTTATACATGTACTTTGTTTTTTGTATTATAATTCTTATTATTCATGTATACCATAATTTTTATATCTCTGTATAGAAAGTAAGTTGACACCCAATTTTTGCCTACATTCCTTTACTTTAAATAATAATGTCCATCACATTCCACCATCATTGCTAATCCCCTGCCCTCTTCCTTTCTATCCTACCTCTCTTCCCTATCTAGAATGCATCTATTCCACCCAAGGTCCCTCTACCTACCCCACTATGAATCAGCCTCCTTATATCAGAAAAAACATTCAGCATTTGTTTTTTTCTTTTTTTTTTGGATTAGCTAACTTAGTTAACATTGCCTTGTCTAATGCATCAATTACCTGTAAATGACATTATTTTATTTTTTATTGCTGAGTAATATTCCATTGTGTAAGCCACATTTTTTTTTATCCATTCATCCATTGAAGGGCATCTAAGTTGGATCCAAAGTTTATCTATGGAGTATTGTGGTGCTATAAACATTGATGTTCCTTGTTCCTGTAGTATGTTGTTTAAAACAAAACAAAACAACAAAACAAATTTCCTTTTATGTACATTAGAATTATTGCCCTGAAGTTCTGTTTTCT
Source organism: Ictidomys tridecemlineatus (assembly GCF_052094955.1). NCBI lineage: Eukaryota > Metazoa > Chordata > Mammalia > Rodentia > Sciuridae > Ictidomys > Ictidomys tridecemlineatus. Next base: position 10,269,946 of record NC_135494.1, on the reverse strand, counting down.
TGATGTGTCTTTTCTGATTTTGGAATCAGCATGATTGTAACTTCATAGAGGAGTTTTAATGTGTCACCTCGATTTTTTTTTTCTTCATAGAATACTTTGAAGAGGATTGATGTTAATTTTTCATTGAAGGTCTGGTTGAAATGAATTGAGATCCCATTGTGTGCTTTTGCTTTTCATTGTGGCTTGGCTTTGAATAGTATCTTCTATTTCATAGTTTGAAATTGATCTTTTTAATTTTCCATGTTGTCAAGGCTCAGTTTGGGGAAGTAATCTCAATGTACAAAATTATCAATGTCTTTATGTCTTTATGATTTTCTATGTGATTGGAGTATAAGTTTTTCAAATATTTTCTGATTAGCCTCTCTATTCCAATTTAAAATTATCTGTTTGACAATTACTTATACATCATAAATTTTAGACAGTTGTATTTTTTATTTTTTCTCTAATAAGCATGGCTTAAGTTTTATTCATTTTATCTTATTTTTTTAAAAGACCAACTTTTGTATCATTCTTGTTTTAGAAACTGTTTTGTTGTTCCCATTTCATTGATCTTGCCTCTGATTTTAATTCGTTCCCATCTTGTGCTGAATTTAGTGTTGATTTGCTCTTCTTTTTCTATTATTTAGGTTATTTATTTGGGGAGTTTTTCTTCTTGTAATGAATTAAATCAGTGTTTTGCACTTTCCTCACTGAACCACCTTTATAATGCCTCTGAGTTCTGGATAGGTTGTCTCTATTCTCCCTTATTTTTAAGTATTATATTTTGTCTTAATGTCTTCTGCTATCCTTTTGTCAATCAGTAGCATGCATTTAGTTTATATTTGTTAGACAAGCTTTTATTTTTTTATTATGTTGTTGATTTATAATTTTATTCTATGATGATCTAATGGGATGCATGGTAAATTTTCAATTATTTGGATGGACTGAGAGATGCTTTGTGGTCTCAGATGTGGTATATTTTATAAAATAATCTGTGTGTTGCTGAGAAGACCCTTCATATAATGCTTGCTCATTTCACTTATCATGTTTTTTTTTTTCTTTCTAGACTGTCTATGAAGAAAGAGGAAAAGTTTGTAAATGTTTTTGGTAATCCAAGAACGATGGTAATCTTTTTGAATACTTTCCATTTCTGTGGTTTTAATGACTTGAAATTACAGAGAGTTTCACATATATTTTACTATGTTTTTTATCATGAAAGCAAAATGTGACCAGGACAAGCGAAAAAATCAAGCTTCTCATGACAACACTGATTTTGATAAAGGAGCAGATATTTTGGACTGCTTCTGCCAGAAAAATCAAAGTCAAGAGCTTCATGGTACTCCTTTTTCGTCACCAGACATGAAGGTAAGGCTCCTTGTTACAAATTTTTTTCACTCCCTCTTTTTAACATATCACCCTCTATATCCCTATAATAGTTATACTGATCCTAAAAAAAAATATAAGGCGCCTAGTAGTTCACAATAGCAAATGAGTATATCACCAGAAAAGAATTATGTGAAGAATTGAGATTTGTAGATGTTGGTAGAAGAAAAAATTTTCATGTACGCTATTGAGGAAGGAAAGAAGTAGAAAGAAAACCAAATTAATAGCTGAAAGCAAGGTGAATCTTAAGGTTAGAAGGCAAAAAAAAAAATAGGAAGTAGTCTTTAAAAAAGAGCAAGGTAACTGTGTAGATAGAATAAGATAGTAAAAACAAAGGATATGTACTGAATACAACAAAATTAGAGAAGTAAAGATTAGCAAGAACTGTAGACGACAGTCTATTAAAACACTTGAAATTCATTTCAACTAAGAAATAAAAGAAATATAATTTGTCTTTCTAGTTTTAGGAGTAACCATCCTCCTGATTTCCATAGTGTCTGTAATAATATTCATACTTATAGATGAATTCTAGATAGGGCACAGGAGTGAGAGGGAAAAGAAGAGGGCAAGGCATTAGCAAGGATGGTGGAATGTGATAGACATCATTATCCAAAGTACAAGTATAAAGGCATGAATTGGTGTCAACCTTCTTTATATACAACTAGAGATATGAAAAATTGTACTGTATATTTGTAATAAAAATTGTGATGCATTCTGCTCTCATTTATTTAAAAAATCAACAAAAAATAATATTCATCCTCAACAATAGTGTTGAAAAATTCCTATTCCCCATATCATCATTGTAGTTTATTTCTTATATTCTTAAATATTGCCTTTCTGAATCTGGTAATATATATTCTGAATTCAATTTTTATTTGCATGTTGCTGATGGCTAAAAACAGTGAACAGCACTTAATATAAATGCTTAACAATTATACATTTTCCTTTGTGACCTCTCTGTTCATGTGCGTTAATTAAATGAGTTGTTTGTATTTCCAGTGCTGAGTTTCAGTCTTATTTTATGCTTATTATACCAGTCCTTTGTCAAAGATTAACCAACAAGATTTTCCTCCATGCAATAAACTTTCTCCTTACTCTGTTAATAGTTTCCTTTGCTCTTCTGAAGATTTTATTTGAGTTCACTTCTGTTTTTGTCTTTTTGCTATTATTTTCTTTGCTACATTATTTCTGTTCATAAAGACTTAGTCTAGTTATATGATGAGATGTTTCCCTGGATTATCTAGAAGCATTAGCAGCACATCTACTCTGAATCTATATTTTGTATCTGCTTTGTGTTGTCTTGTGCATGGGGAGATATAGAGATCTAAATCATTCTTCAACATATGGATATGCAGTTTAACCAATACCATGTGTTTTTCTATAAAGTGCCTTATGGTTAAGCATGAAATGAGTTCATTGTGATATAATCATACATGCATTTTGTTGGTACCATTTCAGACCCGGGGTCCTCCCTTTCCTTTTTCCTCCTCCCTCACATTCCTCTCCTCTACTATATAACTTACACTCCTTTAATTTTTAATTGTTAATCAATGCTTATTGAGATACATAAAAGTGGAGGTCACCATGATATATTTACACATGGATGTCAAGTAATTATGTCACATTATTTGAACATTTCCTCTACAAATCTAAACTTTCTCCTTCCCCATCAGTCATTTTCTACTTCACTAATCTTTCTTTAACTTCATGATATCCATTTCACCATTGTTATTCTTCTGTTGCTTTAGCTTTGCCTATGAGAAAAAAACTTTTCTTTGCTTGGTTTTCTTATTTCACTTATTTCATTTTGTATGACATTCTCCAGTTTTATCCATTTATTGGCTGATATAAAAATCTCATTCAAAAAGACAGAGTAAAATTTATATATATATATATATATACACCACATTTATATTCCATTCAGTACGTCTTGGCTAGTTGTTTTCTATAGACATTGATGTATTTGTATCCCCATTGGTCTGCTGATTTTATCACTTTGGAAAAACACAGAGGAGTATATCTCCACATTGTTGGTGGGACGACAAGTTAGTGCAAACACTCTGGGAGGGAAAATGGAGATTTCTCAAAAAATTGTGTGAGTATATTTTTTCTCCAAATTATCTCTGATCTTTATTGTCTATATTCTTGATGTTTAACATTCTAACTGAATTCAGAGAAAAAGCTCTGTGTAGTTTTGACTTGCATTTTTTTGATTACTAGATATTTTAATCATTTTTTTCTTACATATTTAGTAATTTATGTTTCTTCTCTTAAGAAATGTTTGCTTAGTTCTTATTCATTGACTTAATTGTGTTGATGATATTAAATGTTTTGTATTTTTTATATATTCTTATTTATTCCCTCTCAGGGGAGTTGTAGATAAGATTTTCTCCTCTTCTGTAGGTTCATTCTTCGACCTCTTTATCATTTCCTTTTTTGCCAGGTCCTTTTTCAAGAAACTTTCTTTTTCCATGCATTAGTCCTTGACATTTCTGTCCAGGGATCAGATGACTGCAAATGTGTGGATCTGTTTTTGTGTTTTCAGTCATTTCTGGTTGATTTTAATGCCAGGGTCATGCTGTTTTCCTTACTATTGCTCTGTGTTATACTTTGAAATTATTTGTTATATTGCATTCTGCATTGCTCTTATGTTTCAAGTTTACATTTTCAATTTTTGGTCTTTTTTTTCAACCATATGAATTTCAGAATGATTTTTTCAGTTCCATGAATATCATTGGATTTTTGATAGAAATTGCATAAAATCTGTGAATCACTTTCTGAATATAGATATGTTCCCGACATTTTCTGCCTTTTCTTGAATATTAGATATAATCTATTTTCTGATGATTTTATTTTTTACTTTTTTTTTGATTTTGAGACTTCTTTAATTTTATTTTATCATTCCGCTTTTTTTTTTTTGAATTGGATTACTCCTACATATGATTTTGCTTCTATTATAAATAGCGATGTTATCCTAATTTCAGTTTCAGTGTGGTTGTTTTTATTGTATGAATGTATTCTTCATGTTTGTATTGTGATGTTGTTTTTATTCCTAAAATTGCTAAAATTCTATATCCCATCTTCACTTCTTCTGGTAGAGCCTTGAGAATGTTCTCAAAGAGGATCACATGATCTGTACAAAATAATTTGACTTCTTAACTTTTTATTTACTTTTTATGTCTAATTAACTTCTTATGTTTTATTCACTTCCTCTTTTTAATATCTCTGAATAAAATTTCATTGAGTGTATTTAAATGTGAGATATGGTGAACAAGCACACCTCATCCTTAGTTCTGAAACTCGAGAGAATGTCATAGATTTTCCACAATTCAATATGCCCTTTACTTTGGATTTGAAATACACAGACTTTATAATACTACAGCAAGTTTCTGATGTCCTCTGTTTTAAAAACTTCTCATTAAATACTGTTGAATTTTGTCAGAGGCCTCTTCTGTCCTGTATCTCTGAGGTATACTACATTTCATGATTTCCATTGTTAAACCTTCATGAATTTTATTGTATATAATTATGGAAATATGTTGTTGAAATTATTTTTCGGTATTTCATGAAGGTTCTTGCAAATATCTTCAAAATAAATATTATTAAATCTATTTCTTTTCCTTTTGTTTTATTATCCAAATTTCCTGTAAGTTTGATTTTACCTCATTAAATGCATTTTCCAATTTCTTCCCTTTTATATCCCTTGTTTTCTTTGAAAGAGCATCAGTGTTGGTTCTTATTGAAAGGTATGAAAAAATTCAGCCATGAATCTCTGTGGCCCTAAGCTTTTGTTTTTGGAAGGCTAATTATTACTAGTTCAATATACTTGCATGCTTCTTGTCTGTTTAGATTTTCAGAATCCTATTGATTCTATTTTTGTATGTCATACATTTCTAGAACTCCATCCAATTCTTCTACATTTTCTACTTTTTATAATGTGAATTATCCAAATGGTGCTCTGGATTTCCCATTGATTAGCATTTAACTTTTTAATATAGTCATTAATTGTCTTTGAATTTCAGAAACGTCTCTATTGTAAGATCCATATTTTTGCATGTAAATTTATTCATTTGTATTTTTTTCTCTTTACTCTTTAGTGTCTAAGTAGTTATATATGTTGTGTCTTTATTCTCACTTTTAAGTATTCTTAGATATCATCCATGCTGTACTACTATTTACTCTAGAAGTGTTAGAATACCTTTTATTTTTTATTGTATTGTTACTTTCTAATTTTATTCCGTTATCTGTTGGCATGCAAGGAACCACGTTTTATGTTTTTGATGTATTAACTGATGCTTTGTGGCCTCATATGTGGTCTGTTTTAGAAAATAATCTGTGCCCTTCAGAGAAGAAAGTGTATGTAAGACTTGCTCATTACAGTTACCATGTTGTTATCATTTTTCCCTTTCTAGACTGTCCATGAAGGAAAATGAGAAGTTTATAAATATTTTTGGCAATCTAGGAACGATGGTAATCTCTTTGAGACTGCTCATTTTGGGGCTGTTTATCAATTTGAAGTTAGAGAGAATTTCATGAGTGTTTTACTTCGTTTATGTGTGCCAGGACTGTAATTCGTAGAAGTTTTGGCATGTAATCAGTGGTTAGGAATGCTCTTTCAAAAAAAAAATAAGTAGAGAGAAAACCAAATGAATACCTAGGTGAATCTGAATGTGAGAAAGGAGAAAAATGGGAATTATTCCTGGAAGAAGAATGGCATAACTATTTAGATTGAGTGAGAGAGTGAAGACAAAGAATTACTACAAACAACAAGAAGAGTGAAGTTAAGGATAGCTGGAACTGTAGAATAGATTCATCTGAAACACGTGAAATGCATTTTAATTAAAAAGTAAAAGAAATATAATTCTCACTTCCTTCAAATCTATGAAATACTTGTGAAGTTCCAATGTGTAGAGTTGTATGAGTGGAATACTGGAATCAGTGAAGATCTTACCATATGTAACAATTAAGTGGACAAGTCAGGCAGGGAGAGAGCCAGCCTCATAAAAATGTAGCAGGAGAATATTGTGGACAGAGAGAACATTTGTTTACAATTCTTCTTCTCACATGTGGAGTGGCAGGATCACAGGTGTTAGAAAACATGACCACAGTCATTTTGTGATTCTAAAATATTCAAACATATGCATAAATATAACTTACTCATATTAGATACAATAAATTTCTTCACTTCCTAACTTATTGAGATTTGGAATAATTATTTTATCTGAGCAGTAATGAATTATAGATTGAAAATGATTAAGATGGTCAAAGTTATGGGACAGTGCACCCTGGTTTTACAGAATAGAGGATTTCACTGCGGTATACTTGCATATGTGTATAAGTTACTTTGAATTATATCTCTCACAAAATATTATTCTGTGTTCTTTTTTTAAATATAAGACATCCTAACATAAAACTAGTAGATTACTCATTCATTGCCATTTAATGTTCTTTAGTAGTATCAAGTGGTCCTCTGGATTTCAAAAACAACTGTTGGTTATAAGAACCACATTTTGGATAGTAAATTATTTCACTTGTATCTTCTGTCTCTCTCCTTTGGTTACTTTGGTTCATATTTATAAAACTTGTTTCTTTTCTCAAAAACACAACTCTCTTTTTCATTCATATGCTTTTTTTGTTCTTTTGGCATGAATATGTATCATTTATTTATTTGTCCTGGGTTTGGAGTGGGATTGTTCTTGTTTTCCTAAGACCTCGAGATTCATCTCTAGGCTACAGAGTTGAGATCCCTCTGATGAGGTAGTTAGCCTTATAAGATATGTAGCCTTGTAACTTATATAGTTGAGATCCCTCTGATAATGTATGTAGCCTTTTATGGTATGTAGCCACATTTATACTTTTCCCCTTTGACTGCATTCATGGTTTATAGCAGACACTGGGATGTGTTTTTCTTTTCAGTTGATTCTAATGATCTATTAATCCTTTTGCTGATTTATTGAAGGACTGATTCTTCTTGCCAAAGTGTATATGGCTCATTGTCTTGTGATTGTGCTCTTTCTGACCTTTTTTTGGTATGCATTTGAAATGTTATTTAAGTGGCATCTGATAATATGAAAGGAATCACTTTGATTGTGGTGTGTACTTGCTAAGAATTGTCTTAATGACCTATATGGAATGTGTTTTAGAGCAAATTCCCTAAAAAGCCCGAGACAGCACTTTTTTTCTGAGGAAGTATTTCATAGATACCTATAAAGTGCTCTGGATCAAAAAGTACAGTTGAATTCTGTAGGAATGATTGATATTTTGTCAATAATTTGAGCTAGATACCTCTTAGTGAGTTTTGCAGAGTGAAGTGACCCAAACTTGTTTTACAGGGCCCCAGTGTCCCTTTACTTGGAGCAGTTTGTGGCTGATGTAATTGGGGGCATTGGTGTTCTGGGTACAGTCCTTTACCATTCTTTGTAAACTATAGCTAATGGAGGGTTGAAGTCTGCTGTAGCAAATATGACAATAGCTATTGCTCCTTGCTTTTGGCATCCATCAGCATGAAATGCAAATACTATTTTCCATTCTTGCTATCTCTGCAACTCTGTGCATGTGAAATACATTTTCTGCCTACAATATGAATTTGGGTCTTGATTTCTTCATTTAATATTTCACGCAGTGCCTTTAATTGAAGAATAAAGCTCATTTACCTTGGTATGAATGGTGAGAGGAACATGTTACTTGGTGCCATTTTGGGTAATTTGATTTCTGTTGGAGTCAGTCATAATTCACATTGCTTACATATATTAAGATTTATTCATTCCCGTTCTCCACACTGTCTGATTTTGATGTTCTGCTTTTACATGTAGGATTGTCTGAGTACTTTCAAGATTGTTTTCTTAGTGTCCCTGTATTGCTTTTAGTTTTCTCTTAGCAATTCAGTGATGGGTGTTAACTGCATATTGTGCTCATTTTATCAATTGCTTTCTTTGTTTTAAATTTTTTTGGTGAACATTTAAAATCTTCTAAGTACAGAATCATATTGTAGTAAAACCACACAACTTTTAGCTGCTGGTTTCCTATGTGAAACACTTTCTTCTTCTCCTTGGCCTAATAAACCTGGCTAGAGTGACAAAGAATATTTTGAACAGAAATGATAAAAAGGGGTATCTCTGTCTTGTTTCATATCTAAGAAACATGGTTTGTTTGGTCTCTGTTTTGAATGAGATTGACCTTGAGTTTACCATAAAAAGCTTTTACAAGGTCGAGGTATGTTTCTACTATCACTTGTTTCTCTTGTGTTTTGAACCCTTATTCTGGGAAATGCTTATTCTGCCTCTATTGAGAATACCTAAGAATCTGGTCTCTGTGTGTGTTGGTAAGGTGAATGGCGTCTGTTGGTTTCCATCTATAGAGCCAAAATTGTATCCCTAGATGAAACACATAAGATTGTGGCGTCCTATTTTTTTTTCTGCTTTGGAAAGTGAATTGCCCACATTTTATTAAGATGTTCTGCATTTATTTTTATAAGGCTTATTGGACTCAATAAGCCTTATAAAACTCATTTATTTTTATAAGGCTTATTATCCTCATGTGTCTTTATCTGATTTTGGAATTCTGGGGATGCAGCATTCATAAAATGAGTCTGGCAGGGTTCTATTTATTTCCCCTGAATGGAATTTTTTTTTGGGGGGGGGATTCTATTAACTCTTTTTAGAAGGTCTGGTAGAACAGGATTAGGCTTCCATTGGGTCCTGGGCTATGCTTTGCTGGTAGGCTTTTGAGCATATCTTCAATTTCATGGCTTGATTTGGATCTGTTTGAATTTGTGATGTGCATTTGTGTAGGCAATGCTGGTATAAGTTTCCCAAATAGTTTCTGATTATTCTATCCATTTCATTATGCTTCATGGTGATTGTTCCTTTTTATCCCAAATTTCAGGAATCATGGTAATTTCTATCAAGACTGCCAAATATGCTATTAATTGGCTTACAATCACACAGAGTTCCATGTATATTTTACTTTGACTTATTCCCTTAACAGGTAAAATCGACCTTGGGAAACAAGAACACCAAGCCTTGCTGGACAACAATCATTTTGAGAGTTAAAGAGAACATGTGGTTTCCATCTCCATTGTAATACATACCACGAAGAAGGGATTTTGTGATGCTACCACTTCATCACCTGACCCCAAAGTAAGGCATGTTTTAATACTTGTTTCCTGTCCCCTGGCCACATCTTTGATTTCTTCTTCTGTTTTTTGATTTGTTTTAGCATATCATCTCTAATCCTCATAAGGGTGACAATGATCCTACACATTGAGCTGCTAACTCAGGGTCACAAAAGAAAATAAGTGTCTCACCAGGAGAGGCATACTTAGGGTTGTGCTTTGGGGGAGTCAACAGCTGTCAGGCCTGAGAATGTGGAATAAAGAACTAGAAAGCAAAGCCAATAAATAGCTACTGAAAGCTGAGAGATTTTCATGCCCTAAAATAAACTATTGTTTGAGTGCTGACTAGAGTTTTTCAGTCAAGAGTGGGCATTGGTACAGCTGGGCACTTTTGAGTTTTAGGAGTTCGCTCCATTCTGATTCCCATAGTGGATGTAGTAATAAGGATCCTCACAAACAATGTTGAAGCATTTCTATTTCCAAATGATCATCAGTATGTATTATTTGTGTTAACAATATTACCTTTCAGGATGGAGTAAGATAGACTCACTGTTGCAATTTGATTTACATGTCCCTCATATGTGAAGACTGGGATTGTTGCTACATTGATGAGCTGAGGGATTATCCATGTTCCTTTGTGTACTTCATGATCATGTACCATTGGATAAATGGGTTGTTTGTCTTCCCAGAGCTCAGTACCTTTAGCTGTTTGTCTATTTAGTGTGGCAATCCACTGCCCAAGAGACACTGGCAAAATCTCATCTCCTAGGCTAAATGCTTTCTCCTCACTCTGTGAATTGTTTTATTTGCTGTTCTACAGTTAGAATTTAGATGTGCTCATGTTTACCACTTCTAGGGAGCACATTCTCTTGTGCAATATTCCTCTTCCCAAATTCTTATTCGATTCCTATATTTGGAGGTGTTTCCACTGTATTCCTTTCAATGGCTGCCATGTTTCCCATTTATTATATCTAGGTTTGTTATCCCTCTTGTGTTGTGTTGTGCATAATGAGAAACAGAGACCTAGTTTCACTCTTCTTGGTATGGATATTCAGTTTGTCCAATTCCATCTGTTTTGCTTTTGCATTGGATTAAACATGTACATGATTGTTGGGTTCATATGGACACATTCATACACATATTTTTTAAACCATTCAGACCCTGGTTCCTCTCTCTTATTTTTTTGCACCCTCAACTTCCTCTAATCTACTGATCTAATTATCTTTCATTCATTTATTTAGTTTTTATTTATACATATACATTTAATTGCAATTCACCATGATATAATTTCATGCTTTTAGAGTATTTTCATTAACCTTCCCTCCACTAACCTAATTCTTGTGACCTCCCAAAGATGTTTTTCTGCCTTACTATCCTTTGCTTCCACTTCAGGATATCCATGCCTACCTTGTTCCTAGTAGGTGGCTTTACTTTCAGCCTTGATTGAAATTCTTTAAATGCTCCATATTCTCCTATGACTTATTGAATTGAGCATGGTATCCTCCACTTTCTTCCACTCATGGAAAATGGTATAAGTTCATTCTTCAACATACTCTAAAACTCGTTCGTGTATATATGCCTAATTGTATAATCCATTCAATAAGTCACTGCTGGTAAGGGTTATGTGGCTACAGACATTGATACACTTGTGTCTCTGCTGGTCAGCTTAACACAAAAGGGACGTGGATATCAAGATTCTGGGCTGGTTCCATTGCTTGTTTTTGGAAGATTCTCCATAGTACTTCCCACAGTGATCACTCCAATGTGTAGTTGCCCTAATGTCTCTTGTTTTGCATCTCTGGAGCCCAAATTGCATCCCCAGATGAATCACATGGGATCGTAGTTTTGTCTTATTTTTTTTCTGTGCTTTGGTAAGTGAATTACCAATGTTTTACTTAGATTGTCTGCATTTATTTTCATGATGATTATTGGCCCCAAGTTTTCTTTTTTGATATGTCTTTCTCTGGTTTTGGAATTGGAGTTATGTGGCCTTCATAGAATGAGTTTGTCCAGGTGCCCTTCATTTCTCCTTAATGGAATGGTTTCAGGGGGTTTCCCATTAACTCTTTTAAAAGGACTGGATAAATTGTGTTCAGCTTCTATCAGGTCCTGGGCTTTCCTTTTTTGGTGAGGTTCAGCATATCTTCAATTTCATTGCTTGATTTAAATCTTTTTAAATATCTGATGTGCATTTGGGTCAGTAATGCTGGTATAAGTTCCACAATTTTTTTCTGTTTTTCCTCTGTATTTCATTGTGCTCCATTGTTATGAATCCTTTTCATTCCAAATTTCAGGAAATTGCCTCTTCTCCTTTGTCTTTGGATAGTGTGCATAATGTTTGATCCAATTTAGGGTCGGTTACAAAGAACCAAGTTTGTATACTGTTGATTTTGTTGGAACCTTGTTGTTTTCATTTCTTAAAGTTTGGTTCTGACTTCAATTATTTGCCTTCAAGGGCTGCTTTCATTGTTGATCTCTTCTTTTTCCATGGCCTTGAAAGGTAATGGGAGGTTTATGTTTTGGTGATTTTCTGTTCTCTTAAGGAATAAGATCAGGGTTGTGAACATTCTTCTCTGAACCAGCTTCCAAGGATCCCTGGGTTGTGGATATGTTGTGAGTCTGTTCTCAGTAACCTTGAAATATTGCATATTTCATCTATCATGACTTCTGCTCTCCAGTAGTTGATCACTCAGTCTAGGGGGCCTATAGGGGCTCCTGTGTTTATATTCTACTGTCAATTTCTGATTTCTTTGCATAAAAGTCTGATGGAACACCAGGCATTCTCTCTAAATTTTTCCTATGAACCCAATCCTTGCTTTGTGGCATCAGATGTGGTGTGTTTCAGAAAACTATCTCAGTGCTTCTGAGAAGAAAGTGTATTTATATTGCTTGCTAATTCCTGGCATTGTGGGTTTTTTCTTCCCAGAATTCCCCTGAAAAAAGAAAAGGAAGCATGTAAAAATTTCTGGCAATCCAGGAATAATGGTAATGTCTTTTAACACTGTCAAATGTGTTCTTAATTGACTTACAATTACACAGAGTTTCATGTATGTTTTACTTTGACTTATTCCCATAATAGGTAAAATCGGCCTCAGGAAACAAGAACACTAAGCCTTGCTGGAAAACAATCATTATGAGAGTGTAAGAGAACATGTGGTTTCCACCTCCGGTTTAATGCATACCATGAAGGCTTGCGTGATTCTACCCCTTCATCACCTGACCGCAATGTAAGGCATGTTTTAATACTTGTTTCCCATCCGCTGGCCACATCTTTGATTTCTTCTTCTTTTTTTTGTTTTGTTTTAGCATATCATCTCTTATCCTCATAAGGGTGACAATGATCTACACAGAGGACCCCTAACTCAGGGTCACAAAATAAAATAAGTGTCTCACCAAGAGAGGCATAAGGATAGGATTGTGCTTTGTGGGAGTCAAGAACTGTCAGGCCTGTGAATGTGGAATAAAGAACTAGAAAGCAAAGCAAATAAATAGCTACTGGAAGCTGGAAGAAAGATTTTCATGCCCCCAAATAAACCATTGTTTGAGTGCTGACTGTAGTTTTTCAGTCAAGTGTGGGCATTGGTACAGCTGGGCCCTTTTGAGTTTTAGGAGTCCTCTCCATTCTGATTCTCATAGTGGTTGTAGTAATAAGCATCCTCACCAAGACTGTTGAAGCATTTCTATTTCCATATGATCATTAGTTTGTATTATTTGTGTTCTCAACATTACCTCCCGAATTGGGGAAGATTGACTAGCTGTTGAAATTTGATTTGCATGTCCCTGATGTGTGAAGACTGAGATTGTTACTACCTTGATAAGCTGAGGGATTATCAATGTTCCTTTGTGTACTTTGTGATCATGTAGCACATTTGGTAAATGGGTTGTTTGCCTTCCCAGAGCTCAGTACATTTAGCTGTTTATATAGTTAGTATGGCAATCCACTGTCCAAGAGAAACTGGCAAAAACTCATCTCCTGGGGTATATGCTTTCTACTCTCCCTGTGAATTGTTTTCTTTGCTGTTCTGCAGATGAAATTTGAATGCGCTTATGTTTACAACTTTCTGGGAGCACGTTCTCGTGTGCAATATTCCTCTTCCTAAAGTCTTATTTGATGCCTATATTCAGAGGTATTTCCCCTATATTCCTTTCAATGGCTGCCATGTTTCTCATTTGTTATATCTAGATTTGTTATCCCTCTTGTGTTGTGTTGTGCATAAGGAGAAACAGAGACCTAGTTTTACTTTTTTTGGTATGGATATCCAGTTTTCCCAATTCCATCTATTTTGCTTTTGCATTGCATTAAACATGTACGTGATAGTTAGGTTCATATGGACATTTTCATACACATATTTTTTTTACATTATTCAGACCCTGGTTCTTCTCTCTTATTTTTCTGCACACTCAACTTTCTCTAATCTACTGGTCTAACTATCATTCTTTTGTTTATTTAGTGGTTATTTATAGATATACATTGAATTGCAATTTACCATGAAATATTTTCAGTCTTGTAGAGTATTTTCATCAAGCTTCCCTCCACTACCCTAACTCTTGTGTTCTCTCAAAGATATTTTTCTGCCTTACTAGCCTTTGCTCTCACTTCAGGGTATCTATGCCTACCTTGTTCCTAGTAGGTTGCTTTACCTTCAGCCTTGATTGGAATTTTTTCAATTCTTTATATTCTCCTATGACTTATTGAATTGAGCATGGTATTCTTCACTTCCTTCCACTCTTGGAAAATGGTATAAGTTTATTCTTCAACATGTACTAAATCTTGTTCATGTATATAGGCCTCATTGTATCATCTATTCAATAAGTACCTGCTGGTAAGGGTTATGGGGCTACAGACATTGATACACTTGTGTCCCTTTTGGTCAGCTGAACACAAAAGTGGCATGGGTATCAAGATCCTGGGGTGGTTCCATTGCTTGTTTTTGGAGGAATCTCCCTAGTCCTTCCCACAGTGGTTGCTGTGATGTGTGGTTGCCCTAATTTGTGGTCACACCAATAATGTATGAGTATAGTATTTCTTTGACATCTTCACCAACTTTTATTATAGTGTTTATTCTTTTTTGTTTGTTTGTTGTTTGTTTTTGAGGATTGCTTTTGGGGTACTTCAACCTCTGAGCCTAAATCCCAACCTTTAGTCTGTACATTTGCCTTTTTACAATCTGTTTTTTTTTTCTTTGTCTCATTTGTTTTACTAACTGTTCAGGTGCTGTTTTGTTTGGGAGTGGGGAGTTTGCACATCTCATTATTTTCTGATTTTAGAGCAAATCCAATACTGTTCTCACCATTATTTATTCCATTTGTGTTATTTGGCGTACATAGCCTTGGTAATCCTGTTGTAAGTTTATGCTGTCTGTAGCTTCAGAGTTCAAGTCTGTGGATATCAGTTTTTACATCTTTTTAAATTATCATTAAATTTGTCTCCTTGGTGCTTTGTGTGGTAAACTACATTTATTGATTTGCCATTTGTTGACACATCATTGCATTTTTCTAATTAAACCAGATTCATGATGGTGTATGATCATTGACATGTGTTGTTGAAATTGTTTTCCAGTGCTTTATGAGGGTTTCTGCAACTCTGGTCCCCAAGAATGTTATAAAATAAGTTTAATTTCTTGTTTTGTTCTCATGCACTTGTCCTGTAAGTGTGGTTTTGCCATCGTATAGTGTGTTTGCCATGTTCTTTCTTTTAGTATGCCTTGTAATTCTTTTGAGGAACACTGGTATTAGGTCTCCTGTGGTGGTCTGGTGGAATTCTGTCATGACTCTGTCTGGTCCTGGGCTTTTCATTACTCCTTCAGTATAATGTCCTACTGTTGGTCCGTTTTGATTTCCAGTATTGAAAGAACAATCAAGGCTTGCCATCGGTGATAATGCCCATTTATTGAGAAATAGCTCTGCATATTTATAGAGCTGGGGTCAGTTTGACAGTTATGACAGTTTAATAGATGAATGGTTTGACAGTTGGCTGCAGTGCTTTCTGATTGGTGGGTAAGAATCATGTGATCCAGCAGTGCTAGCTGATTGGTGGGTAAGGATAATGTGAGTCTTCAAGGTCACCATTGGATGGCAATATCATATGAATCAACAAAGATCACCATTGGAAGGCAGGATCATGTGAGCCAACATAGCTGAAAAGAGATGGAGGAATTTTTAATGAGAGACAAGGATGGATAGAACCCTAGATAGAGGAGTCAATTTGGTAGGCCTTGCAATGGATTACTTCCAGTTTCCAAGGCAGCCTGGAGGCCCATATTAGGCCAGAAATAAGTGTGGAATTACTGACTGCCTTTCTACTGGTGTTCAATAGCCCCCTTTCTTCCAAATGTCTGCATGGGAGATTGGTATATAGGGAGAGGGTTGTTCCCTCTGCTAGCTCTCATGCCCTTGTGGCAGCTATAAGTTCAGCTTGTTGGTTGGTAATATTGGGTGAGAGAAGTTTTGGCTCTATGATGGATGAGAGGGAAATGATAGCATACCCTGCTACTTTAACCCCTTCATGTATAAAAAGAGCTACCATCTGAGAACTAGATGAGGTCCAAAGATGGTAGGGACCCCCTCAGAAATGGTCGTAGGGCAGGGTAAAATCATCCCTAATACCTCCAGGCATTTGTGGATGGGATCTTGTTGGGGAGAAGATAGAAGGAGGGAGGCAGGGTTTAATGGACAGCAGGGCTGAAAAGAGATGGAGAGATTTTCAAGGAGAGACAAGGAGGAAGAGGAGTTTAATTTGATGCCCCAGTCAATTAATGATGCAGATGGTTTGTGCAGGTATTAAAAAACTGCATGAATCAACAATATAGTCAGCCTGAAGAAAGAAACCCTGGAAGAAATTGTTCCCTGGTCAGCCACTAAGAATATGTAAGATAGAATTTGCAATGCCCCATGTCTCCAGGGCCACACATGGAATTCCAAACTATCCTCAGCTGTACTTATTTTTTTTTCTGTTTTATCATTTTATTTATTTTTTAAATTTTTATTTGGTGTTTTTACATATATATAACAGTAGAGTGTATTTTGACATACTATACACAAATGGAGTTAGGATCCAATATTTGTGGTTGTACATAATGTGGAATTACACTGCTCATGTATTCAGTTTTCAAAAAGGAAAGTTAAGTCCAATTAATTCTATTGACTTTCTCTACTGACACTCTTCACTTCTTTTTATTCCTTTTTTTTAATTCAATGATCATCTATTCTTTTCTACCATCCTTTGTTGTGGATTAGCATCTACATATCAGAGAGAACATTTGAAAATTGTTATTTATTTGTTTGTTCTTTTGTTTCTTATTGGCTTATTTTGTTTAGCCTGATAGTCTCTAGTTCTGTCTATTTAGCAGAAAATATAAAGGTTTTATTCATCATTGTAGCTGAGTAATATTCAATTGTATGTATATCACATTTTTGATCCATTCATCTGTTGAAGGGAACCTGTTTTGATTATTTAGCTTGGTGTTTGTAAATTGAGGGGCTAAACATTGATGTGGCTGTGTCACTATAGTATGCTGATTTTAACTCTTTTTGGTATAGTCCAGGGAGCACACAAACTGGCATAATTGGTAGTTCTATTCCAATTTTTCTAGGATCCATACTGTCTTCCATAGAGCTTTCACCATTTCACAGTCCTACCAGCAATGTAGGAGTGAACTTTTTCCCCACATCCTCATGAATATTTACTGTAACTTACATTCTTGATAAATGCCATTCTGAATGGAATGTGATGGATTCTCATTATAGTTTTATTTTAAATTTCTCAAAATGATATTACTTCCATATATTTTTTACCATTGCATTTTTTTTGGTGAAGTGTTTTTTCAGTCCCTTTGCCCACTTATTAATTGGGTTATTGGGTTTTTCCCCCTTTTTGGTGTTAAGTTCTTTAAGTTCTTTGTATGTCCTGTTAAATCTACTGACTTTTTTGCCCCAAATTGAAGCTGTACAAGAATTCACAGACTGTGTGATGGACACTCTATATAAATGTTTTCTGTTTTCCTGAGATGGTTGAAATTTTTTCATTTTTATATCTGGAGGGAGATCTTATAGTCTCTCACCTACCAGTGTGTGATAGTAGCTTACGTCTTTTAGAAATTCTCTTAATATTCCAATTACCAATGTTTTCTCTGTCTCACCTGGTCTCTGACTCTATACAGTTCCACTGCAAAGATTCTGCGCAGTAACCTGTGTCATCATGGATTTCTAAGCCAGTCAATTAAGTTAAATTCCAGATCAGCTTCTGTAGTGCCATAAACTTCTGGACTGACATTTTATTCTTAGTATATTTTTTTCAAGTTCTTTCTTAAAAGAAAAGACTTGCAGAGTCTACCCAAACCTGTGTGCTATTTATTAATATATGTCAAGAAATGTTTTCTTACTATTTTGTCATCTTATTCAACTTCTTTTCTAACAAAAGAGTACCAAAAATATGTAGTTTTCTAGGTATTTATTTACCTATTAAGCAGCTGCTACAATATTCCATTTATATAAAACATAAACATAATATTTTCAAAGTCTTTTATCATTTCAACTATATTTATTTTATCCCACTAAACAATGGCTGCAATTTTAGTGCCCTAAATGTTAAACATTGTATTATAACAAGTTTGTAGATGAGAATTTATATAAAGGATTTGTTCAAGAATATCTTCTTATTAGTGGGGAATGCATAAATAGAGCTCCATGTAGTAAAATTATTTCTTTCATGAAATTTACACATTAGTTAGGACCTTGTCTCTGCATATGTCTTCCTCTCTCCTTCCATGCTGTGTTAACATAGACAATAGCCATGAGAAGACAAATTATTTTTGTTCTAGAGAGCATATATGAGGTTCTCTTAGGAAAAGTTTTAGTTTACAGTAAATTCTTATCTGCTTTTTAACTACCCTTGATTTTAGTAATGGGAATTTAGATCTGTTCTTAATAAGCAAGAAGGATAACTTTCTGCAATACATTATAAATGGTAATATTACCAGAGTGTTTCTGAGCCTCTTCCACTGAGCTGTGTTGGCAAGTTTCCTGTGGCTGAAGATCAAAGAGCTGAACAGAAAATCAATAAACACAAAGAAGGTAAGAGTTACATGTCCTATAAAATTCGAAGATTGGATGTTTACTTAAAGCATGTACACTGCTATATTCTAACACATGAAGGGAGACACCTAGTAAGTAGTAAAAAAAAAAAGAAATGAAAGATATATAAGTGGCATATTGGATAAAGGCTCAGCAAGACATTTCATTAGGAGTATCACTAGAAGAGCTGAATTATAGATTCCATCTTCAAACACCTTCAGATAGGAAAGCTAAAAAATAAAGAAAAGGATGTGAGCATTGGGAACAAAGAATAAGAAAGAAAGAAATGAAAGAGTTCATAAAAAAAGAAGGTGGTGCATACATTGGTGGGAGTGAAATTTATGTAATACTTTAGAAAGATGATGGAGAGGCTATTTCAAGTGTGGAGAGAATTTGTGTGCTTCCAGTTCCAAAACTTGTGTGAGAAGTGGAAATTCCCCACACTGCCTGTATTCCTTGCTAGGAGCCACAGCAAAAGTATTATGATACATGGCACCTTTAGTTAAGGTGACTGCCAGCTGGCCATTGAGATGATATGATTATGTTAAGATTTACATTCATATAGAAATTGGACTCCTGCTGTTCACCTCTGACTGCTATAGGACTCATGTTATGGGACTCCCAGAGAGTTCCCATTGGTTGGGGAAGGATAGTAGGCGGGAATTCCGGGGGAGGTCCGGGCCCGTTCCGGTAGACACAAACACGTGTGTGGACCAGCTTGCTAGCCGGGTGCGCACGGGACTTTGGTGGCCTTTTTAAAAATAAAATTTTGTTCTTGCTTGAGTGGCTTGTGATTCTGTGCCCAGCTGGGTTGCAGCAATTCCTCACTATTGGGAAGACAGCATAGATTAAAGTAGCTGATCATGTAGAGCTATTTTTTTTCTTAAATGAATATGAACCTTTGAACATAGTGAGCCATACATGTGTATAATTTGATGTTATTTTAAAATGTTGGTTCTCCTACGAGAGAGCAATGTAGTGTAGAACATTAGAATTTGGAAAAGAAAAATTGTATGATTTTTCTGGAGACATCAGGAAAACCAGCAGGAAAATGTCTATCAAATAGTCTGTGACTTCTCATAAAGCTTCAATTTGGGGTCATGACAGGGAGGGTGAGTGCCAAACTGAGATCAACTATGGGAATTGAAAACTGATACAGTTCATCAGAGCTTCTGTTGCCTCAAAGAATCATCCTGTCAGCACCATGTTAAAAAAAGGCACAATCTGTCTGAGCAGAGGAGGTCTGGAATTCTATATTCCTAAAGGCTTCTACATTTATTTTAATTTTTGGTATCATTACCAAATTCTATTTAGCAAGGTATTTACTTCCTTTTAGAAAAATCTGAATGAAGATCTGTTGGATATAAGTTTAAGGAATAACAAGATCCAGTGATGGCTTATATTTTCTTGTTATATCCAAACATGCTTTCTGACAAATATGGAGGACCCAAAAGTTGAAGTGAAAGAAAGTATAATTCTTTAGTACAGTTGCTAACTATTGAGGAAACAGACAAAGTGAGACTAGTTTGTACAGAGAATGTAATGTTGTAAGCATGACAATCACCAATCACGAGGATACTTGGAAAATGCTGAAATTAAGGGAAATGAGGAAGGAAGGAAGGAAGGAAGAAAGAAAGAAATGAATTAGCTTGGTAATTTAAAAAAATGATGAGGAAACTTGTGAAAATGCATTTTGAAAAGCAAATGAAACATTGCAGTGGAAGCAAAGATTAGATTATTTCTGCTCCAGAGATTATGGGAATCAGGAGGTTATGTTGGCATGGAAAGACACCTAAGTTATGCATTCTTCCTCTTCCATAATATGCAGGGAGGGGAAATATGTTGTATTGACATTAGTTATTCATAAGAGATGAGGTTTGTTACAGAAACATTGGCTGGACTTTGAAAGATAGGGACTATTTCCCCATGATTCATATTTTCTCTCTGATGTTCGTGCTGGCAATGGGTCCCATGACCTTAGTCATAGAAGCAACACACTCTGTCACTGAGCTACATGCTCAACCCTAGATAGATAAGGTAGTCATTTCATTAAAAATTTTTAGACTCACAATTTATACCAAAGCAGAGTAATGTTGGGAACCAAATACATTCTAGAGTTTAGTGTTTGAATACCCAATTTGTTACTTTGAGAATCAACTACATGGATTTTAAAAAGTAAAGGATATTCATATCTAATCATTCATATATATCTGTTTATCTCTCCTTTCTTATTACTAAATTCAAATAATTTGAGTTTTTTATACATAATTGTTTAGATGATCTTGGTACATCTTCTCACAGGAATAGATTGAGAACAGCAAACATAGCTCAGCCAGATGATGCAAGAAATGTAGGCACACTGGTGTCCAATGCAGGTATAGAAAAAGATAACTTTTTAAAATAAACTGTTATTCTAAAGATATGTATTTCAGTTTAATAGTTCACAAAGCTTTCTTTGATGAAAATTGTGTATTTCACTTGCTTTTATCACAACTTTTCACATACTAAATCACAAGAGAACTTGAGGGATAGGCTCCATCATGTAATAAACAGGTGCAAATAATTCTGGTGTGTCACTCTTAGGAGACACAATGTTACAGTCTTAATGCAGCTATCCTCTTAGGGCCATGAGTTTATCCTGTGGTCAGACTTTCTCTGTGCCAATCAGAATATTTCCATTGGAAAAAGAACACTGCCCTACTCGATTTCTGGTTATGGAAATCATAATCTAATTTTGGCAATCTGACTGCATGTTTTCTCAAACCTACATTCTTGGTTGTGTTTTTGTGTCACATTTGGTTTTTTAATTAATTAAATTTTTTACACAAATGGAGCACAACTTTTCATTGCTCTGGTTGTACATGATATAGAGTCACATCATACATGGAATCATACCTTTACATGAGATAATACTGTGTGTTTCATTCCACCGTCTTCTCCCCAACACACATCTTCTCCCCTCTCCTTCCTGCCTCTGCTCAAACTAAACTTCCTCCATTCTTCCCTTTCCTCCCCATGCTCCCACTATGGAGGAGCATCCACTTATCAGAGAATATATTTGCCTTTTTTTGTGGAGTAGGCTTACTTCACACAGTATGATATTCTCCAACTCCATTCATTTACCTGTAAATGCCATAATTTTATTCTTCTTTAAGGCTGATCTTTAATATTCATCATCTATTGAAGGGCATCTATGTGGGTTCCACAGTTTAGCTAGTGTAAATTGAGCTGCTACATATATATATATAATATTATATATATATATGCTACATATTATATATATATATAATGAGAAAGAGAAAGAGAGAGAGGTGGCTGCATAAGTCTAGAATGCTGATTTCAAGTCTTTTAGGTATATGCCCAGGAATGGGATAGTTGGGTCAAATTGTGGTTCCATTCCAAGTTTTTTAAGGAATCTTCATATTGCTTTCCAAAGTGCTTCCACTATTTTCCAATCCCACCAGCAATGAATGGTATACATTTTCCCAAATCCTTGCCAGCACTTATTGTTGCTTAAATTCTTGATAATTGTCATTCTTACTAGAGTGAGAAGAAAATTTAGTTTAGATTTGCATTTCTTTAATTGCTAGAAATATGAACATTTTATTGAACAGTTTTTCACACATTTGTTGAACAATTGTATATCTGTATCTGTGAAGTCTCTGCTCATTTTCTTACCCCATTTATTGAATGGGTTGCTTGCTTTTAGGTGTTAAGTGTTGGTGTTAAGTTTTTGTGTTTTTTATATATCCTGATGATTACTTCTCTATTTGATGTGAATATACTAAAATTTTGCTCCTTAAATAGGTTCTTTCTTCACCTCATTGATATTTTATTTTGCTGAGAATCAGCATTTTAGTTTAACTACTTTCCATTTATTAATTCTTAATTTTATTTCTTGCACTTTAGGAATCAGATCCTAAGCTAACATGATGAAGATTTGAGCCTGCTTTTTCTTCTATTAAGTGCAGAGTCTGGTCTAATTCCTAGTTCCTTGATCCAATTTGAGCTCAGTTTTGTGCAGGGTGAAAAATAGAGGTTTAATTTTATTTTTCTGCATTGTATTTCTTGTTTTCCTAGAAACACTTTTCTACAATGCATGTTATTGGTGACTTTGTCTAGTAAGAGATAACTCTATTTATGTAGATTTGTGAATGTGTCTTCTATTCTGTTCCATTGATCTACATATCAATTTTGGTGCCAATACCATGTTGTTTTCATTACTATAGCTCTGTAGTATAGATTAGGTTCTTGTACAGTGATGCCACATTCTTCACTCTTCTTCCTAAGGTTTGCTTTGGGTATTCTATGTCTCTTATTTTTCTAAATGAATTTCATGGTTGCTTTTTTCCATTTCTATGAGGAATATCATTGTTTTACATTGGAATTGCATTAAATCTATAATGTGCTTTTGGTAGTTTGGTCATTTTGATAATATTAATCCTGCTTATCCAAGACTTTAATTTTTTATTTCTTTTCTTTTTTCATGTTTGGTGGGAATATTTGAGAAAACTTGGCAAATGCCAATGTTTAGTATCCGTGTTTAAAAAAAAAGTTATATACAATTACAAAAAAATGATCTTAATCTTGAATGTTTCTACACTTATCTTCACACAACTTGAATTCACAGAAATTCTTAGGGATTCAAAATTTGATGTTTTTAGAGTGTAACATGTTAGAAAAATTCTCACTGAATTGCTGGACATTTGTGCACATTACAATCTCTTATTCTTGGGGTAAAACAAATGTTGTCCTTTATTCCATGAGTTAAAGACAAGTTTTTAAAACCTAGAGAACAACTCTCCTTAAAAACCAGTTTTAGTACTAACTTGACACCAAGTCTATGCAAATAATATCATTGAACGTTAGTTAAACTTAATGTATCTGTTAAGTCAGTGCCCTTATTCCCTGACTTCATGGGGTTTGTACTATGAAATCACACCTATTTTATGTTTTTCTTTTTCCTGTACATCATCATCTTGTAATGTTTTTTATAGAAGAAAATCAATTCTTTCCAGGGTATTTCCAAAGAGCTATAAATTTACAGGTACTTACTTGTACCCTAGAATTTAGTGTTCTGAATTCCTTTTGATCTTTTTAAAGGAAGGGTTTTGAAATCAGGGCTTTTGCATGCTAAGAAGATTCCCTACAACTGAGCCTCACCCCTAGCCTTTGAAATATAAAGGGTATTGATGTCTAATTCTATGACTGTATTTACTGCTTTTTTTGATTATCATATTCTAAAATTGTAAGAGTACTATATATAATTTTTTAGATGAAGTTCCTACATCTTCTTACATGAGTGCATCAAGTGATTTGAACATGGTGAAACAAGAGTATACAAGAAATGTAAATGCATCAGGATCCCATAAGGGTATGAAAAATCAAGAATTTTTTTTAGTGAACAGTTTTTTTTAAAGCAAATAGCTAAACTAATCAATTGAGCAAACTTTATTTAATGAGAAGTGTATATTCATTCCATCAGACTTTTAGCATACTTTGTACTTCTTAAATTGCAGGACAGTTTGAGGAATATGTTCCATACCTGTAATATAAATGTATAAAAGTAAACAAATACAAACTGAAAAAAAGCAACTTAGTCCATGTTATTCGTTTCACATGTCATTTGGTATCTTTTTATAGACTGAGCAGAGTGTGATTTACCAGGGAATCAGATTTATACATGAATTCATTCAATTAATATAAATTTTACAAAGGACACACAAAATATTTTTATAAGAATTCCTTCATTTCAGGCATGCATCATCTGAATTTTGCACTATGCCCTCAGGCTTGTTCATCATTTATTTATCCAAATGTCCCTGACATTCGTTGTATGCATAGCATTTAGAGAAATGAGTTTATGTATTCTTCTTTCCCTTGCAGTTATCCCCTTGCACCATTCCTTAAACAACATTAATGGTCAAGTGTCAGAAAGTTACCACTAATGCTGTTGTAATATGACTTTTGCCCTACTCTGTCTTTAGTCCTTTTTCCTATCTACACTTTCCTCTGGAGTTACTCTTCACCTATATTTTTAAACAAGCACACAACCTGTTTAATACTTGAATGCCTCTCCTGCAATTGCCTGTTATGCTGTCACACTTTCCTGCATTCTGGCTGGCTACCCTCACCCTGTAAGTCTCAGCTCAGGTAGTATCTCTAGAAAAGCCACCCTAGAAACCTTTTAGTCAACTTATCATTTATAAGGTATTCAATAAGCAATTCAATAAAGAAATAAAGACTGTTTATTCATACCAGGTGACACAAAAGATTGCTCCAACAATTCTAGGTTCAAATAGTATTGAAATGTAAATAAATATTTTTTTTTCCTTCAGATGGTACAGGTATAGTAGAAAAATCAATAAAGAAAAACCTATTACCCTAAAGAAAGAAATACCAGTTTTTTTTGTGCAAAACCCATAATAATGGAAGAATTTAATTAGCAGACTGACTCTAAAATTTAGAAAAGTAGTTTGTCAGAAAAGTCAACAAACTATTTCAGTAATAAGCGAGAGGGTGTTTACAAATGAAAGTATAGAAAGTATCAGTAATTTTTGAAGGTATAAATGATGAAAAGTTGAAAGTTGTTAATAAGTTACTCTTATGTGAGTTAGAAAACAAAGGACCGTGTAAACATTTATGTGTCTTTGGTATTTTTATATTTTGTCTCTCAGTATTTGATCATTTCTACTGAATGTGTGCATTTGTGGATGAGTCTTTGAAACCACTGTATGCATGGAACCTGGTGACCCTTAGAGCCTGTCCAAGTGATTTCTTTTGGATAAGTAGAATTATTTCCTGGAAAAATCCATATTTGCTTAGTGACTTAGAGCTCACCTGTAATCTCAGCTCTCAGCAGGTTGAGGGAAAAAAATGGAAGTTTTGAGGCCAGCCTACACACTGTGGA
This sequence comes from Ictidomys tridecemlineatus, assembly GCF_052094955.1. Taxonomy (NCBI): domain Eukaryota; kingdom Metazoa; phylum Chordata; class Mammalia; order Rodentia; family Sciuridae; genus Ictidomys; species Ictidomys tridecemlineatus. Next base: position 10,244,489 of record NC_135494.1, on the reverse strand, counting down.
AAGACAATGTCTCAAAATAAAATTAAAAGGCATGGGATAGAACTCACTGATAGAGTATTTGCAAAGCATGTACAAGGCCCTGGGTTCAAACCTGTAGCACATAGGCACACACACACATACCAGTGAAAACCAAGCCAAATGAGATGAACTGCAACAAAATAAAATAACATAAAAAGAAGTAGATGTTCTGAAAAAGATTAAGCTTCATTTGAATTATTTATTGGGAAAACAAATATAAATTATTATTATGATGATAATGATGATGATGGTGGGCTTCTTTAATTCTAATTTGATAGAGTATTACATTTTTTTGATTGTTACCAGTACATTTTTCAACAGTTCTACCTTTAGAAATTACATCAGATGAAGAGCAAAATACACTTGAAGGATCTGAAAATTTTGAGTTACTGGTATGTAAAACATGTACATTTAAATTCCTGCTCTCATATTGTTTTCTTTGCTTAGTAATTAGTATATGCCAAATGCAATTACCATTCATAATATTCTTTCAGAATCAAGAGATCATATTTTAATATTGAATTTCAAAGTCTTTTACCTTATGATTAATCTTAAAATATGTCTGGTAACTTAGCAAGTTATAACTAAATTTTATCCTTAGAAAAGAGGTCAATTTGTCAGAATACTACATATAGTAAAACATTCTTGACTCTCTGAGTCTGGCTTATTTAATTGAGCATGATATTCTGCAATTCCATCTATTTACCAGCAAATGCCATCATGTCATTATTGCTTATGACTGAGTAAAACTCCATTGTATACATGTGCCACATTTGTTTCTTTATCCATTCATCTGTTAACAAGTACCTGGGCTGGGTTAATATTTGGCTACTGAAAATTGTGTTGATGTAAATTGTGCTGCTATATAACTATAGTATCTAACTTTAGTTCTTTTGAATAATTATTGAGTGGTGGGATAGCTCGGTCATAGGGTGTTGCATTCCTAGTCTATTGAGGAACCTCCATATTGTTTTCCAGAGTGTTTCTTAATTTGAAGTTGAACTAACATTTATTATTGTTTGTATTCTTGATCATTTCTAGGGTTTTTCAACATCTTTTCATATTCTTTTGGTCCATTTGCATTTTTTTGAGAATTATAAGTTAATTTTAGTTATTTTTCCCGTTTATTTCTTGTTTTTGCTTACATAAGCTTTGCAACTTGATGCTGTACAAATTAATTGATTATTAATTTTATTTCTTGCCCTTTAAGAGTCTTGTTAAAAAAGTTGTTGCCTCTACCAGTTTGTTGGAGTGTTGAGCCTATGATTTCTTCTAGCAGGTGCAAAATTTCTAGTATAATTCCTAGGTCTTTGATCCACTTTGAATTGAACTGTGTGCATTGTGAAGATATGGATCTAGTTGCATTCTTCTTTATATGCTGTGTAGTTTTCCCAGTGTTTAGAGCAAATGCTCTGAGGTTTTTCTCCATTCAGTATGACATTGGGTTTTGATTTTAACATTGGCCTTTACAATGTTGAGGTTGTTGCTTTTATCCTAAGTTTTTCCAGTGTTTTAATGTGAATGGGACTTCTCTTTTTTTTGATTAGTTTGGTTAAGGGTTTATCACTCTTGCTCATTTTTTTAAGAATCAACTTTGTTGCATTTATCATTTGTATTGCTTTTTTATTCTCAATTGCATGAATTTAAGCTCTGATCTTAATTATTACCTATCTTCTACTGATTTTGGAATTATATTGTTCTTTTTGATGGCATTAAAATATAATGTTAGATTTTTTGTTTGGTATTTTTCTTTTATTTTAATGTAGAAAATCAGTGCTACCCACTAGGAATGCCTTCATACAATCTCAGAAGTCTTGGTATTGTTCTATTCTCATTTGTTTTTTATAATTTAAAAATTTATTTCTTCCCCAATTTCTTTTTTGGCATATTCCTGATAGAAAACTGTATTACTTCATTTCAAGGTGTTCAAATGGTCTCTAATTTTTATCTGGTTCTTAATTTCTAATTTAATTCCATCATTATCTGATAGAATGCAAGGAATTATCTCTTTTTTATTTGCTAAGACTTTCTTTGTGCTCCCAAATATTATCTGTTTTAGAGAAAGTTTCATGTGCCTTTGAGGGTAAAATGAATTCACTTCAATAGTTGAAATATTTTATAAATGTCTGTTAAGTTTATTTCATTAATTCTACTTTTTATTCTTGGTTTATGTTTGGATGACCTATGAAATAATGACATGGTTTGTTGAAATCACCCAGTATTATTGTATTAAGTTCTATTCGATTCTTCATAATATTGAGAAAGGCTTGCTTTTTGTTCATCAGTACACCAATGTTTGGGGCACTAAGACAATAATTTCATCTTGTTGCTGGTTGATTACCTTAATAAGTATGAAATAACCCAGTTTGTCTTTTTTTATTAATTCTGGCTTGATGTCTACTTTGATTGGAGAGTAGCTACCTATAGGTCAGGTGGAAAATTATAGTCTCATTCTGTCTGGTAGCACTTACTTCACTGCTTCCTTTCTGGACTTTGTAGGGGTGGAGGGCTGCTGCCTTCTCTGCCATCTTCAGTCTCTAAAGGACATAGAATTATTTGATTTTCACAGAAAAATTTCTGTAGCCTAGATGAAGGAAGAAGGGTGATGAGAAAGTCAAGAGTTAATCAGGAGCAGAACCTTAGTAGGGAGAGTTCAGGGAGGCTATTTGAACCTTTAGGAGGGTGGCTCAGGGTAAGAGCTGAGTTTGTGAGAAGGGGCTGGCTAGCTATGCTGGTAGGAGGGCCCAAACTCACTTTCATAGGCTCCTGTGTGTCCCTGCCATCCAGTGAAGACCACCTGCTTTTTCTTCTCAGGTCCTTCACATCCACACACTGTCTTGCTTGGTGTGTATTTATATTGGCTCTTAAAATGCATTAACTCCAGAGGAAGAATCAATTTAAAGGAAAACACTCTCTAATTTGAGAAGTTATGTACTTAGTTTGAGGAATAAGTTGCTTCTTGAGTAAATATCCCTGTAGTAGTGCAGAAATGTCTTAAACACAAAGAACCCAGTCTACAAAATTATCTTCTTCTCATATATGCTCTGGGTCCCTAAAACATTCTCACCAGTCATTTGCTAAGATGCATCGAAGTGAAAATAAATTAAAGCCTGAACATAACAAACTAGGAACTGAACATTCTTCTAACACTGAGGAGGAGAATTTTCATAATAATACAGAAAATTAAAAAGTAGAAGTTGTTATAGTTACAATGAGAGAATAACAAGAATTTGATCTACAAATAAAAGTAACTATGAACATAAGTACTCCTAGTTGAAATTTAAATGGTGGACCCATGCTTCGGGTCTATTAAGTTAAAAGCCATCTTGATTCACGTCTTACCTAAACCCAAGAACTGAATCAAATTACTCAAATAAAAAGACACAGTATTTATACTGTTAATGACACTTGTAAAAAAACAAAATCAAATCAAATTTTGTGCCAGAATTCTTTATGTGATGCAGTGCTATAACTGTAAGAGCATGGGAACTGAATTAGAAAAGGTGAGTTTCTCTCTGCCACTTAGTGAGAGAATAATAAAAGGATGTCTAGGTGAACAGTTACTACAAAACAAGGGAAGGTTTAAAAATGAGATTGGAATTACTCAGGTAGAGGTTTTGACATTACAGAAAGAAAAAGTTCACCTTCAAAATGGGAGAGCTATTCTCTTGTTGTTATTCTTGTTTTTTCTCAGTATCAATTGTATTCTGATTTCCTGCTTTGAAAAAGCTTATGTATTAAATGTTATCTAAATAAGAAATTCTGTCTAGAACTTTATGCTTTCTTCTCTCTCTATAAAGAGTATTTCAGGAAAATATTCTCATGATATTTTTTTCTCATCATCTTAAGTCAATCAATCTTACAAGTGGCCTGTGAACTGGGAAAGTAATTTAGTATACCATATGACCTTCTGAACCAAGATAAGCATAAAGAAATTGCTGACAGAATATAATAAGCTTGAGGTGTTTTTTTTCTCTCTCTTTGTGTAAGATTAATTCACATTTATTTACACTAGATACACACACAAACACACAACACACACACAAACACACACACACACATATACACACACAAAGAAAATGTAAAGGAAAGTTATGGTTGAGATGGAATATATCCATGTTTCTAGTTTTGAGATATGTTTTCAGACAAACTAATCTGTTTATTGTGCCTTTGTCTGTATAAATTTATCTGCTTTACTAAACCATTGAAACATAATTTTAATATGAGCACTTTAAATATCTTTTACAAGTATATATACTTCTTTTAAAGTCATTTCTGTTAGGTGTTTTTCTTTCAGTCAGCCCTTTACTTTAGGTTGTTTTGAAAAATTTGTTAATCTTGGTATGTTTGATCTTATCACATAAAGAAGCAATAAATCTCAGCCCCAAATTTTGTACTTAACTTCAATGTAGAACATGGATGTCTGAAGTTCTAAGTTTTAAATGTAGAAAAAATCTAGACATATCATTTTTAAAATAAATATAGTAGCATATGAACTTGGAGGCTTACCATCTCCCAAAAATAATTGGTTTACTTTTTCTGGATAATTTATCTGAGGCAGAATTGTGAAATTGTGGTAACTTTCCATGCTACCAAAATGCTAGGTAGTGCCAATTGGGATTCATTAAAACAAGTAAACTTGGTTTTACTTCCCAGTAGATAATGGGGCTGTGGCAGATAACCAATCTTGGAAGCATCTCATTTTCCAGCATTCCATAGTTACAAGGTAGCAATTTTGTCCTGCTCTTTGTGTTGCAGTAAATTTTAGTTCATATGTTGCAATGAGCACCTTCCCTGTTTTGCTCTCCCTGTATCCAAATGACAAAAGAATTGCATAAGTCAAGGTGGAGGAGGTTGGAGACTAGCTTAAAGAAAAAAGGGGAAATCTTCCTCTTTACTGAGGCTCAGAAATAACACAGTCCCTGAATTTGGGTGTTTAATATACAATCCAGGTAGGAAAGACAGAAGAGAACTCATTTTCTATCCTTTACTTTTTGTGTCTGCCAGAGCTACAGGGAGTGTAAATGCTAGATAGCAAAAATTGCTCAAGATAAAAGCAGGGAATGAAAAATTGTTCTATTTGAAATTTTGGGAAACTCTTTGTTATTTCCACTCAAACAAAAATGAAGCAGAATTGGCAAAAATTTTCAATGGTATTTTATAAAATAAAAAAAGGTCAAAATATTTTGTGGGCTGAAATAATGTCAATTAAACTAAATCAGGAAGTAAAATCAATGATAAAAGCAGAGAAATAGAAACTTTTTATTAGAAATTAGCATAATTATCATTCATTAAAGGAGGAGGAAAAAAGATGAAGCACCCAATTGAAACAAAAAAAACACAAAACCTATGTGAAGATACTTAAGACACTGATTATAATAATGAACCCATGGATCAGAGAAAGAGCAGAAAAAATGATCATGAGCCTTTTTCTCTCACAAAGTTTCAAGAACATGATGGGTAAGCATGTGGCAGTACTCCACAGTAGATAATTATTCTCCTCTAAATTATTCTCCTCTAAATCTCATTCTAATTTGGTCTAACATTCACAATTAAGAAACATTAAGCTTTACCTGGGGATATTCAACCTTGCAATGTTTCCAGAAAAAAATGAAAGTAAACAATGAGATACCATTTTATTATGAATATATTAATGAATTTTATTTAAAATGTAATAACTAAAATATGGAAGTGTGATGAAGAGAACATTCTCATACAGTGTTTATAAATTAAATTTATCAGCACTTTTTGAATGGTAATTTAGAAGCGTGTACCAACGATTTAGAATATTATTTGTCAAACCTAACAGCCTCACTTCTATTCCTGAATCCTTCTTGGAATTGAAAATATACTGTAAATGCATGCCTGCCCATATATATTAAGGACAAATATTATATAATATACATAATGCATATAATATATATGAAAATTTTTCATATGCATAACAGGAACATTAAATGCAATATATGTGTTAAGGATACACAAACACACACACTATCTCTCTCTCTCTCTCTCTCTCTCTATATATATATATATATATATATATATATATTAAGGGTATTTATTATAGCACTGTTATATCATTAAGTGAGAATCTAAATTTCTATCAATAAGGAAACAGTTAGATTTTCATATCTATAAACTAATGTAGTAAGCAATCATTTAAAAACTGAGGCTGGTTCTATAGCATACTGTCAACTTCACATTAAAGTACACTTATAACTGTTGCATGAAACCTATTAAACAAATTTTGTTCTAATTTTTGAGAGTATTGTCATGTGTAGATATGATTTTGTATGGTACTCTAAATTATCAGGTGTATCAACTTGATAGGTGTTTAGATTCTCGGGAAAATGAAAATTTTGTTGGTGCACAACAGAAAAGTGAACTATCCACAACCTACTACTAAATATTGCTTTGATATTTTAAAGTATACAAACCTTGCTTCCCCATAACAACAGTGGCATTGAAAATGGATTTTGTGCTCAGGAAGTATTTGTGAAATGCATAAATACACTGTTGGATTATCATGCCTGTTGATAAATTTTTTTAGAAAAAAAATCTTTAGTTTACCAAAACAAACCTAACTTTTAAACTGTTTTAAAACCTATTGGCACAAGTCAAAAATATTATTTATAATTATCACCAGATATGGAATGATAATGTAGATTGATCTGCTATTCTGTGTCTTAAAAACACCAGAAGAGAATTATTACTTTTCATAGTATATTGGGATACACACATTTAAAACCTGGAATCTATATTTGGGGTTTGCTGCTGACCATTTCTATGCCTTTAAGCAAGTTACTTGGCCTTTCTTTGCCTAGTTTCTTCCTTTATATAATACATTATATGGTATCTGCCTTATGAAATTATGAAAATGAAAACAAGTTGAACCCATGTAGAGTGTGAGAAAAATGCACAGTAATTGCATTGTAGATTTGAAAAATTAACATATCATTATACAAAAAAGACTTTTTCTTATTTAAGGATTTAAGCCATATTTTACTAATGAGTTTGAGTCCTTGGTAAAAATTTGTATTTTATTTTGATTATAATAGCAGAATCTGCTGTATTTATTTCTATTAAAGAATTCAAGTAACATGATACTGTTTTTTGGCTGTCAAATAGTGTGACCTAAATTTTATTTTTCTAATGTTCTTTATGAAGTATTATTCATTGTCCCTTAATGTTCCTCTTTCAGATTATGATGGCAGAAAATAATTGTATTTTAAATAGCCTGCAAAATTTATGAATAGGAGAAATAATAACAAATGTATAGATTTTAAATGAAAAATATATTATACATTCTTATTAACATATTAATATTCACCTGAAAGGATTTTATGTGTATGTCTTTTCTTATATTAGGGCCAGAGAGAAAGCATCTAACTCAAAAAGAAAGGTATTGTTAAAAATAATAAAAGGTAGTATTTTATTCAAAAACACACTGTGAAAGGCTAAGTGATATAATTTTAAAATTTATATTGTATTGTAAAATATAACATGAACCAGAAATGGTAGTGCATCCATCTAATCCCAGTGGCTGAGGAGGCAGAAGCAAGAGGATTGAGAGTTCAAAGCCTGCTTCAGTAAAAGAGAGGTGCTAAGCAACACAGTGAGACCCTGTCTTTAAATAAAGTACAGAATAGGATGGGATGTAGCTCAGTAGTCACATGCCCCAGAATTCGATCCCCAGTTCCTTTACCCTACCCCCATAAAAAAAATACATATAACCTGAAATAATAGAGAATCTTTTTAGCTAAAGATTTCTACTTTGTGAAAGTGATTTAGAAATAGTCACCATTGATAAAGACATCCTTTTGACAGGAATTAGCTTTTATTTAACAAATACCTGTTTTTTGCATATAAAATAACAGACAGATGTTTCTTCTATAAATTTAATACATGGTATAAATATTTGAGGGACATTTAGAAATCATATTTTTTTTCAAAACACCGGCCTATGCCATGAAAAACTTGGATAACTTAAGTAAGTTATGTCAACAGCCTCAGAGGATTGTGAGTTGGCTACTCTAATGAAAAGAAAATTGTACAGTTGATTGAACAACATAAAACATCAAATAAAGGTAGGGCCTTTGCATAAAAATTAGGCCTTTTATGTATATTATAATAATAGATGCATAAATAAGAAATATTATTATGTTATAATAATAATACAATCACATTGCTAAGCAGTGCACCAGGGAGAGGTGATGTTTTATAGCTGTTCCTATCAGAAGTATATGTTATATTAAAATAGATGGAAAACTGGGTTTCACTCTGAGCCAAAGAGCTAGGATAATTCGCACTGCACTTTTCTTTGTGAATGGCACCCTGGCTCCTTTTGTTGGCTTTGTTGCTCTCTTGTGCCTTGATCATGATCTTTGTCTCTTGTTCCTTGATCATGGTCATTGTCTCTATCTGAAGTCTGAAGTAACCTGCAACCTGTTTTTTCTGATACCCCACCTCCTAAAACCATGCCCTAGCCTGCAATCATAATTATACATTTTTAAAAATTCAGATATGATCATGTTAACCCTACCCTTAAAACCTAGCTCTCATATATTTTTCCTATAAGGTGAAAAATATTTCAGTTCTCTACCTTATCCTGCATTGATGTTCCCCAACCACTATCTTAGATGTTTGTCCTTAGAGTAAAGCTTTTTGTTTTAAAAGTTTCAATGTGAGATATTATTGAAAATATGATAAACTGCATATATGTAAAGTATGCAATTTGACAAGTTTTAACATACGAGTTAAACACATTTAAATACCATAATCAAGATGTTCAACATTTCTAGAAATTAGAGAAAATGCAAATTAAAACTGTACTAGAGACTTCATCTCACTCCAGTTAGAATAGCAACAATCAAAAATACAAGCAACAATAAATATTGATTGAGGATGTGGGGAAAAGGGTACTCTCATATTTGCTGGTGGGACTGCAAATTTTTATAACCACTCTGGAAATCATTATGGAGTTTCCTTAGAAAACTTAGAATGGAACCACCATTTGTTCCAGTTATTTCACTCCTTAAAATCAACCTACTGTAGTGACATAGCAAAATCTATGTTTGTAGCAGCTCAATTCGCACAATAGGCAAGCTAAGGAAACAAACTAATTGTCCTTCAACAGATGAATGGGAAAATAAAATGTGGTATATATGCAAAATATATACAGAATTGAGTACTACTCAGCTGTAAAGAAAAAATTAAAATAATGGCATATGCTAGTAAATGGATAGATCTGGAGAATATTATGTTAATTGAAATAAGCCCATTCCCCAAAATGAAAGGCTAAAATTTCTTTTTTATATATGCTAACCCAAAACAAGGAGGATGGGGAGGGAAAGAATAGAAATCCATCACTAAATAAAGGAAAATGAGGGAGGGAAGGGAGGGGAGAACAATAGAATTATCAGACATAACTTGCTTAGCCTCGTATTTGAAACCATGAGCAGGGTAACTCTGCAGCATGTACCACCACAAGAATAGGATCTTAAATAAAATGAATTATACTCTATGAATGTTAATTTCCCAAAACACATTCTAGTGTCATGTATATTGAGAAAGAACAAATTTTTTAAAAAAAGTTAAGAAGCCCATTAATCACAAAATACTCCTCATGCCGCTATATATTCCCTAATTAAGAAATCTCAAAAAGCTTTCCAAAATATTTTTATCGTTTTCAATTCCTATGGTATGAAAGGTTCCATTATTTCCTCTCTTCAATATCAATTTGTATGGTCAATTTTTAATAATTATAAGCTTTCTAAGAGGGTGCTCTGCACACATGCACACATCAGTGCAGTTTCAATATGACTTACACTAATGACAAGTAATGTTGAGAATGTTTCATGTGCTTATTATTAAGTTGGATGACATTTTTGGTCACTTATCCTTTTAATTCTCTATTATTTTTGTTTTTTTAAATTATTCATTGCAGTAGGATCCATTTTGATATATTCATACAAGCATGGAATATGTTTTATTCCAATCAGGATTCCAATCTTGTGGAGGTACACAATGTTGAGATCCACTGTGCTGTATTCCTGTATTTAGATAGAAAAGTTATGTCAAATTCATTCCACTCTTTTCTCAGGATACCATTCCTTATCAGCTATTTTTTTTTTTGCAATAAATTTTCACCACTTTGTGTTTTGATATTTTCTCCTTTTAACAGTTATTTTTAAGAGCTTCAGTTTTAAATTTTTGTGAACTCTAACCTATTTATTTGTGCAAATAATAGATTTTTTTCATTTGTGTTATAGTATTTTAATTTTTTTGTTAGCCATTTGATTTTAAGCTGACATAGTAGGGGGACATATTGATGGGGCACACTGTAATAATAAGAGCAGAATGTTTGAGATATCTCATATATCTCTTATCTTTTTTAGAATCATTCAAAATTCTTTCTAGGGAATAGGTATTAAGAAACCAACCTAGATGCCCTTCAACAGATGAACGAATAAAAAAATAGGATATATGTATGCATATACCTATACATATGAAGTAAATAGACACACACTCAATGGAATATTAGCCAAAAAAGAATAACTTTATCATTTGCCAGAAATATTTTATTGTTAATTTCTGATCATGACCTCATAATCAGGGAACATATTGTGCATGGTTAAATTATTTTGAAATCTTGAAATACAATTTATTGTCTGATCTTAGCATCTGTTCCATTTTGGTAGAGAAGGGTGGTGTTAAGTTTTTTTACATTCTTGCTGTCTTTCTGCCTACTTTTTCTACCACTTATTGAGTGAGGAGTTTGGCCCCTTAAATGATAACTGTTAATTTGCTTATTACTGTTTGAAGCTCTATCAATCTCTTGCCTCATGAATTTTGTATCTATATGGTACAGAAAACATTTGTGATCATATAGATATATACTCTTTTGCATTAATTGAATCTTTTATCACTGTGCAATTACCATGCTTATTGCTGGTACTGTTTTGTAATATGGAATCTCATCTGGTCTTTGTGTAGCCATTCTCATAAAGCCTTCTTTTATCAAGTGTCAGTGTGGTTTATCTTTATATTTTTAACCAATGTTTGTCTACATTAAAAAATGTATTTCCTGTAGGAAATGGGAAGCACATAGTTGTAGAAAGCACATTTCTTGTAGAAAGCGTAGAGTTGAATCAGACCATTTTGTTCATACTAACAACCTGCCTTTTTATTTTAAATTTTAGAGCTTTTTGTAATATACATTTGGTCCTTGAACAGTGTTGGTGTCAGGAGTGTCACCCATCTGTGAAATCAAATAAAATCTGTGTGTATATTTGAATCTGCAAAAATCAGAGGTACTAATAGCCTGCTGTTGACCAAAGCTGTCTTTCTAACAAAAACAATTAACATATTTTGTATGTTAAAGGTGTTGAATATGAGGGAAAATGTATAAAAACTGTGAGAGATCATTTCTTACAGTAATAGCCAATTTTCTGGAGGCACACTACTCCCATGGAGATAATTAGCATCATGTGGCCTTTTATTCAGCAGTTCATAACAACTCAGTAACCATAGGAGGTGACTACATAATTATTTGAGTAGTTCAGTCATACACTATGACATCTCCTGGCTTCTCTGAGATCTTTCAAATTGTTCATAATTTCCTAAAACAAATAAACAAAAAAATCTGTGTATAAGAAAACTCCCAGAGTTTAATCCTGTATTGTTCAATGGTTAATGTAGTTGGACTACCCTATAATCATGTTCTTTGATTTCTATCAGTGTTCCTCCTTTCAGGTGTACTTTGTGTTTCTTTTTTAACTATATCTTTCGTCCTCCTCTTCTCATTCTGAATTTTATTTTGGAATTCAGTCTGGTTACTAGTAATGAGCTTGATATCCTTCCCAGTCTTGTTTTTATGATTGTTCAGTTGATCAGCTGGTTAAGAATTCTTCACTACTGGCAGTTGCTGATGACTCTAACTTTATCCTGTGAAATATCTATTTTTCCAGATTCACTGATGGGCAGAGACACCCTTCTTGGCACTCTGTGAAGAGGAGACGGTTCCTCTAACCCTAAGCAATGCTTTTACTTTGGGTCTCAGGTTGCTTTTTGGCACTCCTTTGTCATCCATTAGTCTGCTAAAAATTCAAAGTGGGTCCTCTGCAGATGTCCAGGATTCTTTCTCTGTAGTACGTTCTCCTCCCCTGCTCTATTCTGTGATGTCTCTGTTTCTTGGTTTTACTAGAATCTCAGCTCTATCACCTCAGCTCAGAGAGGCTTGTAGACTCTCCCTCTGTTTGTTCTTCTTGAATCACCACCTTGAAGCTCTCACAACAGGGAGATCGCACACTTACAAAGCTTATATCATTTGTTTCCTGTCTACTGGGTATCATTTGCCTTATTGTCTGAAGTGTCCACAGTCTTGGAAAATGCAGTTTAACATCTTTGGCCTGTTTTGGTTTGGGTAGTTTCTGGTGGGATCAGGAAGCAGTACCTGTTACTTCCTCTTGGCCAGAAGCATATGGTCATAGAGCCTCAGTACATGCTGTATGTTGACTGGAATGCTCTTCTTCACCCTTTGCCCAGCTGCTTCCTGATAATTTTCATTTCTCTGTGGAGTCATATTTCCCTCAGGGAAGACTTTCTGTAGCTCTGATTCCATAATGTGATTACAGAACTCTGTTTCACTACATTATCTATTTATTTGTCTGTCTTCTCCTCTACACTTTAAGCTAAATAAGAACATGCATCTCATCTGGTAAGTTTTTCTATAGAATATATTATAATGTGCCAAAAGTTGTAGGCACTCCACATGCATTTCTTCAGTGCATGAGTGCCTGTGAAAATGTAGTCCTTCATATATGAAAATATTCACATATTTGACTTTTATCATGATTGTTTTAAAAATTTATTGTTGGTTGTTTAAAAAAATAAATTTTTACTGTATTTTATTCATTTAAAACATTTGCATTGCAATCATTGCTTCATGTTTTTTTTTATTATATAGATTCTGTGAGCCTATCCAAAATTGAGGATGCTGTCATCTCAAAGAACAATGGAACATAGAAAATGTCACTGTTTATAGAAAAACTTACAAAGATGATAACTAAAGTTTGTGGACTGAAAATGAAGCTATCAGATGCAAAAAAAAAAAAAATAAATGCCATGCTAGAGCATAAAAAAGCAGACTGGAAACAGAAACTCTCTAATTTGAGGTATGATATCCTAACTTTAAAGAAATGTTTGAATGATCCATTTTTCTGCTGGAAAAAAATAATTTTATTAGTTCTTCTTAGTTACACATGAGAGAAAAATCCATTTTGATAAAATCTAAAAGCATAGGACATTTTGTATTTCCTTACTTTCCTTTTTGCATTTCATAAGGGAGGAAACTTCTAATTCTTCTGGGGTGTGAAAATCTTGGAAATAAAAACAAGTTGGTAGGAATGATAACTTTCATTAATTAAATGCATATTCTTCCTAATCACAATTCTACTGGCTACTTAAATGCTCACTTTACAGGAATCTCAATATTAATTAACAAATAAATGTTTTCGATTGTATTTTACTCATTTCAAAAATTTTTATGGCAATCATTGCTTCAAAAAACTTCATTTATAGAAATTGTTTTCTATATGTTTATTTTGACTACATCCTTAAAAATACAATTATTTATTTAAAGCAGAGACAATTTTGGAAGGTATTTAATTAGTATTTCTAAATTGTACTCTAGAAAAATTTTGTAAATTTGCAATTCCAAAAGAGGATGAAATGGGCATTTTCCTAAGTGAAGAAATATGTTTTTAAAAATTACACATTTTTTTTCTTCATGTGCCTGGGATGGAACCCAGGATTTTGTTCAAGTGTATAGGTCTGCTCTTGCTGAGCTATATCCCCAGATGCTGTCTTATACTTAAGACCCATGAAATAAAATATGAATTAAAAAGTGATGACTATTTGTTCAATTTATCTCATATATAAATAAAATAAGTTCAATTTCTCTGGTAAAAGGACATATACTCTTTATTATTGAATTGAATATAAGGTTCTGTCTTGTTCCAAGACTAATTTTTTTCATTGTTTATAAAGTACATAATAATCAACAATATCACTTGAAAGTGTTACCAAAAAAGAAATAATAAAAAGTGTAATACAAGAAATTATACTCCTTAGATTATGAGTATAATATAGTAATTTGCTGTTATGTGTTGTGTGAAAGCCTATGAAGGTACTATATTACATTGTAAATCATTTCAAGGGATATGTTTAATTTTTCATGAAGATGAACCTTATTTCCAGTGAATTTATGAACTGGTTTTTAAACAACAATTTTTTAAAACAACTTTAAATCATATTTAGAACTCAGGAGGAATTCTTAAAGTTAAGTTTCAACTTATGAATTTACAGAATCATTTCAAAAAAATTTTTGCATAATTTTTACCAGAGTTATTAGTAACAGAATCTTACCCAATAACAGAATTTTCTTTATTACCTTTATATATCTAAATCTTTTATTTCTATATATAGATATATCCCCTTTGAGAGTTATTGAAGTAGAAAATAAAATGTGAAAACAAAAAGGGAAATGTATTTGAGAAAACAGAATTTGTATTAGGATAATAAATTAACATCTGAAGATCAGTTCATAAAGTGAACTTTTTTCTTTCTAATGAAGTGAATTTTAAGATAACTGATTTAACTGCAGATGTGAACCATAAGAAGAAGAGAAAAAGAGAAAAAATGCTGATCATCTTTTGAAAAAAAAATTAAGCACCAGTTAAGAGAAAAAGAAGAGGATTATAATAAAAAAATGGAAATATGAAGACAACTTGAAATGGCTCTGAAAACAAGTGATGTGGAACTGAATACTGAAAGAAATAAGTTAAAGCAGGTAAAATAAGTGTCAAATTTCTTACTTTATTTCAACATTAGTTATATTATTTGTATAATTTTATATATGTGATAATGTTTCAATTTATGATTGGGATAAGATCTGAGAAAGGTGTCCTTCAGTAATTTCATCATTATGCAATCATAAGCTTGAACTTGCACAAACAAAAGATGTCTCCCCTGCAATATAATCTTACGAGTCCACTGTTGCATATGAGTCTGTTGTCTAACAAAGCATAGTAATGCTATGCATGACTACATTATTTAGGTTTAAAACAAAAGGCATCTTTTGGCTTTTATGCCGAAATTTTTTTTATCACAATGTTGATATCTAATAGATGTTCCACATAATTTTCTAAATGTAGTAATAGAAGCTGAGTGGAGCTAACTCACTATCATAATTGTTAGTTTGGGCATTTTATGTTATAACACAGGCTAAATTACTTTGAAACTATCAGGAAACTTATTAAATGTTTTGTAAAATATTGTGTTTCATGATGCTGTTTCACTCTGCTTTTAGGAGATTTTTTGCTCTGAGAAATTTATCTCTTCTGAAATTAAAATTTGAGCTATCCATGTGGGATAAAGTTTCATGTGCTTTAATAGCTTCCTTCTTTTTAAAACATTTCTATCAGCATACCATAATTATACATAATATTTAGGTTCATTTTATCAAAACCATATGTGCAAGGAATATGATTTCAAGCCCCATTCCCCCTTTTTTTCTCACTTTCACCATCCTGTTATCCTCCTCTGTTCTCTATTAAGCATCCTTTCTTTTCTATATGCATTAAAGTAAAATTGCCTTTGGTATTTTTATGTATGAATATATAACATGATTTTGTTAAATTTGTTCCATTTATCTTCCCCTTTTCTTCTTTCCCACCTCTCATTTTCCTACATCTACTTCACTCATTTTTCCTGTATCTTTCTGCTGTCTGATCTCCTCTCCCACTGGCTTCCTTCCCATATTATTCTTTAGCTTCCACCTAAGAAAGAAAACATTTGTCCTTTGATTTTCAGTTTGGTTTATTTCACTTAGCATCATTTTCACCATTTCTATTAATTTACTGTCAAATGCCCTTCTAACATTCTATGTTATGGCTGAGTAAAACTCTGTGGTGTATATTTACCACATTTTTTAATCTGGTCATCCATTAATGGACATCTGGCCTGGTTCCATAGCTTGGCTACTGTGAACTGTTCTGCAATAAATTTTGAAAAGTATTGCTGTGGTATGCTTATTTTAGATATTTTGGATATTCAAGGAGGAGTTGGAATAGCTGCATCACATGGTGATTCTATTCCTATATGTTTGATTAATCTCTACATTGCTTTTGAGACTGGTTGTACTAGTTTCTAGTCCCAGCCTCAATGTACAGAGAGTGCCTTTCTCCCACATCCTCACGAATATGTGTCATTATTCATGTTCCTGATCATTGGTGTTCTAACTGGAGTGATATAAAATCTTAGTGTAACTTTGATATGCATTTCCTTAATTTTTAGAGATGATGAAGATTTTCATATATTCTTGTCAATTTGCATTTCTATTATTGAGAAGTATATTATGTATAAAAAATTTTCAGAAATGGAGTACCAAAAAATTTTGGAAAAATTTTATCAGTCAAGTATATGTACAGCTAAGGCTCTTGCAATGGGTTGGTTTTATATATTAGAATGTAAAATTTTTTAAAAACATGGCCACAGCAATTAATCACTGATTCTATGTCTTGGGTCTGTTGTACTTTATGAAAAGTGTTTTTTTAATACTTAGATTCTAACAACTCATCATTTCTTTTGTTCTCTTATTGATTCTCTTTCTTCAATTAACTTTTTGAACTTCTGGGAATATATGCTTTTATAAGTTCTGAAGTTTAGCTCTAATTTTTTTCACATATATATTAAGTGTTGCAATGAATGGATTTTCAACTGGAGATTTTTGAAATTGAGTGCTACCTAACAATTTCCTTGGTTTTTCTTAGGTTTCTATTAGAAATAAAATGGTAAAAGATCTGTTGGATAAATATCACAGGATAAAGGATATAATTGCTATGAAAATAACAGAAATAGACACAATAAAACATGAGAACCAAGAAAAGGAAAAGAAATATTTTGAGGATATTGAAATTTTAAAAGGTAAGTATGATGACCTTCAAAAGACAATCAAGCAGAAAGAGGAAACAGCTGGAGCGAATCTGTTCCAGGATAATGAACAATTTAATAAGATGAAAGGTGAGATAACAATCCTAAAATTTCAACTGGCGTATGAAAAAGAAAACAGGGAAAGACTGGAAACAGAAGTTAAGTTGTACCATGCCACATTGGCTACTGCACCCTTCCATCATTATGAAGGCCAGAAATTAAAAGGATACCAAGAATTTGCTTTCCAGTCAGCTAGAGAGGAATACTTGCATTCACAGGCCAAACTGAAGTTTGATATCGTTCGCCTCAAAGCTCATAGTGACGTTGTTTCCAAAAAGCTTGTTAAGTATGATAAATAATTCTGTAGCCTAAAAAATAAAGTCTGTCAGACAAAAAATGCTGTTAAAGAAATGACTTTGAATTTAGAAACTCTACAAAGAGACTTACAGCAAGCACAGTGTCAGATAAAGAAAATTAAATACACATATCACAAGGAACAAACTAAAGTAAATAAATATGATGGGAAGCAGGATTCCATAGAGGAGAGATCACAAGCACAGACTGAAAATACATTGTTTCAATAGCAATTGCACAAACCTCACAATGAATCTGTCAATAAAGACACAGTAATAAGTATCCAACAGCAATGTCATATTATTCTAGAAAAACTTCAAGCTGAGGCTAAAAACCACAATCTCATTCTTGAAAACATAATTAATAAATTAAGAAATACATGTGATTACATTGAAGAAAGACTGTATCAATATGAAAATGAGATAACAGAAAGAATAGTAAGTATCAAGCATAAAAACATATGAATTACCTTTGAAAGAGAATTCAAAGTAATATTTGCTTATGACTAAATGTTGAATCTATTTGTGTGGATAAATCCATACACTATAAATATATTTGCTCTATCAACTCCAGAAAAACCTCACTTCTGCCAAATTCACATTTGACCTAGTTCCCAACACAAAGAAACAATCCATGTTTGAATTGATGTCTGTTAATTTTCCTGCTGTGGTCATTATTCATTATATACATGCTTTGAAATATCACACAAAATATGTACAATTATAAATTATAAATATGTACAATTGTGTGGTGATTAAAATTAAAGATTCAGAGGTACATAGAACTGCATTTAAAATTTTCCAAAAACAATCGAAAATGTTGAATCTAAGATATTTTTACTCAATGCTGTAAACTGAGTAAAAAAGGCATTGTGTTTCCTATGAAGCTTGAAGATATTAATTTACAAATATTTAATATACATATACTGATATTAAGAAATGTAGTTATTCACTTGAATTCAAATTTAATTTAGGTTTTAGGTCTTTTGAATATAGCCTGAAAAGAGAAATAGCTGTGTCAAATGGTGGTTCCATTTCAAGCTTTCCAAGGAATCTCCATACTGCCCTCCATATTGGCTACATTAATTTGCAGTCCCACCAGCAGTGTATGAATGTAGCTTTTTCACCCGCATTTTTGCCATCACTTGTTGTTGTCTGACTTCATAATGGCTGCCATTCTTACTGAGTTTTAACTTACATTTCTCTGATTGCTAGAGATGGTGAGCATTTTTTCATGTATTTGTTGATTGATTGTACATCCTCTTCTAAGAAGTGTTTTTTCAGGTCTTTGGCCCAGTTGTTGATTGGGTTATTTAATTTTTTTTGTGATACCCTAGAGATTAGAGCTTTATTTGATGTGTGAGTGGTAAAACTTTGTTCCCAGAATGTAGGCTCCCTATTAACCTCACATATTATTTCTCTTGCTGAGAAAAAAAAAAACTTTTTAGTTTGAAAAAAGCATACATGAAAACAGCCACATCAATGTTTACAGCAGCATAATGTACAATAGCTAGAGTGTGCAACCAAGCTAGATATGCCCTTAAATGGATGAATGGATGAAAAATATTGGTATATATACACAATGGAATATTACTCAGCACTAAAAAATAACAAGATCATGGCATTTGCAGAGAAATGGATAGCATTAGAGCAGATTATGTTAAGTGAAGTCAGCCAATCCCTAAATAACAAATGTTTTCACTGATATAAGGTGGGTGACTCAAAATGGGGTAGGGAGGAGGAGCATGAGAAGAATATTACCTATAGATAGAGAAGAGAGGTGGGAGGGAAACAAAGGGAGAAAGGGAATTATATGGAAAATGTAAGGAGACCCTCATCGTTATACAGAAAATATGTATGATGAAGTGAGGAGAAAGAAAAAGAAAGTGTGTCACATTAGACTGGGTAGAGAGAACTGATGGGAGAGGAGGAGAGGGGAATGGACAAAAAAAAAAACAACAGAAAAAAATAGACATTATTATTGCTGTATGTGTATACATGACTGCATGACTGATGTGATTCTGCAACTTGTAGATTCAGAAAAATGAGAAATTATACCTCATCTGATTCAAATGTATGATATATCAAGATAATTATACTGTCATGTGTAACTAATTAAAACAAATTAAAAAAATAAAAAACCAAAATGCATTCAGGAAAAACTATATTAAATCAAGCTATGAAATAGTTTGCAGGAACATGTCATGCAAGGAAAAAATCCAAACCAAACAAATTGTCCACTTTCACACACAAATAAGCAGCACTAAGAAAAGAAATATGAACTGTTGTTGATTAGAAGACCTAGAAGGTCCATACCAACAAAATAGAATGTATGGATCTCTATTGGAATGCAATTAAGCAAACCAAACATGAAAAAATATTTTGATAACCTTTCAATTGCAGACTTACAGAAATCTTGCTAGAGTACCAAGAATTCCCACATATACCCTTCATGTGTTAAGGACTTACCATGTTTACTTTATCACTCTCTCTTACACTGCTGGGAATTGAACCCAAGTTTTTGCACATGCTTAGCACATCCTCTCCCAGTTAACTATATCCCACCCTTGAATGATATTTGTAATATATTGATGTTTCCTTGTTTTAAGACCATGATGAAGTCGACAAAAAGAAATGCTCATATGTAGATTGAGTTAACTGGGCAATTTTGACAGCTGAGCCAAAGTGTAGATGATGTATTTTTTAATAATTCTTTTTCACTAGCCTTTTATCTATTCTGCTTAGTTCTTTTATTCATGGCAGTAGTAGCAGAATTGAAAATCACCATTTAATTTTTTTTAAGACCACTCACCTCTTTCATAGCATCTACTTTCTGTGAAATCATAATAGGATTAATGGCAGCAAAATCATACTTGATTTAAGCTACCCATTGTTTCTGTAATTAATTCTACATATTTGCAGACAACTTGTTCAGACTTAACTGTTAATGTCATAAAAGATACAACTTCATCCAATGCAAAGATAATTATAGCTCTCTGTGGTTCACTAATTGGGCATTGAGTCCCCATTTTGAGCCTAGCAAAGTGTGGCAGGACACAAGTACAGCAGGAATGGAGTGAGGAGTGGAGCAATTTTTAGGAGCTGTGTTCAGGGAAGTAGGTGGAGGCAAGGTCACCTAGGGTCTCCTTTTTTATTCTTAGTTGGGAATCTTTTGGAAAGACTTGAGTGGAGGAGTGAATGTGTGAGGAACTCTGGTGTCAATTTGAGTCTCTAAGAAAAAAGGAGGTAATGTTCTCTGTAGAATTCACCAGACCTAGTCCAATCCACATACTCATGTATGTTTGAGAATTCAGTAGGTTGTCAAGCATTGCATCAGGGTAGGAACAGATAGAGGGTTGAATCTGTAGTCTGAAGAAAATAAAAGTGATCAGAATTCAAGACAACACCTTTTGTGTCCTCATCAGAATCCAGAAATAAGAGCACATCCACAGAAGTTAGACTGATGAATGTGGTGATATTTTTTAGAGAACTACGTAAGAGTTAAGTATGCTTAATATCCAGAAATCATAATATGATTTATAAAATTATTAACAAAAATATCTTACCAGGTAGCAGTGAAACCACTTCAAAAAGAAAAGGCTTCACTTGATGTTTCATCTGATTGTCACCTTCATTTAGAAGAGGAGACACGGGAATTAAGATGAAACTATATCAAGTCACAAGTCAAGTATGTATGAAGTTGGACATTTAAAATCTAAAATCTAAAAACTTTAAACAATAAAAAGCATTTTAGGATACTAACTTCAGTTCCTAGCATTTTTTGGATTTCCATTATACTTGATTTTTATAATTTTATGATTAATAATTTTATAATTTTATTATTATTCTCTTGATTTATTTGTTTTTGTTTTTGTTTTTCAGTACTGGGGATTGAACATGTAAAAAGTGGACTTTCTCATAATAATTTTATCATTCTGATGCTACCTGACCATATAAATGTTGAATGAGGAATGAAGAATGGGGAAACCCAAAGCTCTATTACTAAGGCAAATTGATAATTAACTCAGTGTTCAACAATGGGCAAATTATATTTCAAGGTAATATTTTAGTAAACTGAAGTCTTTGAGAGACAGAATATAATAAAAATTCATTTTGTTCCATTAGCTATAGAATTTGTACCTAGACTTACTAGAACTTCTGCAAACATTCTAGTAAATATATCAAGTTATTTTATTGTCATTTTAGGATATTTTGTACCTCAGTTTTTACTCTTTTTAATTCTGACCTTATATTTTTATTTTATGTTTTTATAAAGCTTCTGTTTTTTTGGTTTAACCTTTCAAGTTTGCTTTTATTTATCATTTCTACACATTTAGTTTTACATGTTTCTTAGTTATGCTTTTAAAATTATTTCTGTTTTTTTAAGTTTATATTTAATTTACTCAGCCTGGTCAATCATTGATTAGTAAACTTATATTACTCATTTTTAGACTTTCAAAAATAAATAGAAGACTATGTTTTCTCTCAGTACAACTTTACTATATTCACTGTAAAATATTTCTTTGTAATGAAATATGTTTTCATTATTTCAAATTCCTCTTTAATCCAGGGGCTATATAGAAAAATAAATTGTTATTTTTTTCCACCCAAGTGGATTTAGAGTTAATTGTTGTTGGAGATAATGGGTATTTCCATGTATATATGAAATAAACAAATTCACAAGGTTGAATAAAATTAGCATATATTAAATTTAAAAAAATTATTCTTTTTTTGCTCCTACAAGTAAAATTAAATTTAGTTTTAGTATGTACCCATTGGATTTTTATGTACTCTCAAACTACCCAAACTATAATATAATTTGGCCAATGTCACTAACACTCCCCGCCAATCCCTACCTCGGGGCCCTAGATCTTTTTCCTTTACTCATCTCCCTATTATTTTCATAATTTTGTTCCAACATTTCTTTACCTTTTTTCTCTCTAGCTTCTCCATGTGAGAGAAAGTATACAACATTTGACCTTCTGACTTTGATTTATTTTGCTAAACAAAATCCATTTTGCTATAAATGACATAATTTCATTTTTCTTTCTGGCTGAATAAAATTCCATTGTGTATATTCACATATTCTTTACCTTTTTACCTTTGATGAACACCTATGCTGTTTCCATAATTTGGCAATTGTGGATTGTGCTGTTAAAAAGATGGGCATGCATGTGTCACTGTACAAAGATGACATTAATTTTTCAGGATAAACACTGAAAGATGGTATTGCTGGGTCATGTGACAGTTCCATGCCTAGTATGTTGAGAAAACTCCATACTGAGTAGTGGTTGTACTAATTTACCATCCCACCAACAGTACAAGCATTCCTTTTTCTCCACATACTCTTGTTATATTATTATATATGTATTCTTGATATCTGTCATTTTGACTGGTTTCAAATGAAATCAGTGTACTTTCAATTTCTGATTTCCTTATTGCTAGTGATGTGTGGAACATTTTTCATAAATTTCTGGCCTCTGTTTACTTTATTTGCCCACTTACTAATTGGGTCATTTGATTTTTTTGTGTGTAAAGCATTTGAGGTTTTCATATACTTTATGTATTAATCCTCCATCAGAAGAGTAGCTACCAAAGATTCTCTCCTGTTTTATATGCTTTGTGTTCACATACCTAGTTATTTCATTTGCTGTGGAGAAGCTTTTTCTTTGGATGTCATCCCATTTATTAATTGCTGGCATTATTTACTAAGCTTAAGGGTCCTAAAAAGTTTTGTTATATTTTTTCCACTACAATGGAATTAGACTTTCTTTTTGTTTATGATAAAGTTTGTGTGTATGTGTGTTTGTGTGTGTGTGTGTGTGTGAGAGTGTGTGTGTTTGTGTAATATACAGTTTCACAAAGTTGAATAAGGTGAGCACATATTAATTTAAAAATTTAAAATTTTCTTAGTACCTAAAACTAAATTGTAAGTGTAAGTGCACATCAATTTGAATTTTATGCACTAAAACTGCCCAAATGACAACTGATTATACACTACCCTAACAACAAAGTGTTGATAATAACTTTGTGGAATTAAATTCACATTATTGATGGCTTACTTTTATTTCCCAATTGTTCTTTCTAAATATGTACCTAAGAGTTTAGGCAGATACTATTTTGCCACATCAAGAATGTGGCTATAGCAATGTTTTAATGTATTATAATTATTTTAGTGCAGTCAACCTTATATACTTTTTCTAAGTGTTCATTTTTAGCATTGACTTTTTTTTCTGATGAGAAACAATGTCTAAAGCCTTAAAATATTTCCCTATTTGTTTGGTTCTTCAACTTTATTTTTTTTGAAATTAATTTTAAAATTAATGTACCAGGTTTTATTAAAAAGAACTTTTTTTCCTCTGAACCATTTGAGTGTAAATTTCTGAGACTTTCCATCATTCATGATTACTAAAATATTTCTTTTAAGTCAGAACATGCTTTATAACTTCCATACAAGTTTCACAAGAAAAAGTTAATTATAATACATTCTATCAATCACTGAATCCTCAGATTCTTTTGAAGTTTTGTGCCTTGTCTAGTAATGTCCTTTCTATCCAAAGGGATTTCACTTGGATCTGGAGAATGCGCTTAGTATTTTATTCCTTAGATTCCTGTGTTCTCAAACAATTCTCAGTCTTTCCTTAACTTAAATGAAATGGATGGAATCTTTTAAGGACATCTCTTTTAGAATTTATCTCAAGTGGATTTCTTTTCTGTGTTTTTTTTTATGATTACACTTAGATCACACTTTATGTGAAGAGTATCAAATAATTTTGTGATTCTCCTCTAATCCCATTATGTATCCTATAAGTTTAATTTTCCCCTTACTGATGATGTTAACCTGTAATCACTAAAAAGGGGAATCTTGAGATTTTTCTCTTGTGTGATGTTGTCTTTTCACCTCATAATTATTTCATGTTTTAAAGGTATATAACTTGAGACTATATAAATGTTTGTGCTCCTCATGCAATTTTATCCATATGGATCCAGGGCTTATCTTATTCAGTGTACTATATGTTAATATCATTTTATACTCATTTTTCTTTTTATAAATTCTCTGGTTTAATAATTTCAGACTTATAGACATTATAATGCAAATAATTTCTAGATACTACTTCCCAAATATTAACAGTGTATTATTGTTGCTTCATCTCTTCTACACTATTCTTTTTTATTCTAATTTTTTGTAGTTGTAGATGGATAGAATAGCCAGTGCCTCACAAATGCTAGACAAATGCTCTACAACTGAGCTATAGTCCCAGCCCTCCACTATTCTTTTTTTGTAAATAAATATAAATGTAGGTATATAACATAGTCTAGTTTCTCTGAAACATTTGTGAGTTACACAATACTGTTTTATTCCTAAATATGAGGGTCTCCTAAAAACAAGGTATTATATAACTGTAAAATAATCATCAAAACCAGGAAATTGAAATTGAACTGAGAATATCTAATATATAAACTTTATTTAGATTTGCCACTTATCTCAGCAATGTCCTTAACAACATAGTAAATCTAAGATTAGGAATTTTCACAATCTGTGATTTATTGTGTCCAGAGGTCGTTTTTCTTTAGTATTCTTTGATCTGGGACAGGCACTGAGACTTTTTGTGCTTTTCATGACATATATGATGTTGAATGGTATAGGTCAGTAGTCTCATGGATTTTTTCTCAGTCTGGGATCAGATGATGTTTCCTGATGTTTGGATCCAAGTTCAGCCATTAAGGCAGAAATGTCCACTAGTGAGGTTGAGTTTTTCCCAATGTAGCATATTTAGTCTTCACTGCCAGAACTCTGATTTGATGAAGCAAGCAGCCATGTTGAGGAAGCCCACATGGCTGAGAATTATCTACAGCCTCCAGGAAGAGCAAGCATCCTCTAGGACTTAAAGGAAGCTTCTAGTCAAATGAGCAAACAGCTGGTGGCCTCAGTTACACAGTCACAAGAAACTATGGAGGCAAGTACTTTGTTTCATGCCTGGCCAATATTGACTTTGACTATTTGGTTAAGATGTATCTGCCAGTTTGGTCCATGCTATGGTTTCTATTTTCTCTTTGTGCTTCATAAACATCTTATGCAGAGATGCTTTGAAAGTCTGTAGAAATCTGGCTGGTCTCATAATATCACCCTCTAGATTTAGCATTTCACTGAAGGTTCTTGTTTGAATCAATTTATTACCATGATGATTTACACAATGATGATGTTTTTATTCTTTCATTTAGTCAACATAGACAAATACAACAAAACACAAATGGGAGAGAAGAGTAAGCTTATTGTTTTGGTATTTTGCACACCCTAAATTTGGGTAATGGTGGCCATTTCAAGGTAATTTTATGTTTATTTGTTGTGTTCTCACTCATCTCTGAGTACTTTCTGACTCTCTGGCACAACATTTCTCTAGATCATCTTGTATTTTTTCTACTCTGGACCCAGAATCAGTCATTTTTTTTTTCTGAGAAGCTCTGATTCACATTCAGGGAGAAAGATGTGGGCACTATTTGTTGTAGTTGTGAATATTGCCCTTGGAGTGGTTGTGTTAAGCACATTCATTTTATATTATATATAATATATAAAGCTGAATATATGTTTCATATAGATAACATGCATAAAGGATATGTAATATATGTGTTAGAAACATTTATACAAATCTATTTCACATATATGTGTATATATATATATATATGTGTGTGTGTGTGTGTGTGTGTGTGTGTATGTGTGTGTGTGTGTGTGTGAGTGTGTGTGCTTTAAGTGCATTTATTATAGTATTTATCATATCAAATTGGAGATAATCTTATTACTACTCAATAGGAAAACCGTTCTATTTTCACATTCATAAAATAATGTAGTATGCAACCATGTTTAATATTTTAAACTGTAGAAAATAACAATAGTGTAAAGTATAATTAAAGCACTCTAGGTAGATGACACATCTTAAGCAAATTTATTTCAAATATCTGTAACAGTTGCTAAATTGCAAAAGGAAGCTGCCTCCTACTGGCACTGTACCTTGTTACTAGAATTGTTTGTTATAGTTTTGGTTTTTGTTCCCAGTGCATGAATGTTCATATAGAGGGCCATCAAATTAATCTGAATGTGGGAGTGCTCATGGGGGGATTCATGTCCCACTAATACTTCAGTGTATTTAGTAAAGCATACTAAATTGGTACTTTTAAATAATAAAAAAGGGACTTAAAGAGACTTTGATATACTAAACAAGGAGTTGAAAAAAGTTTTCTGCAGAGCGCCTTGTAGAAAATAATTTAC
Organism: Ictidomys tridecemlineatus; assembly: GCF_052094955.1. NCBI lineage: Eukaryota > Metazoa > Chordata > Mammalia > Rodentia > Sciuridae > Ictidomys > Ictidomys tridecemlineatus. The sequence continues at coordinate 10,217,858 of NC_135494.1, read as the reverse complement.
ACTGTGTGGAACAGAAGTTTCTCTGTGAGTATAGTATGATTGTGCTATAAATGTTAAGTGAAGGTATGTGAGTGTAATCCAACACAACTTTATTTTCAGGGATAGAGGTGTAGTACAGTGGTAGAGCACTTTCCTAGAAGGCATCATGTTCTGGGTTCACTAAAACCACTGCAAAACAAAAAGAAAAAAAACCTCCATTTACAAAAAGGCAATGAATTCATTTGGATGTACAGACACTAATTTTCAGATCTTTTGCTAATTCAGGGAATCATCGCTTCAGCGGCACTCTGCATGCATGTCACGTTCCTTTTTATAGATGATGGTGTGGCTGTGCAAAACATACAATTCACAAAAATTTAGTTTATAAAATAAGATTATTTTCTGAATCTCTCTCCCTTGGTTACTGTTATTAAATGTAGTATCTCAATATGATTGCATACTTCGTATATTTGATTAGCTTAAAATATCTTCAAATTAAAGTACTTTTATCTTTTAAGAAATATTGCCCTAAAATTGTTCTTTAATATGCTCTTTATTCACAAAAACTAGTATTAATAGATTTAATAAGAAATTGGTGAGATACATTCAAGGGGGTTTTGTTTAGTTTATAATTGTATGAATTTATTCTCTAAAACCTTAGTCTAGTATATTTTGGTACTCCATATATGTAATTTTAAGACTCTTTGAAGTGTTGTAAATATATTGCATGATTATTATATCAGAATTGAAAGATACAGTTAAACAGGATAAAAATCAGATCACCTACAATTATGCCATTTAGTTTTAATTCATTGAGAAAGAGAGTCTGTACTTCCTGACATCATTGTTCTTTTAAATACTTGAGTCAATTTCAGGGCATTCACTACCATTCAGCCATATATCAGGCTCTTTGTTTATTTTTGAACTTGCTAAACATTTGTTCATAAGTACTCCTCTAACATTCTACTACCCAAAGTTACCATTGATTTTCAACTTATCAAATCTAGACAAAACTACATTCACCACATTTTACATTTATACACTGAACAATGAAAAAAGAGCATAGATTCCATGTAAATTAGCAGCTCTGCAAAATGACTTCTCTTTCACAACCACACCTAGAGATATGGACAGCCCTCCATCCCATCCAAATAATGTTAGTACAACTAAGACAACATCAGTACAGAGTGCAAAAGTAAGAAGAGCCTTATTTAAAGTAGGGAGAAACAAGTACACAGAAAAGCCTATTCTTAAGTGGACACAATCTGGTATGATCAGGAGAAAATAACAAATTATCAATATTCTTCTTGGGAGTTAGTAAAGGGAACATAAATCAAACATTATGGTGTTTCAGGTGATTGCTTTCTTTCTCCCGAGACCCAGAGAGCTGAAATAGGGGATCCTGAGAACAAGAGAGAATTTGAAAACTGATTGAGCACCTGAGTACTGCAGACAGACAACAGAAATAGTAGGTTATGCATTTGTGACAGAAGGTCACAGCTCTCTTCTTGGAAGGCTCAGATAATTTGAATTTCCAGAAAGAATGGAGAAGTCACTAAATTTCTAGCTGAGATTATTAGTGGAAGGTTTCCCTGTATGAATATCCAGACAGAAATAATTAATCACAGGTATATCAGTTTAAGGATCACTATAGGATAAGTCAGAAGACAGGGCAGGTATCATATACACACCTGACAGATTTAAAATATGATATCTTAGTATTTATGTTAAGAGATGAGCAAGAGTAACAAAAACATTCTCATCTTAAAAATATCAAAAATATTACTAAAATAAAAGAAATGAATTACTTTGGAAATGTAATATCAGGAATAAATTAATAATACATTCAAGTAATCATTGAATTTGTGGCTCTAAATCTTTTTTTTTTCCTTCTGTTGTAATGATGGAACCTAGGGCACCCTGCCCTTCAGAAGAGTCCCAGGCCTTATTTTTAGTTTCTTTTTATTGAGAGAGATTAACAATAATTTGCCCAGAATACTTCTACTTTGGACTTCTCCTTCCTTGGCATGGGTAATCTTTAGGATTTCATGCATGCACCACTGCACACAGCTTAACAACATTTAAATATTCTTTTCTTAGTTGTAGCCAGACATAATATATTTATTATATCTGTTTTACTTATATATGGCACTGAGGATGAAATCCAGAGCCTCACATGTGCTAGGCAAGCACTCTACCACTGAGCCACAACCCCAGTCCCTTGTCAATCTTAATTTGGGGGGAAAAAAACAAGTGAAACTACAGTAATAATAGTAAGAAGAAATAAATAACCACAGGTCTGAAAGTGTTTTCTGAATGTTTTCATTAATATGTTACACATAATATCGGATTATTTCTTTTACATAATCATGCATACATAGAACATAATTGCCTCCACTTCAGGCCCCAGTACTACTCGTTTCCCAACTCTCCTAGTACCTCCTTTCCCATACTTCTAATCTACAAGTCTTCAGTCAATTTATTTGAAGTGTCTTAAACTACTGATTTATAGATAAAGGTGAAATTTATTCATTGTACTTTATTTACATATGTATATATCCATAGCATTGGTCAAAAAATTTTGTTTTCGTTTTTTTTATTTCTTTTCTTTCTTTCTTTCTTTCTTTTTTTTTTTTTGGTAGTGAGGTTTGAACACATTGTCACATAGCCACTGAGGCACATTTCCAGAACATTTTTATGTTTTACTTTGAGACAGGGTGTCCCTAAGTGACTTACTGATTTGCTAAATTGCCAAGGCTGGCTTTGAAATTGTGATCCTCAGTTTCCCAAGCTGCTGAGATTACAGGTGGGCACAACAGGCAACTGGCACACTGGTCAGTTTACTTCCAGCAATTCTAAATTCTCCATTTCCCATTTCTCTTCCCTGTCTATAAACATTTTTTGCTCTGCTTTGAGACTTTAAACACAATGTAAACTGATCAATAAAAACAGTTTGTAATCATGTCTGTGTATATTTGCAGTTGAAAATTTGTAACTCAACGTATCTCTAATAGGAAAGCTGTCATTGAGTCCAGAAATGTGTCCAAACACAACAGTGATTTCTTGACTTTGCAGAAGACTTTAAAAGCCAAGGAGTATTCCTTCTATAGGGCACTAGTTTCCTGAGCTCCTCCTGAGCCTATGCAGTAAGTAGTCTCTCAAGGAGCACCCTGGATTCAAGAGCAAACAATACATGTTCTGTTTGACATAGTGCTGTATGAAGCACCATCTAGTTTGCTTTGGAAAATTACTTGGGATATTTGCACTGTTCATTGCAGTGAAAAGTTTTGGGCAAAAGCTGATCCTTCTGAGGTATGTCTGGCCTGCAAGCCAAGGTCCTCCCTTATCAGGGAGGCCCATCTTTAGTTGCACTAGGGTAGGGAAATGGCTTTATGGATGGTGGTTAATGAATCAAGTAAATTGCACACACAGGAGCATGATATTATAAAAGATACAAATGAAACTGCAAAGCATAACTCTACACACACTACAAATAATCACTACTGCAGATTCTAGGACTTCCTAACAGTATATGTGCTCTGGAATATTTACCAATGTGTCTTTGCCCAGTGGCAAATATATTACTAAGGAAATTTCTACAGGTTTTTGTTTTCCTATGGGGATATTCTCCATAAATTGAGGTCATAGAGTGAGGAGTTAAGAGAAAAGTTCTCTTTCTAACACCTAATACTATCTTACTAGTGTATTCTGGGCTGGAAGACATATTATATAAATTTATGATACAATTCTGGCAAATTCCATGCTATTTAGAAAAATGCATCAAACATCTGACTTATTAATGAAGAAAACCAAACATTTAATTACAAGCACTCAAAAGTCAAGTGCAAAAGTTGTGATCCGACCACTGTGAGAATACATCCTGTCAGATTTAAACTGTTTTATATAAGGATATTTACTTTCTTGGGTTTATTGTTCTCTTCTACATGAATAAATATCTCCAAATAAAATAGAAGCAGGCATTCACAAAATGCTCACTATTTCTTACAATTAAAAGTGTAAACATGCTTTTAGGATTGTTTTCTTTGAAAAAAATAGATGTTTGAGCAAGGCTGTGTTAGAATCCAGTTGAGGGTTTTTTTTTTTTCAACTCAGCATATTCCAGTTTCACAGAGTATTTGGGAAACTGTTACCACCAGTGAAGAGGCTGCTAGTACCCACAGACTGATTGCAGCAAGCTTCATAATCCTGGGCCCCAGCAGTCACCAGGAATGACAAGTACTGACAAGTATTCTGGGAGAGTGAGGCCAGAACCTGTAGGCATGAAGCAGGTAAATATGAGAGCAGGACCAGGTAGAGCAGATACCATCTACTCTGAGTAAGAAGGGTACCTGACTTTGGGGCCAATAGGGTAAAATTTACACACTTTGAGCTCCCATTGTTTTCTACAGTCTACTGTTTCATAGTACTTAGAGGAATAATGGGGTTTAGAATCACTATCAGTTTGTTCTTACCAACTTCGTATCTGTGTCAGCAAACCCTTAGTGAAAATGTTGTAGGATTTCAGGGTCAAAGCACATGTCATGCAAAGGATTCTTATTTACATTGATAATATAGAGATGATTTATATTTCCAACCATTCTTATTTATTTTTTGGCCTTCGAGCCAAGACATGATTCTCTTTTAGTTAAGTATTCTTCTAGGGAGTTTCATCCCTCTACTGGTTCTGATTCTTTTTTTTTTTTGTATGAAATATTTCATTTTGTAAATTTTATAGTGCAGGCTTTTGGTTATTTGTGGTGAGCCGTTCCTGCGGACTGTGGTCGCCATTACATGATGGCGCTGGCTCCGTTGTGGTCTGTGAAGGACAACTCCATATCAAAGAGAGTTGGCGTGTTCCCAGCTCCTTATCAGAGAAAGTTGGCGTGTCATTTTCTAGCACCCTGTGAGAAGGGTACACGTGGCAGCTTTGCATTGGGGTTCGAGGTGCTTTATTAAGGCTGGGAGGGGCATCCAATTATTATTCCGGGTAGTAGAAGAATCATTAGAAGAATATCAAGGGCCTGAATAAACTGCTGAAAGAAGATTCCTGAGTCGCGTCTTCCTTGCGGGCAAGGGGGTCGTGACAGTTATTTAAATTCTTTTACATGTAGTATGGAAGTTTTTTATTTCCTTTTCAATTCTGAATGACAAATTTTGCTGGATATGTTAATCTTGGTTGGTATATATGATTCCAAGTCCTCCCTGCTTTTAGGGTTTGAACTGTGAATGCATTTAAAATTCTAACTGGTTTTCTTCAAAATGTGACTTCCTTCTTCACCCTGAACCTTTTAAAATTCTAAACGTAGTCTGTATATTAGGCATTATATTCTACTGTGTTTTGGAGAATATCATTATAGATCCCTTCTATACTGGGTTCTAGGAGGCTCTATATTATGATTTCCATCTCATTTTAAATGTTTTGCAAATTTTTGGTATATTGAAGTTTGTGCATTCATATATTTTGTATTTTGGTGCCTTCATCTATGCCAATAATTCTTTATTATCTAAGAATATTCAGGTCATGGTCTCTTAACATCTTCTCTGTTGATTTTATTTTCAAAATTACATACTTTGCCTTCAAGGTCTGAGAATCCATCTTCAAAGTGGTCTAATTTGTTAGTGATGTTTTCCACTTAATTTTTAATTTAGTTTACTGAATCTTTTCAGGATTTCTCTTTGATTCCTTTTCAGAATCTCTTTTGAAATCATCTTTTACTTCCTGTATTATTAAACTCTTTAGATCTTTTTAGTTCACTGAATATTTAAACTATGAACTTTCTTAATTCTCAACATTTTATTCACTGTGGTGTCAATGCGATCAGTTGAAGTGTTGTGGGTTGTTTAGGGTGATAGGTTCACTTGTTTTTTTCTTTATATTTGGGTGTACCCATCTTCTGAGATGATTATTAACTCTACTATTGTTTTTTGTACCAAGGATAGAACCCAGGAGCTTAACCATTGAACCTCACCTCCATTCAATTTAATTTTTTTTTATTTTGAGACAGAGTTTTTCTCAGTTGCTTTGTGCCTCATTATGTTGCTCAGGCTGGCCTTGAACTTGTGATCTTTCTGCAAAAACATCCTGAGCTCCTGGGATTACAGGCATGAGACTCCAGGCCTAGTTATTATTTCTACTTTTAAACGAGAGATATTGACTGAGCGTCTTTGTGTAAGTGCCCTGGCCTTCGTGAATATCCAGGTATTGATACTCCTATTCAGCATGTATTATCTGCTGTTCCCAATCTCAGAATCACTGATGCAGCCCCACACTGAAAACCCCAAACTTGAAATCCAGAACCTCTGAGCACTGGCATGAAACTCCAAGTGGAAAATCCCACACCAGACCTTATGTGACGGGTGTAGTGAGAACACAGACATAAGCTGCATGTGGCATACACCCATGATCCCAGCCACTGCGAGGCACAGGAAGACAACAACCCTAGACAGTACTTCTTCCTCCAAGTCTTCATGGTGAGGCTGCCCACAGGGTTGCCATCTTACCTTTTCAATTAAGTATGAAGCCCAGTGTCAATAATTATGACAAGCAAGCATATCCAAGTACTGTGAAAAAAAAAAAAAAGAGAATCAAAGAAGCAGCTGGCAGCCCCAGGAGAAAACCAGTACCATCCTGTGCTGCACAGAACCAGTCACCTCCCAGGGCAGCCAAACAGCCCTGCCAGGCAGCAGCTCCCTGGCCACCCTGTGTTGAGCATCTGTACACTACCTTATGGTCTTGAGTCCTGAGAGGCAGAAACCAACACTCCTGCTTTTACAGAGGGGAAGCTGGGGCTGGGGCAGGTGGATGCATTGTCAGCCCACATCTAGGAGCAGCAGTCCTCTTATGGGCCACCAAATGCCCCAGTCTGGCTGGGCACAATTCAAGAGCCACTTGTCAAGCAGGAATAAACTTTATTTTTAGAAAGCATACTCCACACCATGGGACCTCTTCAGGAATTCTGTAAAAGCCCAACTGCCACTACCAGCTTCCTGTGAGCCTCTCAACCACCTTCATTCCTGCTCTTGAGGCTGATTGGCTGGGTCATGTGGGCAGATCCAAAAGCTTCCCCCAATGAGCATCACCGCAGAGGAGCCAATCAGCTGGAAGTTTGCTGGAGCCGCTAAAAAGCATTTTTCACTTTTTTTTTTGGACCAGGGATTAAACTCAAGGGTACTTGACCACTGAGCCACATCCCCTGCCCTATTTTGTATTTTATTGAGAGACTGTGTCTGACTGAGTTGCTTAGCACCTCATTATTGATGAGGCTGGCTTTGAAATCACCATCCTCCTACCTCAGTCTCCTGAGCCATTGAAATTACAGGTGTGCACCACCATACCAAGCCATCTTTCATTCTTGATAAGTGGGAGTCATGTGGATTGTGGGTAGTTTGTGACCAGTATACTTAGTATCTTCAGAGAAAACTTTACACTAATAAACTTTAGGACAAGTGGAACTTGATGAAAAAATTCTCTACTCTTCTGATATTCTGGGTATAAAATTGTAGTAACATTCTGGAATAGGTTCATATTCTGGGTATAAAATTGTAGTAACATTCTGGAAGAGGTGGGGAAATGAATTATTAAAGATAGTAAAGTTACTGTTACATTATATGGGATATAAAAAGAAGAGATTAAATGAACAGAACAAATGAAAGAAAAGAATTAAAATAATAATCAAGTTAAAAAGAAGGATGGATGGAGGAATTTGTGTTAGTGGCAGATAATGTAAGAGGGGAAAGTGGGACTAAGAGAATCAACTCTGACTTAGAAAAACAAAAATAGAAGTGTTTCCAATCTTTAAAACATTACAAGAATACAATCAAATATTGATGAGGGTGTAATATTGATAAAATAAAAGATTTATTGATTCAAAGTAAAAAGATCAAAATTGATATTCATGCTTTATATAATACCTAAGCCAAAGTTGAAAAATTTCTTATTGAGTCTTGCTTGTTTGGATTTCACAAGAATTTGAGACCTTTAGAAGATGTCCACCAATCTTCAGCTTTAAGTCTATGTTTCTCTGGGTGTGGCAATAGTGTGAACAACAGCTCTAAAAAAATTCTAGGAGGCTCCCTCCATCTTTGGTATATTTGGGACCCTATTAGCTTCCTGTTGGTTAAGAGGAGAGGGCACCTGCACCTGATTTTCTGTGAGTAAGCAGCCTAGTTATACCATGTTAGGAATATAGTCTTGTGTGCTTTGCTGAAAACTCTATGCATCCAGGGCTGTCAAATCCAGGGTGTGGTACCAGTGTATATTTTGGAGGGTGTAAGGTGTGGCAGTGTAAGTTAGAGGTATTTTAACTTGTTTGATATGATGCTGGGTGGCCTATGGGGCAGAATGGTACATGGCTGCACCCTTCTCAGGGGTGCACAAGTCAGTATACTTGAATCTTGGCACACTGGGCAGTCGATGGTGTTTGTGGGATGTAGTGTCCAGTATGCATGTGGTTTTCTGCTGGCCACTGTGACTTGACAACCACTGTTGGGGCACAAAAAGAGTTCTTGCCCCCAAAGGCCTCCCAGTCCACAGAGTGGGACAACAGAATCCGCTTAATAGAGACCCTTCCAGATTTTGACAGGTTAATGGGGGGAAAATTACTTATTTATTCCTGGAACAGACCTTTAACGTGCATTTCTTTCATTGGCTGGTACCCATCCCTAGTCAGTAAGCTATGGGTAATTCTCTATCTTATGATGCTCAAGGACATCATCAAGCTGAGCTTTCTCTCCTATTTCCCAAGACTAGACATAGAGGCCACCCACTATAGGGCAAACGACATAAAAATTAAAAAAAATATTCAAAGGCTCCCTGAGGCTACCAGGCTCTATCCTTTCTAATCCACAACAAATTATCACTTATATTCAACTGTATATGGAAAGCTTTACTAGATTTGCAAGATTTAAAACAAAAAAGAAAGAATTCTCCACAAAGTATATAAATTGAAACACCAAGCTTTAAGAGAATTTTAAGAAAAAAAAATTGGTTACAACAGTTTTACCTTCCTTTCAACTTCTGTTGGCTATAACTTTCCTAGCCTTATATTCAAAATGTAAATTACAGGGCCTACAAGATTTTCTAGACTTATAAAAAACTATTTAAGCCCGAAGGAGAAAAGTGTCTCTCTTAAATCCAAACTACTTGGCTGGCTGTCTATGTTCAGCTGGCTTTCTTGACTAATTCCTCCCTAATGTTACAGCACAGAAAGACATAAGGAAAAAAATTCTAAATATACAAGCTTTCTTTTTGAGAAAAAGTTTTTTTTTTAAATTTCACAGGCTTCCAACTGACTCTTATCTAAACTATAAGTACACTCTAACCTGATAAAGTCAGTATTAAGGTGATATAGGTTTTTAAGTATTCTATTTAAGCTGATGTATTATTCTAATCAGTCTTATTTCATCTAACTATACATGTTTTCAAATTCTGTCTTTATCCAAAGGCCAATTTCTCCAGAGTTGACTCTCACATACATTTGAAATTTTCTTTTAATAAATCCTTAGGAAGATATGGACTTGATGATGTTGGGCATGTTTCTGATAAGAATCACAGAAAATTAATTTCAGTATCCATCATAGCTGTTAGGTTTTAAACCTAGCATTTCCAATTACACAGGCCTAATTTGTGTCTATGAATTATGTACTTGATATCAAAGTTGATATTTAGACAAAGGAGCATTCATGAATAAAAATTGAAATTAAAAATGAATCCAAATAACTTCATTCAAATCAAGTTCAAATAAAATACAAATGTCTTTTTTTTAAGGTTCTAACTTATGGGTTTTTATAGTGACCAAAAATAAAATAAAATTTTAATTTCTAAAAAAAGTCAATGATATTATGTCCATTACTTATAAATTTTTTTCTTCAAGAAAACAGGGATGATTAATACTTTTCAACATGTTTTTATTATGGTTTCATGTTACATTTAAAATAGTAATTTAAGTTTAACATAAAAGGGATTAATCATCATGAGTTTAGTTTCTTCAATATGTAAATTAAAAATTATAATTAATGCCAAATTAATCTCTCAGTTTCTCCAGTTTTTAAAGGAACACAATGCTACCTCTGTTTTTTAATTTAACTTCTTCTTTAAATATGCTTTACAGAAAATTAAGAAGGATTATAAACAATGATGATGGGTCAACTTTCAATATCAAATGTGCCATTGTCATTTCTTTTACAACAGTAGTTACTATTATATGAAAAAAAATATATATACATAATTTGTATCTAGATATATATACTATCTAGATACAAATACTATGAAATTCAGGGTCACAAGTGAGCCTTTGCTATATATATAAATTATATAGTCTCACTTTTCAGGCTGATATTTTGCCGTTTACTGACATGTATATTCAATTAATTACTAAGGATCATACTGAAATTTTATCTTTAATAGGTATAGACATTTATGTTTTATACCTTACTTATAGAAAATTTCATATCTCTACCATCAAGTCATATTAATGAATATTTTAACACCAATTAATTCTTACATGCCTCACTTACACATACTTTTTTTTCCTTGATTTCTACTGTTCCTTTTGTAGATGAAATAACAATATATACGGGTGGAGGTAAACAAAAAATAATAATATTGGTTCTTATTAATGAGAAATAGATTATTATACCCTACCTCACATCTCTCCATAAAAAAGCTAAGTTAACTACTATTATCCTGGCACTAAGACTATTTTTTTTAATACTTTAATCATTATTATAGACTGGCTGTCTCTTGTCCATCAAGGAGGTCAATGAAACAGCTTAGATGATGTAGCTGCAGAGTTGCTAATCAAAAAGTAGATCTCATTTTATCATGCAATATATATATATATATATATATATATATATATATATATATATATTCAGGCAGTAGCTAAGCTGAATTCAGGCAGCCACCAATGCAATTTCTTCTAATTGTACTTCAAGCTACCAATTCAGGAGTAGGCCATGGAGCAAGTGCAGAAATTGCTACACACGACCTCATGCCCAGGGCTGTGCCTACAGGGTAAGCGGTCTGCCACTCATGCACCTAGCATGAGCAGAGCAGCCTGCAACTCAGACGCCATTAACCTATGCCATGTATGCAGTAGTTCATGCACATGTACCCACAGATAACTAAACTTGTTCCTCTTATTTTTATAGCTGTGTTATGTCTTTATTTGGATTCCAACCTACTATCTTTTTTTAACCCTTTATCGCCCTCTCATATATAAAAAATAAATAAATAAATAAATAAATAAATAAAATACACCAAAATTTCTGGACTTTAGACTAAGTGTAACACTCACACAGATAAAGCTGTGAAATCCCTTTGTCTTTTAAGATGCTATAAAATCCCATGGATTTTTTTTCATCAAAATACTTGAACACTAATGAAGATGTTTTCCATCTTTTTACAACAGGCTCATGCTATAGTTAACAAGTGTTCTCAGTGTGTACACTACCCCACCCCTATGTGAAAATCTATAAGTCCACAAGACCTACATTGCAATGTACTTTGATAAATAGATGTTACCCATTTCCCTCATTTTCATCCTTGTTCCTTTCTTTATGTTTTTATTGATACTCATTCTGGGTTCATTATGGCTAGTGCCCATAGGTCTAAAAAAATATCTTATTACATTTCTTATTTATTAGTCTGCTTTGCCACCATGGGCAACCCTGCTCATTTAAGAACAAATATGACCCTCCATATACATCTTGTGATTTTTCACAATTTTGTAATAATACAATATAATTTTAAATTATAAAATTTCTCATTATTCTACCAGACAAACTTTGCTTAAATGAGCATATCATACTCTAAAAACTTGCCTTTTAGCAGTTGAAGACAGAAAATAATTAAAATTAGAGCTGAAATCAATTAAAAAGAAACAATTGAAAAATAAACAAAAAGTTTTTTCTTTAAAATAATAAAGAAAATTAACAGACTGAAGCTATGCAGGCAAAGAGAAAAAGAAAGAAAACTCAAATTACTAGCAAACTTGATGAAAAAGGTAATATCTCAACAGACACTACAAAAATACAGAGAATAATTAAAAAATTACTTTTTCCAATAAAATAGAAGATATTGAAGGCATCAACAAATTTCTTAAGTCATATGATTTGCCCAGATTGAATCAGGAAGATATACACAGTTTTAACAGACAAATATCAAGTGATGAAATAAAAGACACCATCAGAAATCTACCAACCAAAAAAATTAATAAATAAATAAAAAACATCCCAGGTCCAGATAAATACAGAGCAGAGTTCTACAAGACCTTAAATGAAGAACTAATATCAATACTCTTTAATTTATTTCATGAAATAGAAAAAGAGGCAGCACATCCGAACTGATTCTATGAGGCCAATATTATCCTGATTCCAAAACTGGGCAACAAAAGTAAAACTTGAGACCAATATCTCTAATGAAACATAGATGCAAACTTTCTCAATAACATTCTGGCAAATAAAATGTAAAAAATATCGAAAAGATAGTGCCCCACAATCAAGTGGGATTCATCCTAGTGATGCAAGTTTGGTTAAACATACAGAAATCAATAAATATAAATCATCACATCAATAGACTTAAAAGATAAGAATCATATGATCACCTCAATAGATGCAGAAAAAGTATTTAACAAAATACAGCACATCTACATGTTCAAAATTCTAGCAAATCTATGGATAACAGGAACATATCTCAACATCATAAAGGCTATCTATGCTAAGCCTGAGGCCAACATCATTCAAAATAAAGAACAATTAAAGGCATTCCCTCTAAAAATTGAAACAAGATAGGAATGCACTCTTTCACCACTTCTTGAAACTCTAGCCAGAGTTTTCTAATTAGAAAAAAGAAATTAAAGGATACGTATAAGTAAAGAAGAACTTAAATTAGCACTGTTAGCTGACGATATGATTCTATACCTAGAAGACTCAAAAAGCTCCACCAGAAAACTTCTAGAACTAGTAAATGAATTCAGCAAATTATCAGGATATCAAAAACATTTCTGTATATTGGTGACAAATATTCGGAAAAAAAAATAAGAAAAACTACCACATTTAAAATAGCCTCAAAAAAATACTTGGGAAACAATAAAAGAGAAAAAAAGATCTATACAATAAAAACTTCAGTATGCTAATGAAAGAAATCAAAGAAGATCTTAGAAAATGGAAAGATATACCTTTTTTTTTTTGGATAGGCAGAATTAATATTATCAAAATGACCATACTTCTGAAAGCACTATACAGATTTAATGCAATTATTATCAAAATCCCAATAGCATTCCTCATAGAAATAGAAAAAGAAATCATGAAATTCATCTGGAAAAATGAGAGACTCAGAATAGCTAAAGGAATCCATAGCAGGAAGACTGAAGCAGATGGCATCACTATACCAGACCATAAACTATACTACAAAGAAAATAGTAATAAAAACAGGATGTATTGCACCAAAACAGACTAGTAGACCAATGGTACAGATTAGAGGACACAGAGACCAACCCAGAAACTACAATTATCTTATATTAGACAAAGGTGCCAGGAACATGCATTGGAGAAAACACAGCCTCTTCAATAAATGATGTTGGCAAAACTGGAAATCTTTATGCAACAAAGTCAAATTAAACTTCTATCACTCACCATGCACAAAAGTCAAGTAAAAATGAATCAAGGATTTAGGAATACAATCAGAGACCCTGTGTCTAATATAAGAAAAAGTAGGCTCTAATCTGTATCATGTAGGATTAGGTCCCAATTTTCTTAAACAGACTCCTGTGACACAAGAATTAGAATCAAGAATCAATAAATAGGATAAACTAAAACTAAAAAGTTTCTTCTCAGCAAAAGAAACAATCTGTGAGGCGAATAGAGAACCTACATCTTAGGAGCAAATTTTTACCCCTCACATATCATATAGAACACAAATATCTAGGGTATATTAAAAAAACTCAAAAAGATAAGCACCAAAAAACCAAATAATGCAATTAATAAATGGGCCAAGGACCTGAACAGACAGTTCTCAGAACATGACATACAATCAATCAACAAATACATGAAAAAAAAAGTTCATAATCACTAACAATTAGAAATGCAAATCCAAACCACTCTAAGATTTTATCTCACTCCAGTCCAATGGCAGCTATTATAAGTGTTGGTGAGAATGTGAGGAAAAAGGTACACTCATACACTGCTGGTGGGACTACAAATTGGTGCAGCCAATATGGAAAGCAGTATGGAGAGTTCTTGTAAAACTTGTAATGGAACCACCATTTGACCCAGCTATCCCTGTCCTTTGTCAATACTCAATGGACAGCATACTACAAAGATGAAGATACATCAGTGTTCATAGTAACACAATTCACAATAGCTAAACTGTGGAACCAAATTAGATGTCCTTCAGTAGATGAATAGATGAAAAAAATGTGACATATATACACAATGGAATATTATGCAGAATAAAAGAGAATAAAATTTTGCATTTGCAGGTAAATGGGTAATGTTAGAGTAGATAATGCTAAGTGAAGTTAATAAATCCTAAATTAAAAAATGCTGAATTTTTTTCTCTGATATATGGTAACTGACTCATAGTGGAGTAGCAATGGGGAAGAGCATGAGAGAAATAGAAAAACTCTAGAGAGGGCAGAGGGGTGGGAGGTGCTGCGCCCCTCCCCTGACTCAGGCAATGGCAAGGCCCTACTGAGGTGGATGGTGCAAGGCGTCCATCCTCTGGAGGAGCACAGTATGTTTCTGGGAATGGGCTGATTTGTTTTTGTATTCTTTAATAAGTATAGTTGCAATTTCTCATATGACCATTAAGTATGAAGGAAAAAATCATGACTTTCTCAATTAATGCAACTACTTCTAAAGCATAGATCTGTTTTCTCTAAATGCAATAATTCAGCTGTGGAGTGTAAATTGTTAATGTCTAATGAAAAACTCCCAGTATTTCTGTCAAGGAAGTTTTCGAGAAAATAAATTAAAATCTAGAGAAGAAAAATTAATGTTAAGAAGACAGATTAGTGCTTAGTACTGGGCTACTTGTTCTTGTTCCTGTGAACAATGGTTTGTGCTTTTACTTTTGTTTGATTAAAAGTAATAACAAGTCAACCACTTGCCGTAACCATGGCACCGGTTCCAGTCAGTAAGTCAAAAAAGAATTGTCAAGGTATAGGCCAAAGTTTGGGACATTTGTAACTATTATTAAAAGTTAACTAAGCAGAAATAGCTCAAAACAAAATGTGAACTGAAAGTACAAATGCTTGCTTATGTATAAGCCAAGATACATTCTTCTATTCTAATTGTAACTACGTAATATTTTGTTTTTTTTGAATAATGATTCCTGATTTGTACCCACAAAGTACTGTGAGCCTGCCAAAATGAAAAGTATATATGATCAACTTCACAAGTAAAGATTGGGATCAACACCTTCACTTTGGTGTCTGTTGTTTCTCCACCCCTTCTTTCGCCGACTCCTCACCATCCGTTCATCTCCTGAGATCCCCTGTTGTAGCTGGTCTCTGATATCTGGCGCCCCCCAAACAGGGATTATCAGTAATCTGTAAGTCTGATGCATTCATTTCATTGAGAAGTTTTCGGGTGAGGATAGGATCTTACCTAGGGTACTGCAGACTCCTTAGTAAGGTGCTAAGTAAGTGAAGGGTAAGTAATCAGAGAACTTATTTTAAGAAGTCATGGGCCATAAACAGTCTAAAGAAAGAGGACTCTTTATTGATATAGCTAAGCCTATACTCCATAAACAGGGCATTTCAGTTTTTTCTAAGCAGTTAAGATTTTTTTTCATTTTATTCAAGAATGCTGTCTTTGGTTTCCTGAGGAAGGAATCTTAAATTTAGAAACTTGGAAAAAACTAGGTAAAGAGATGAAGATTTATTATGATCATGATGGGCCAGAAAAAATTTCTGTAGATGCTTTTGCATTATGGGATATTTTTAAAGATGCTTTGGATCCGACCTATGAGGCAGTTTGTTTGGATCGTCAAGTGACCGAGTCTGAACAAACCTTCTTTATTAGGGCTGCTGCTACATCTAGATTTTATAAAACTACATCCCCTCAAAAACAGTCTCAATCTGATGATGAAGGGGATAAAGAGAAGAATGAACAACTTTCTTCTCAAGATCAGGAGGACTTAGAGGAGGCTGCAGCTCGAAATCTTATCTCTGATTGGCCACCCAATTTTTTAGTTTCTGTGTCTCCAGAGCCTCCTTAGAGCTTTAAATAAAACTATGGAAACTATGGGAGCCTTACACCTGGGTCTCCCATCTCCTACTGCTATACCTAAAGATCGTAACATAATGGTGATAGTCTTATAAGATTGCTTCTTTACAGTTCCTTTATCCAAATAGAATTGTAAAGATTTTATGTTAGTCTGCCTTCCCCAAATTTACAAAGACCTTATCAAAGATTTTAATGGAAAATTTTGCTTCAGGGAATGAAAAATAGCCCCACCTTATGTCAAAAACTTTGTTGATGCAGCCTTAGTCTCCATGAGAAATAAGTATCCATTTGGATATATAATTCATTATATGGATGCTATTTTATTAGCTCATGCTGATTATTTGATACTCTAACAAATACTTAATTTTATGATTACAAGTTTACAAGACTGAGGATTAATAATTGCTCCTGATAAAATTCAAACTCAGGCTTCTTTTTCTTACCTAGGAAAATTAATTAATTCCAACAATATAACTTCTCAAAAAAATACAGATTAGGGTTGATTCTTTAAGTACTTTAAATGATTTTCAAAAACTTCTTGGAGATATAGATTGGATTAGCCCTTAAGTAAAATTAACCACTGCTGACCTTAAACCTTTATTTAAAATTTTACAGGGAGATTGAAATTCAAATTCACCTAGAAAATTATCTCCTGAGGAAAAGAAGGCTTTATTTAAGGTGGAAAAAGCTATTTCAGATCATTATTTAAAACAAATAGACTATAATAAGCGCTGGATGTTAATAATCTTACAGACTTCACACATTTCTACTGGATACCTATGGCTGGATGATCATTTAGAGTGGATTCATTTGCCTTCTACTCCAAAAAAGAGCTATTAGACTTCCAGTAAATTAGGTAGATACAAAATCATTAATAGCATCAGTTCAACAGCTGTTGGCTGAGATGAGGTTAAAATAAACTCTGAAAAACTTAGTTACTGCTTTGATTGCTGAACTCACACAAAGTATTTACATACTTTGGTCTTAAAAATAATGTTGTTCTGTTGTTGTGCCCCAGTTATAAAAATTTAGTACAGACTTTTTGACTTCCAAAAACCATTATAATAATATCTGGGTTCACTTGTCTAAAATTGTTATATACCTTAAAAAATGTCTCCTGGTACCCACTCTTGTCTTAGCAGACTTAATAAACTACCATCCTGCACAACGTATCCATAAAGATCTAGTCCACTTGATGAAAACTGTGATGATTCATAAAACTCTCTCTCTAAGGAAGAATTTAACATGTTGACATTTTCCTTAGTGGTATAGCTAGACTAGGTGTCGGAGTTTACAAAACCACTGTATAACACTTGCCTGTGCTGTGGTAAAAAATATTAATCATACCTCTATGGCAATTAATATACTTAATGAAGAACAACAACATTGTCAATCCATACTTGACAATTGGGCTGCAATTGACTATTTGGTATTATTGCATCCTAAAGGATATGAGGAACTTAAAAATATGTGTTGCTTTAACTTAAATTATAACAGTAAATTCTATTTCAAAGGAGTTAGATTACTTTAATGATATCATTGATAAGACCCAAAAAATGATGGAGGTTGAAACTTTTTGGATTGTTAAACTTCATGGTTACCCAACTTTACTTGGGCCAAACGATTATTTATAGGTGGATGTTCACTAATATTGAGATTATTATGTTGTGCTTGTTGTTGTCAATGCCTACCCTATTTTATATTTTATACCTCCACCAATATTTTATATATATATATATATATATATATATATATATATATAGAGAGAGAGAGAGAGAGAGAGAGAGAGAGAGAGAGAGATATGTTTCATATGATCTGAAAGGCCTTAAAAAATAAAAAAAAGAGAGATGTTGGGATGCTGATTGTGGAAATATACAGAGAAGCATTTCCTGGTTAGAATACTCCCAGAGGGCAAGAGGCATTGCCACCCTTAGAATGCCCTGTAATCTCTCTGAGGATCTCATAATATAGCTAATATATGTGCAGTGTCTAGCTGGCATGGCAATTACCTGGAATGCCTCTGTGTTTAGAGCCTCATCAAGCCTTGATCTTGTTTGAAAGCACATAACTGCTGGGAATAGAACCTTTTTTGTTTGTTAAATAACTACAGTGTTTCAAAAAGTTTCAGTGCTCCTGGAGCTGCTTGCCTGACAGTAACTTCAGAAAATGAACGTGCTTGAGAACTGCAGAAAGCTTCTAACATTGCATATTGTAACTGTAAAATGTAACTGCAGAATAAGCAACCTTATTGATACTCTAAATAATAATGTTGTTATGGTACTAATGACCTCATGTAACCTATTGGTATAAATAATCTTGGCTGCTTGAACAAAGAGCCACTCTGCAACCTTTCCTGCCTCTGTAACTTGTCTCTTTGTCACTCCTTATTTTCATTATTCTATACAGTGGTTATCCTCAAAAATGACCTTTCCTGGGTTCTTGATTCTGATGAATCTAAGTGGCACATGGTACTGGCTATCCAGGAGCTCAGGAAAGACTTCTTGCACTTCACACAGGATCCTTGGACTGCTATCAGAAGGCATTTGGTTTCATCCAGCTCTAAGTGAGCCTCCACTGCAAGCCCCATTCCCTTGGCTTGGAAAGCAAAGAGAAACACTCATTCAAAGGGACTTGAAATCTTGCACATCCAGTTCTGCTTCTAGTGCCTTCCCTTCCACCTTTCCAATCTCCACCAGCTTTTGGGTAGAAGGGCCCAGTGCTGACTGAGCACAGGCAGTGGGCCTTCTAGGGTCCCTTGCCCATGCTGGCCACTCAAACCCCCATGCAGTTAAATGGGGGTTTCCTGATTCTGTGTTGTCAGCAAGCACCTAACCTCCTTGTTCCAGATAACAGCAAAATAACTGAAGCCCTCAGCACAGGGTTCCAAGACAGGTATGGCCCTTGAAGCTGCTCATGTCTACTGTGTCTCTGTTGTGCATGTTTGCTTGGTAATTATTCTTTATTTGTTAGCCAATACATGACCACTGAGTGGCTTAGTTAGTGACTAAGTGATGACACTAGGTTTGTTCTTTTGGATTTCAGAAGTATTGAAAAGATCTAGCATAGAAGGCAGGAGGCTGTGAGACCTAGTAATGGGATCTAAATTAATTCGGACAGATAAGTCTCTTGTCCGGAGCTTCTGGAAAAGGGTCTTTAGGTATAAAGCTCAAACCAAGATCTACAAGGCTGCATTTGAGGTCAAAGTACGAAGATCCAAACGGCTGCAATTGAGGAAAAGATACCAAGATCCACAGGGCTGCATTTGAGGGTAAGGTACCAAGATCCACAGGGCTTTATTTAAGGGCAAGTTACCAAGATCCACAGGACTACTTTGAGTGTAAAGTACCAAGATCCACAGGGCTGCATTTGACGGCAAAGTACCAAGATCCACAGGGCTGCTTTTGAGGGCAAAGTACCAAGATCCACAGAGTTGCTTATGAGGGAAAAGTACCAAGATCCACAGGGCTCCATTTTAGAGCAAAGTACAAATTCACGGTAAGCTTGTGTGGATGATAGAAACAATAAAAACAGGTAATAATGTCTGAGGGTCCTGAGGACAGGCTGCTCACCAGTAAAGCAGAAGACTCCACCTTTCCCACTTGGCAAGGGGGCAGGAGGGAAAAGAAGCCAGCTCCCCTTTCTCCAGGATTCTTGACTTTCCTGCGGTAACAAGCTCCTCAATACCTAGGATCTATAGACCTTGGGTGCCGCAGTCTGGCTGGGCACAAATCAGGATCCACAGAAGCAGGAACAAACTTATTTTCTGAACTCCCACAAATGCCAGGAATGCAGCCTTCTCCTGAAACACACCAGAAGAACCAGAAATCCCTCTTCTGGAAATCCCTCCTGCAGCACTTTCCCAACCAATGGAAACCTCTCTGGGAATCCCAGGAAGAACTCCAAAGTAGCAGGCCAAAGGAGACAGCAGGGTCCTAATATACAATTGATTACAGAGCTTAACATAACCATTATCATCTCAATGGCTTGCTGGTGTCACCTCTCAACCACTCCATTCTGGCAAAAATTCCATGCATAATTCCAACTTGGCTATGCCTTTGAGCATCCCCCCCCCCCGTTTAATTAAACACCAAGCATGTGGCTTAGGGACTGTGCCTGTTAGGCTGTCCAATACTACATATGATCCTTACCCATTATCGGATGAGATTACTTCAAGGCGTCAGCCTTCTGTCTTAGTTTGGTACCACTACTGTTGGATCTTACCTGTCACTGAATACTGGTCCAGCATACAACCATACTTGTAGATAGGCCTATGCACCCATGTGGGGGGCCAACCTAAACTCTGTTGGCCCCCATATTTTTCCTTGGATTCAGTGGGGGTGAAGTTGTTTGTTCTCACCTATGTTGGCCCCCAAATTTTAGACCATCACTAGCAAAAGGGGGGAGCATATAGAAATGCCATGACACCAAGCCAACTGACGGCTTTTTTGGAAAAATTGTACCACCAGTGACACCATCAACAAACATACTCCAGCACTACCACAATTCACTGCACCAACAGATAGTTCACAATGTATACAAGTGATAGATAGTCCAGGCAAGTTCTGCAAGCAGTTCAAAGCAGAGGAATCTATCAATATGTCCATTTCCTCCAAAAGTAAATCTACTCCCTGATTGAGTATTACTTGTAATTATTCATTGATGAATCAGTATATACAGCTTACTGGGATAGCTATGGAAGAAGCTGCAGTTTGGTTTTATCTTTGTCTTCACTGGCACTGGGATGAAGATAGGAATTCTGGCAATGATGGCTAAAAAAAAAAAAAAAAAAAAAAAAAAAGAATATGTAACATTCCAACAGGTACTAAGAAAACAATTTTCTGAACAAATTTACATTATCCTGAACAGAATTATTAAATATAATCAAAAGAAAAGGTTAAAGTAAACAAACAGATCTGTTAACCTCCTTTTTGGTTCACATATTAAAACAATCCTCAACAGCTTTTACCCAATTTAAATTAAACCAGTTAAGTCACGAGAATAAGAAAAAAAATAATTTGAATCCAATTTTTCATGAGCGCTCATCATATATGATATATGGACATACCCACATACAGATAAAACACAAAACACAAGTGTGCACTCATAACATACAACACATAAGACAATAGTAAAGGCCTTGTAGCTTTACACAGGTGAAATCACTATTGCAATGTTTAAAAACTATATGAATAAAAATTAAAACTGATCAGAAAAATATTAACCTAGGTCTGTATGAGCTCTAAAAATGAAGTAGAACTTTATGATGTGGGAAAGGGCAATAATAAAATAGATATTAAAAAAAGACACCTTGGTTACCACCTGGGGTTGACTCTTAGTTTGAATATACCATCCTTTTTCCTGTAACTTGCATAATGGGTCTGAAGGTATTCCCACAAGCAAGCCCCAAGATTTTTTACATTTGAAATAGGCTTTAGTGGTTTTCATTATTCATTAGCTTCTAGATGATGGAGAACCACTGTTGCAGATGTAAGAATAGCCAAGCGAGAGCTCTGGATATCAGCTGTTATGGATTTGAGTCAAATAATCTGTTTTTTGGTCTGTAGACAACGCTTTGTTTACAAAGTCTCTCAGGAATCCAAATCAACTGCTGTTCTCACTGTGGAAACACACAAACAGAACCCCAACTCCAGACAATCACTGGGTCAGGACCTTTGTATTGTCCTGTTAAAATATCCTTCCAAATACCTTAGGCTTATGTACATTTTTTGTATCCATATGTCTTTCCTCAGCACTAAGCCCTGTTGAATCCAAACTTTAAAAATTTAGAGTAAAAAGGGTTACTTTAATATATATATATTTCAATTCCCCCTTTTTGCTTTAATAAGTACATTTTAATAGTTTGAGGAGCTCTTTCAACTATGCCTTGTCCCCGTGGATCCTATGGGATTTCTGTTATATGAGTAATGCCAAATTATGAGCAAAATTGTTTAAAGAGGTTTAAGAATAACCAGGACCATTATCTGTTTTTAACAGTTTTGGAACATGCACAGTGGCAAAATTTTGTAAACAGTAAGCTATAATATCTTTAGTTTTTCTCCAGCACGAAGGGAGCCCATAAAAAATCTGGAAGAAGTATCAACTGTAACATGCAAATATTTTAATTTTCAAAATTCTGGCAAGTGTGTGATTTCCATCTGCCAAATATGGTTAGGTATCAATCCTCTAGGATTGACTCCAAGATTAACTTGTGGTAAAAAGGTCAAACAATTTTCACATAGTTTTACTATTTGTCTAGCTTGTTCCTTAGTTATTTTAAAATGCTTTTGTAAAGTATTAGCATTGACATGAAATCTTTTATAAAAATTTCCAGTTTCTTCTATTGTAGAGAAAATATATATGTCATGTGTAGTTTTATCTGCTAAATCATTGCCCAAATTAAGAGCTCCAGACAACCTTGTATGCGCCCTGATATGTCCTATAAAGAATGGATCTTTTTTGTTCCAGATTAGACTTTGTATAGTGGAAAACAGAGAAAAAGTAGAGGAAGGAGAAATTCTATCAGCATCTTCAAGGGATACTATAGCACTAACTATATACTGTCTATTAGAAATAAATTAAGTACAGAATCTTTAAACATCACAAAAGCTTGTAATACTGCATTAAGCTCTACCTTTTAAGCTGATTGTTTGGGTATTAAAAATGTATTAGTTTGATCAAGGGTAACTACTGCTGCAGTACTATTATTTGACCCATCAGTGAACATATTTGGAGATTTGTGATAGGAGTTTTTCTTATTATTTTTGGAAAAACTATAGGTTGTTAAGACCAGAAAGACAAGAAAGGATTAGATGGTAAGTGATTATGAAATGAAACATTAGATTTACACATGATTATTTCCCAAGTATTTAACTCATTAGCTAACTCATCAATTTGATTCATAGTACATGGAGTAATAATTTTATTAAAAGAAATTCCAAATACTCCCTTGTCGTGACCCCCGGCCGGCAAAGGAAACGCAACACAAGATTCTTCTTTTAGCAGTTTATTCAGGCCTTTACTCAAGCGTATCTTCAAGCTTCTCTCTTTCTACCCGTGTCCCCTAGCCTTAATAAAGCAACCCTAGCCCCAATGCCAAGCTGCCACGTGGACCTTTCTCATAGGGTGTTAACTCACAAAGTGCCAACTCTCCATAATAAGGAGTTGTTTATTACAGACCACGACGCTAACCAGCGCCATTTTGTAATGGCGGCCACGGTCCGCAGAAACGGCTCACCACAGTTCCCCCTTTTTGTTTTACTAAGACAATACAGGCGAGAGTAGAGGTCCTATCCCACTGTGCAGAAGTGGCTGCAATGTATGGCTCAGTCCTAAGAAGGCGCCTTTCTCAGATCTGACTCAATATCACCCGATGCCTTTTCTCATGGGGCGGGGCATGGATGTCCAACCCTCATGTAATAGGACATGCTCTCCTTGAGGTCCACTTATAGGATCACTCAAGTGCAGTGCCTTGCCTCGCATTCTGTATCGTGTCGGTGGTTAACAAAAGGAGGTAGCTGGGACTGCCTCTGTAGGACATCCACAATTAAGCTGGCAACACCCTGAGAGAAAGGCACGGGCTTTAAGGCCATAGCTAAAGACCAGTGTGGAAACCCTTCTGTGTGTGATGGCAACAAAGACCTGCAGAGTGCAAAGGCTTTCCAGTACTAGAAGAACGGTAAAAGAAAGACATGTCGATCCTAGTGCAATGTTAGAATAACTTGGGGTGTAACGACCATGTCAAAGAGTTACTGTTTAAGATGTGCAAGCCAGACCTGTGGTGAGTTGCCAGTTTCTAAAGCTGCAAGAGCTTGTACGATCATAGCCTTTTCTTGAGCACTGCAGGTTTTGAGACGACAGAGAAACCACAAACAAAGTATAACACCAAAGCAACACATAGCACCAAAAATGCCTACTCCCACCCACTCTTTAAAAAAGGAAAAGGCAGAAGATATCCAATCGGTGAATTGACCCCAAGTCACGGGATCGACACGGGTACTATTTAAGACTGCTATCTGAGTCAGTTGAGACTGGATCATGTCCTCTGCTGCCATGGACCAATTTCCAGGCAAATATTAACCGATGATGCGGGAAGCATTCCTGGGATCATTAAATCTAACAGAGGTTATACATAAATGTGCACGTTGGTCAACACAACCCAAAAGTACCAAGTCAGCCAATTTTTTCAGCTGAGCTTGAAGAATATCTATTCTTTGGTTGGCAGCTAAAATCCCTGATAAAATATGTTGATTAATTTTGTTTTGAGATTCGAGTATGGTGGAAGTTTGTTGAACAACCTGATTAATGGTGGCAGCAGTTTGTACTTGACTGGCCATGGCCACTTCAGCCATAACCGCTGCAGCAGAAGACACCGCCACAGCTGTCACTATAGCTGCGGTGATACCAAAATCCCTGCGGACTCTAAGCAGTTCAACAATAGGGAACTTATCCGGATCCGCAGTAACTGGGATTGGGACAAAAGTTAAAATTTTCATAATCACTGCCACCGTCCAGGAACCATTCCAACATTCAGATAGATAACAAGTGTCATTAGTGCAATCAAGCATCTCCGAGGTGGAGTTGGCCAATAAAAACAGGAACAGGGATTGGACACACACCGCTGCAGGGGGCAGCATTGCATTGTTTGATTGAGAAATGAAGGTGATATTTTTAAGTCTTTTACCTCGTCCTGAAACCTCCTCTATATGGCCAGAGATATTATACAGCCAGCTTTTGACTCCTTGTAATTGGGCCAATGCCGAAATATCGGCCGTGGCCCCCTCTCATTGGAGATTACCCATTGACACCAGGACCAACCTGTTCCTACAGAGGAGCTGTTATCACTAGAATTAAACAAGTATCTCTTAAGAGATGGAGAAAGAGAGAAACCTGTAGCAACTTGGCGTTTCTCCCAAGAACGATTCTGACAAGGCGTGAACATTGGGGGGAAGGTATATTCAGGGGTACAATAGAAAGAGGCTTTGAAATGAGTGGCATTATGTGTTCCATTAGGAGGAGTCAATGATATTAGTACCTCGAAGACCATAGCCAAGGTACTTGTATTTATGCAAGTCTCATTATAGGAGGTTCCAGAGCTACTAGCCTGCCCCTTATTTATTTGGGTCAATACTGCAATTAAGATACCTATCGAGACCTGACTATTCTGCATAGGGTCTTCCCAATTAGTCAAATTTTTGGGCCTTAATCTAATGCAAGAACTTCCGTTTAGGCTGAAACAAAAGACCCCTTTGAGATTGACTTTGGATGAATTGTAAACACTAACCGAGTCTCCTCTAGGAGAGGCACAGAGAGAAGACATCTCATATGAGGTAGAAAAAAGAGTGGGGAGGACACTGGAATTAGTATGAACCAGCATCGGTATCAGCCACACCCGTGCCAGTGCCCACCACTGCATTGGTACCGCCTGTACCATGGGCACCAGCATTAGGGTCAGAGTACTCAGCAAGATGAAGATCTTCATCACAAGATTGTTGTGGTATCTCCTTTTGTTGGTCAGTTAATGTCGAGACTCGTCTTGTCAGACGTTCGGGGACCAACACCGGCTCCATTCGGTCCTGAGGGAAAACACAGACAGAACCTCGTGCCCATGCCAGCACTGGATCAGGTCCATACCATTGGCCAGAAAGTACATCTTTCCACTGCCCAAAGTTCGGGGCAGAGGGCGAACAGTGCCTAGCTGCAGAAGAGCGCCCTTTTATGTCCAGATTCAAAAAATTAAAAGTGAATAGAGCCAGGGAGAGGCGCTCTTTCGGGGTGTGGCTTAAGCCAATTCCCCCTTTTTGTTTTATTAACATCTCTTTGAGAGTCTTATGAGCATGCTCTACAATACCCTGACCTTGTAGATTGTGGGGTAAACCATGGACAAGCTGGATACCCATCTGGTTGCAAAAGGAAAAAAATTGGCGTCCAGTATAAGCTGGACCATAGTCTGTCTTAATAGACTGTGGCAAACCCCATGTTGTCCAGGCTTTCAAGCAATGAATGATAACATTTTCAGCCTTTTTACCAGACAAGGCAGAAGCATGGATAATGCCAGAACAAGTATCTATGGATACATGGACATATTTAAGTTTGTCAAAATTGGGAACATGAGTGACATCCATTTGCCATTTGGTTAAAGGCTGCAAACCACGAGGATTTACGCCCACAGAAGAGGGATGATATAAAATGATACAGTTAGGACAATCCAATACAATCTGCCGAGCATCAGCATGGGAGATAGTAAAGCGTTTCTGAAGTGCTCGTGCATTAACATGAAATTTACTATGAAAGATTTTAGCTTGATCTAAAGAGGAAACAGGGAACATCCAAGAAAAACGAGTAGCAAGATCAGCTTGGGCATTGTCAGCAGAAAGAACACCCGGTAAACTTGTGTGGGCTCGAATATGTAAAGGGTAAAAGCAGGCGGAGCGATTTCAAATCAATGTTTGGAGGTGAAGAAAAAGGGAGGACATCACTTCTGATGAGCGTATTGGACCTACTGCTTTTAACACTCCTAAAGCTTGAACTACATAAACAGAGTCTGAAATTAGATTAAAAGGAAATGGACATTGTTTAAATATTTTAATGACAATTTGTAGCTTCAGCCATTGTGAATTTTCAGGAGCAAACTGATGTTGGATAGGAGGTTGATCATTGACCACATAGGCTTTAATACCAGTTTTAGATCCATCTGTAAAGATATTTGCAGCTCCTGGGATAGGCGTAGAAGAAATGATTTTAGGGAAAATGATAGGATGTTTCTTAACAAATGTAATAAGAGGGTGTGAAGGATAATGATTATCTATCTCTCCTGGAAAAGAGCATCATAGTATAGCCCAATTATCCAGGTTAGCACACAAAATTTGAATTTGTTGACACGTATAAGGGAAAATCACAGACTTTGGAGGAAAACCAAAAAATTGTATACTTTATTGTATCCCTAACATAGCTAAAGAAGCAACTGCATCAGGATAATACTCAAGGAATTTTCCAGGGGATATATGTAGATGTATCCACAACAAAGGACCATCTTGCCACAAAACCCCGGTAGGTTGCCGTACAGTGGCAAGCACACATAATTGAAGAGGCTTATCCTCTTGAAGCCTGCAAAGGCTGGCATGTTGTATAGCCTTTTTTACTTTAAGCAATGCTGACCTGGCTTTCTCAGTAAGATGTCGAGGAGAAGTAAGATCTGAATCACCTTTAAGAATATCATACAAGGGTTTTAACTCAACATTGGGAATATGTAAGTAGCCTATTATCGAATTTATGTCACCTAATAATTTTTGAAAGTCATTTAAAGTACGTAAATCACCAGTTCTAAGATTTATCTTTTGAGGTATGATAGTTTTGTAAGAGATACTGGCACCAAGATACTCAATAGAATCTCCAGTTTATACTTTTTTGATGAGAGGAATAAACCTTTTGAGTTTAATAATTTTGTCAAGTCAGAATAGGCGGTTTCCAATGTACCTTTATCTTTGGCTGCCAATAATATATCATCCATGTAATGTATGTACTTTAATAATGGATTCTTCTGTCTGAGCTAAGTAAGGGTCACCCCAACAAACATCTGACACATTGTAGGACTATTGGCCATGTCCTGAGGCAAAACCACCTATTCAAACCTTTGATCAGGCTCCTCATGATTACATGAAGGCAGAGTAAAAGCAAAGCATTTAGTATCCTGAGAATGTAATGGAATAGAAAAGAAACAATCTTTAATATCTATACAAATCACTGGCCAATTTGTCGGGATAGTTGAAAGTAAAGGCAATCCTCTTTGAGTAGGTCTCATGGGCTGTATTTGAGCATTAATAGCCCGTAGATCATGCAGCAACTGCCACTTTCCAGATTTTTTTTATAACAAATATGGGTGTATTCCATGGGGAAGTAGAAGGCTTAATATGTCCCAACTGTAACTGTTCCTGTACTAGGGTATGATCCACGGTCAGCTTTTCAGAGGAGAGCGGCCACTGAGATACTCATACTGGCTCCTCTGATTTTCAGGTGATGGGCACCTGTTTCTCAGCGGCCCCTAAGAAAAACCCAATCCAAATTTGTTAAATTTTTGCCATGGCTCTAGGGGATGTTTACGTCCTTGTAAGTTTTTTTCTAATCCAAGTCCTGGTTTAAATCCCATATCTA
The DNA here is from genome assembly GCF_052094955.1 of Ictidomys tridecemlineatus. Taxonomy (NCBI): domain Eukaryota; kingdom Metazoa; phylum Chordata; class Mammalia; order Rodentia; family Sciuridae; genus Ictidomys; species Ictidomys tridecemlineatus. The sequence continues at coordinate 10,189,502 of NC_135494.1, read as the reverse complement.
GCATCATTTGTTGGGCAACTGCTGAGTACTCGTTACTAAGCTGAAAACCCATGTCTTTCATTAAATCTCTCCCCCACAGGGAGATTGGGAGATCCAATACATATGGTTGAAAAGTGCCAGAATGTCTTTCTGAATCTTTCCATGATAAGTGTCTACAACTGACTTGTGGAGCTTGAGCATATCCTAAACCCCTTAAAGATTGGTCAGAAAGTTGTACCGGCCACCCCTTTGACCAGTCCTTTAGGGAGATTATACTACAATTTGCCCCAGTGTCTAAAAATCCTAGAATTTATTTGCCTTCTATTGTCAACTTTAAAGTAGGATGGTCATTCATATCTAAGGACAAATAAACGCTGTTACCTCCAGTGGCTCCAATCTCATCACTTGTTTTTAAAAAGTAAGCAGCAGAAAAACGGGTATGCAAACTAGGCAGAAACAGCAACTGAGCAATCCGATCTCCTGGAAAGATGGACACTATGCCTTTTGGAGCCTCCACCATAACCTTAATTGTGCCCACGGTGTCTGGATTAATGATTCCAGGGAAAACATGAAGGCCTTGTAATATAGAGGAAGCACACCCAATTAACAAACCTACAGTGTCAGGTGGCAAAGGTCCTTTGAACTCAGTGTACACCAGTTGGACTCCCATTTTAGGTGTTAACACGAGTCTGGAGGCGGAAGAGGGGTCCACTCCCGCGGCACCTGCAGTGGCTCTCCGCGGTCTCTGGGATGGCGTAGGGATGGCCATGACTCGTTTTCCATTGCCCCACTTTCCATTGTCCCATATATTTGTGGGTCCTGGGGTCGGGGGCCCCCCTGCCGTTTTTTGACATGTTTTTTTCTTGTAAAGGTTGACCATGGATATCTTTGACAGACCTACACTCATTAGCCCAATGTCTTTTCTTTTTTGCATCAAGGGCACAAACCCGGCTGGCAACTAGAAGAATGAGACTCCATTTTAGGTGTTTCCCTTTTGTTAGGTCATTTTCATTTAAAATGCCCTCCTTGACTGCACCTGAAGCACTTTTCAGCAACAGGGCTGGACTTACGAGAGAGCTGGAGAATGGCAGCTGCAAGGCCTGCATTGGTTAACGGTCCACCAATATCCCTACAAACTTTTATCCAAGCTTCTATGCCTTTGTTTTTATAAGGGGTAATGGCTGCCTTACAGTCTTTAGTACACTGTTTAAAAACCAATTGTTTTATCAAAGGCATGGCTCTATCAGGGTCACCAAAAATCTTTCTGGCAGCATTGACCATTTCAGCAGCAAAGTCTGAGAAAGGTTCTGTTGGACCCTGTATAATTTTAGTCAAGTTGCCAGACACTTTTCCCCTATTTGGGAGGGACTTCCATGTACGAATGTAGATGTTATTAATTTGTTTATAAACTTCAGGAGGATACCCTGTTTGTTGGTTGGCAAACCTGTTCTGCCCCAAAAGCATATCTTTATCCCAGGCACGATGTCCTGCTGCATGATTTTGGGCAGCCTGTTTCACTGCACCCTCTCACATAAATGCTCTCCAATCTAGGTATTTTCCCGGGGAGACACAGGCTCGAACTAAGCTAGCCCAATTTGAGGGGGTCATGCAAAATCTAGTCTGTCCTTCTACCTGAGTAAGGGTGAAAGCAGCATCTATACCATAAGTACGAACGGATTCTGCCAAAGTTTTAATTATTTTAAAATCTAAAGGCTCATGGTATCTTCCTCTATTGTTGTCCTGAAAAACCGGGTATGCTAATCCCATATCTGTATTGACTGTGTTCCAAACTTGGGAATGGAAAGTCTTCCCAGAGTTTTGGACTCCACCCACGTACGGGGGCGAAACTTCAGGAGGCGCAGGAAAAGGTAGAGCAGCCTCAGATACTGGCTCTTTTTCTAGATTCTCAACTTCCTCCTCAGAGCTGGACTTATCTCCCTCTACATGGTAGGCCTTCATATCTTGTGTCTCCCGTTTTTTTCTTTTTATTTTTATCTTACGTAATTGTTGCAACAAAATGTCAAGATCCTGAGAACTCTCCGAGCCACTGGTGTCCTTCGGTGTTTCTAATTCAGTCAAGTCTGGATAGAGCCTCCTCCTGTTTTTATTCTCAGGCTCTTTTATCTTTTCGCTGCTCCTACTCTTAATACTCTCTGTCACTTCGCTATGGGACCCCCTGAGAGTTCTCCTCATGTAATTGTTTAAGAATGGCCTGACCCTCACTCACAGCTTTCTGGCATTTACCATCTACTATACATCCTCTAACCAATTTCCATATTAGAATGATTCCACCTTTTAATGTCCCTAGCCCGTGATCAAAATCTAGATCCTTTCCTAATTTGTCCCAACTGGGAATCATAAGACTCCCTGCAAAAGCAAACCAAGGAGTCACTCTATCAGCTTTCCTTAGAAACATTTGCAAAGTGCTTTGCTTTACCTCAAGTCCTTTTGAACGTAACAGCCCATCCAGGGCCAACAAAATTGGGCTTGAAGAGGTAGTGCCCATAATGTTTTTAAAACTATAAAAAAAGTGAAAGTACAAAAGCCTCGCTCTCTCTTTATCTACAGAGGAGCGTCCCACTTTTATTAATGTATTCCCCACTCTCTCTTTATGTACAGAGGAGCGTCCCGCTATTTAATTGCGGATTCCCACTTACCTGGGAACTGACTGGTGCACCACCCTGGTTGCTGAAAGATTTGGATCCTGGGTCCGAGGAATAATCTTCCCTGTACAGGCCACCAACTGTCTCGACCCCCGGCCGGCAAAGGAAACGCAACACAGGATTCTTCTTTCAGCAGTTTATTCAGGTCTTTACTCAAGCATATCTTCAAACTTCTCTCTTTCTACCCGTGTCCTCTAGCCTTAATAAAGCAACCAAAGCCCCAATGTCAAGCTGCCATGTGGACCTTTCTCCTAGGGTGTTAACTCAAAAATCACCAACTCTCCCTAATAAGGAGTTGTTTATCACAGACCACGATGGTAACCAGCGCCATTTATTAATGGCGGCCACGGTAGGTAGAAACTGCTCACCACACTCCCTTTGCTGCTTTTATTCCTTTTAGTGTTATTTGTCCTACAGCCTCAGGATACCAATAAGAATAGTGTTAGGAGAATAAGATAAATGCATCCACAATAATGAACCTTCTTGCCAAAATACTCCTGTAGAAATATTTTTTTGTTGGTATTAAAATAAATAATAAAGGCAAACTTATTTTAATTTTATCCAAATGCTTATTTTCCATATATGTTTCAATGATTTTAATGCTTTTTTGCTTCAGGCATTAACATGTGGGGTGAATTTGTAACTGATGGACATTTTAGGATATCAATTAGAGGTCCCAACTCTCCTGTTGGTTTGCCTATATAAGGCCTCATCCAATTTATGTCTCCTAATGACTTTTGAAAATTCGTAAGTGATTTGAGTTGATCTACTCATACTTGAATTTTTGATGGATGGGACATGGTTGAGGATAATAGAACACCTAAATAATTAATTGAAAACTTAAATTGTACTTTATCTATTTCTATCTCTAGATTATAATTTTTAATAAGTTTGTAAGTGTGGCATAACATTCTAGCCATGTGTTTTTATCTAATGTGCTAATAATACAACATCCATAGAGTGAAATATTTGTAGCTCAGGATTTTGATTTTTAAGTAACTGGATTGTTTTCTTAACATAAATTTGACACATAGTTGGACTGTTTGCCATCCCTTGAGGGAGTACTTTCCATTCATATCTCTAATCAGGATCTTCATAATTCAGTGCAGGGATAGTAAATGCAAAACTTGGACTATCCTCAGGATAAATTGGAATTGAAAAAAAAATCTTTAATATTTATAGGTGAAAAATACAAGGTTTTTGGCAAAGTAGACAATTGGAGATTCCACAATTAAGCAGGTCCCATAATAACCATCTCATTATCAATGGCTCTTAAATCTTTCAATAATCTCCATTTACAAGACTTCTCTTTGATGAAAAAGAAAGGAAGTACTTTGGGGAGATCTGTAAGGTTGTATATGTCCCTCCATTAATTGTTGTTTGATGAGGTCATGGGCTACTTGTATCTTTTCTTTAGTCAGGGGCCACTGAGGAACTCAAAGTGGTTTTTCTGATTTCCAAATAATTTTTATTGTCTCAGTGACCCCTTTTGAAAACCCAATCCATATCTATTTACTCCTTGATCTATTTTAATTGGTGCTGCTATATCTTGTTCTTGTTCTCCTAATCTTTTATATTTCCTAAAACCTTAATAGTTGGCACATTTGAATTGATGTTATTTGATAATGTCAAACCTAATTGATCTAGGACATCTTGCCCCTATAAATTTATAGGAAGATGATCAAATACATATGGCTGTATAGTTCCTTCACATCCTTCAGGATCCTTCCAATCTAATACCATTGCACTTCTTTGGGGATTAGTCGCCACTTCTAAGCCTTGAAGCATTTGAGTGGCTTCTTGTAATGGTCAATGTTTTGGCCATTCTTTAGGTCTGCACCTGTATCAAGTAGCCCATTAAACTCATGTCATTCAATATTTAGTTTTAGCATGGGGCAAGAATCTAAATTTAAAGACAGCCTAGCCAATCTACACCTGTGGATCCTAATCCCCTGGAACATCTTTGTATTATGTGGCTGAAAAATTTATCATGCAGGCTGGGTATTGTTAATAACTGTGCTATTCGGTCTCCTGTTGAAATTACTGATATACCTCTTGGAGAACTAGCTACAAATTTTATTTCACTTTCATAATCAGGATCAATTACCCCAGGACTAATTATAAGTCCTTTTAAAGTGGAATAACTGTGTCCCAATAATAAGCCTACAGTTCTTTGGGGAAGAGGTCCTTTTACTCCTGTGGGAATGATTTGAACTCCCATCTCTGGAGTCAGTACTACTTTGGTGGAGGCACAGATGTCCATCCTTGCACTCTCTCTGGTTTGTCTGATGAAATATCTAATGGATAATGTGTCCTGGTCACTACCCTAATGGTGGTGCTGGGTTCCATTTGTACCCCGTATATTTGTGGTTGTGGGCCCCGAAGCATTGGGCCTCCCTGTTCGTTTTTTGGCAATGGAGCCTGATACTTTTCTTCATGATGTTGTGGGTGAACACCTGGTCCTTTTCCATTTTTTGATAACAGAGTACCCTCTATGGTGGTTTGAGAATGTCATTTATTAGTCCAATGTCTCCCTTTATGGCATCGTGGGCAATTATCCAGTACTCTACTCTTTTGATACCTAGCTTTGTTAAACCCTCATCCTATGGGGCAACTCCTTTAAAAATATCCTGTTTGTTCACAATTGAAGCATGTTTTCAGCCTGGCATCTAAAGCCTATTGTACTGCAGCTGTCAGGACTTGGCCTTGTTCATTAATGTCTCTACATAATTTAATATATGTGTTTAAATCTCCATGTTTCCATGGTCTAATGTCCTTCTTGCACCATTTCTCTGCTTGCTCAATGGCTAGCTGTTCAATTAATGGCATTGCTTCTTCTGTATCTAAAAAAAACTCTCGTAGCTGTTTGAATAAGCCTATCAACAAATTTAGTGTAATGTTCATTAGCTCCTTGTATTACCTTAGATAATTGACCTTGTAAATTTCCATGTCCTCTTAAAGTCTTCCATGTCCTAACTGCATCAGCAGCAATTTGTGAGTACATAGCAGAATCATATGAAATTTGTTGCAGCTGACCCTCACAAGGTCCCTTTCCTAACAACATATATAGATTTCTCTCAGGATAACCAGCTGCTGCATTTCGCCTAGCTGTCTCCATGCAAAATTTCTCATTGGCAACCTTCCATAACAGGTATTGTCCTCAATTTAGAACAGCTTTACACATATTAGCACAATCTGCTGGCATCATGTTCAAGTTGGTAATGGATTTGACCAAGCTTTTGGTGAAGGGTGCTTGAGGACCATAGGTTGTTACAGCCTCTTTTAGCTGCTACACAGTTTTGAAATCTAAAACATAGTGAATTTGCTGCCCTCCTGCCTGTTAAAATACATGGCATGCTAATCTTTAAGGTCCTTTCTCAGGATCCCATCTATCAACTATGGGGGTTGAGGGGTCCATAGGCAGAGCTGTTGGTTGGACACTTCCACCCTCTGGTGATAGAAAGGTGTTAGTAGCAGCCTCCTGTTGTAACTTTTCCCCTGATGGCTTTTTCTACTCTAAATTTTCTTCCCCTTTCTGACTATCTCGAGAGGCCTTCTCTTTTTCCTGATCTAATATGTCTTCTACCATAATCTGAACTGAAAGGTTTGGACTAGGCAAAAAAAATCGTATCATCATCCACAATGGCAATGTTCCAACTGGCAGAGTTCCTGGGTTTTTCTTTTCCCTGTCCCTTACATCTTCACAATGATGGTTTAATTTTGATATATTCAACAACTCCTTCTTAAAAAGGCATGGGCTACATTTTTGTATTGTATCAACGTATTCCCTGACTCTTTTTGGTTTTACTGGGATGCCCCCTTCCTCTAACAATTTACTTAACATTTTTTGGGTTTGTTTTTTTGTTAATTTCTGATCCCATATTTCTGCTACAAGGATAAGGCAATTCAAGCAGATAACTCAAAACCAAACCAAAGCATAATGAAACAATAATGAAACAAAAAATCTTTGTATCAATTTTCCTAATTTTTTGAAATGTATATTCGGGGTCTATCTGTATCTCTTCCTCAGGGTGAAACAACTTCAAACTTTGAGCCAACGATTTTTCCCAGTTTGCCTGAGAAAGTTCTAGGGATAGGCAGCTTTAAACAAAAACAAAAACAAAAAAAAAATCCCAAAACTAGAACACATTGTTTTTGAAATGGTAACCCATTCTCTCACCTTCTTTCAGGTTTGAGCAATTTACCTTATTACTTACCCTGAGGTGTTCTCTGCATGCACAGGCCACCAAATGCAGCAGTGTAGCTGGGCACAAATCATGAGCCACTGAAGCAGGAACAAACTTTATTTTTGAACTCCCCTGAAAGCCATGCATGCAGCCTACTCCTGGGACACACCACACCAACTGGAAATTTCTCCTCTGTAAATCCCTCCTCCTGCACCACCCTAACCAATGGGAACTCTCAGAGAATCTCAGGGAGAACTCCAAAATAGCAAAGAACTCCAAAGTAGTATGCCAAGGCAAGCAGCAGGGATCTAATATACAACTGAATACACAGCTCAACATAACCATTATCATCTCAATGGCTTGCTGGCATCACCTCTCAACCACTCTGTTCTCTCAAAAATTCCATGCTTCATTCTGACTCAGCTATGGCTCTCAGCGCTTGGGGAATAGGCAGACTTATTGAGCAGGAAAAAAAAGTACAAAAAACAAAAAACAAACAAACAAAAAAAAACATGTTATCCTGCTCCCCAGCCACTTAAAATTCTCCTAGAGAATGATTGAGTGACTACTTAAAAGTGATTTAAATCCCAAAATTTTGTACTCACACTTTGTTTTAATGTACACATTTTTAAGTATATTGTCTATATTGTAGAAACATGCAGTATGAGAAAAAATTTTTTCCCATAATATTGCAACTTAATGGCAAAAAATTATTTGAATACCATCTAGAATCCATTTGCATCAGTGTAGACCTATGTATACATGTCCTCTACTGAGGACAATTACAGGGACATTTTGAAATGGCAAGTTGGCTCCTTTTTTTTAATTTTTTTTTGTTTCTAATGTTATTACATACTAGCATATTTAGGGGCACCATTTTTACTCTTAAATGGATTTTCCTTTTTTCTTGTATACTCCACTTGTACCCATTCATTAACTTCTAAAGACTTACTCAGTGTTGCTTTAAGCAGCCAACTATTTTCATAACCAGATTTGCTGACAAGCCTGGATTTTCTGCAAGTGTTGCACTAATTGCAGTTACTTCATGAAAGAGCATAGAGTTCATTGGGAGCTTTCACACTTAATGAAGCCGTGAACACATCAGGCTTTTTCATTGAAGTCATGTGTCTCTGCTCTGCAAAGGGTGTCAAGGCAGATGCTTTAGCGAAGCCAGGAACTGAGTCCTCCTATCAGTGTCTTTTTGCCTTAGGGAGGTTCAGCTATACCTTGAAGAGGGCACCCCTGCCTGAGTGGGGGCCATAACAGGAGGGGAAATGGACTGGGGTGCTGTCACAGCTTCTCTCAGGGACCTTGAGAACAACACAGTGCATAATGTATATCCTTGGACTCCCACAAGTAGCTCCACCTTGATTCATCACCCCTGTGTCTCTGGGCTACCAAGATGCTATAACCCAGGAACTCTGAACCTTAATCCAGCCCAGTCGGATCACAAGCCCCGACTACAACATTGTAGATGATAGGCTCTTTGTGAAGGCTCTCCATGACTGTGCGGTACAGCAAAGCAGCCTTGATGCTGCAGAATTTGGGCGGTGTCCTGTACTGGTCATCCACAACCCCAGAAAGGACTTCTTGCACTTCCTTCAGAAATTTTTCGACTGGAACTTGTAGGCTTTGAAATTTTTTCAGGTCTACCTGAGCTGCCACTGCAAGCCTTCCTTGGCTTTGTGCAGCAAGTGGAACACTTCTACAAAGAAATGGTCCAGTGGGACCTGCATTCTTACACCTCCAGTTCTGTTTCCGGTACTGCATTTACTACCTTATATCCCAAACCTCCACCTACTCTGGCCGGAGGAGTCCAGCGTTGGTTGGAGAGCATGTGGCAGGACTTCCAGGAACAACTGGCCACACTGGCCACACCAAGACTGGCCATTTTGTGCAGGTAGGTGGGGCTTCCTGGTCAAGCATAGTCAGCATGTTCCCAGACTGGCAACCTGGATGATCATGAGTGGAGGATGATCATGAGTGGAGGAGGATCACTGAAGAGGTCTATGGTAACCTCTTTTGGGCATACTGTGAATTTTAAGGTTCTCTTGGGAAACAACTGAGGTCTTTCAGACCTCCCTGAATTGATTTCTGGTCCATAATGATGTATTATATCTTGGAGCTATTCATAGTGTTTACAGGAGAAAACTCCTCTCCAGAGGTCTGGAATTACTTTGAGATCTCAGGTTGTCCTTTAGGCTCTGCAAGCTCACTTTTGTTTAGCAGGGTTGTCTGTGAATAACTATTCTGTCTTTGAAAAATACTAGACCTTGGAGCTGCTTAGTTCCCAAACTGTGGCAGACTAGGTTGGCTCACATATTGGATTCCATAGGTAGTGAAAGTGCTCTGTGATCTCCTAATGAAACTTCTTACTTTCCCAGGAACCCTCTCCATTATGCTTTGCCTTTGGACATTTGGAAGTAGTGGCCCTCTAAATAGAGAAAAAATGCAACCTTGAAATTTTGGATAATTACTACAACACACCTCTGAATAAGGTATGTAGTTAGTAGCCTAGGGTTTCTGCACGAGGTGGATTTGATTAAAATTCATAAAAGGGCTTTATATAAATATAATTGAAATGCATAAAGGGGGTTAATATAATTTAAATGTAATTAATTTGTGGAACGTATAAAATGTTTGGCTTGCATTTCTTGAATTTATAATATATTTTTTGGTACAATACCAACAGGCAGTAGAACACTACCATGAGCGCTGTGTAAATATTCTTCTCCATAATGGGGCCAATCCAAATGTTCAGGGCAAGGATGGTTACTCTCTTTTCCACAGTGCCTTCTTTTGTAGCAGCACAGTAATGGCAGAAAAGCTGCTTTCATACAATGCAAATATGGAATTCCAAAACAAGAACACAAAACCCGATTTTATTTTCAGATTATTTGAAATATATATGTTTAAATAATGACATATGTAGGGTCTATTTCCATATTTGGAAGCTGAAGCACTCAGTTCAAGAAAATGTGTTGACATGAATGGATTCTTGAGACTTTACTTCAAATATCAATACTTTAAAAGTATTAGAAGGTACAGCTTTTGCGTATGTACCAATTGCAAATATTTGTAAAAATACTCAAAATGTTTTAAATTTACAACATTTTCTGTGTCCAAATTATTTTTTGCAGCAAAACATTTTTCTGAATAGTGTGAAAGAAAACAGGGAAGCAAATTGGAAATAGGGTTTATCTTAAAACTCAAACGAAACAAAGAATTTTATAATAAATGGTGATATTTTTGCTGTGGGAAAAGTTAGATAAAAGTTAATTATCTCTCTATGGTAAGGCTTGAGCAGAAAAGGTGGAAAAGTGGATAACTTTCCAATGAGGAAATTTAGATAAATTAAGGAAAAAAATACCAAGAAGAGTTTAGTTTTTGTAAATTTTTCTCTGTTTCTGCGTATGAATGAGGTGTCGTTCAATCTGGGGAACAACATTTAATTTAGGGAAGGAAGATGAAGAGTTGCAAATGTGTTTAAAAGGCAGTTTTAGGAGTGTTCTGAAGAATCCATGTTTGCAGTGACTAGGCAGTGATTATGGAGAAGCCTAAACCAAACAATTAGATAAGAGTCAAACCATGCTGTCAAAGATACACTATCTTACTGGAATGTGGGAGCTAAGGAGCTTACATATAAAACCAAGCTGCATTTTGAATTTACTGGTCCTTATTCTGCCACTGTCTAGGAAAATTACATGGAGTATTTAGTAAATTACTGTCTCTTGCCTTTTTTTTTTTTTTTTTTGCAACTCTCCAAATTATAAAAGGAATTGTTCATGCAAATAAGAGATGAGATTAAGAGATGATTTTCTGGTCTTCTAATTCTCTGCTCCAATGGTATCACAAAGTGACCTCTGGAAGATTTTAAAACTGACAAACCTAGGTTTTTTTTTTTTTCTGGAGGTTTATATTTAACAAATCCAATAGGGCCTGGGCATAGATATTTATAATATTTTTTGAGATCCTGACCCAACTCCTGGAGAATGTAAGTGTAATAAACAAAATCTCAGATCCCTAAAATTGAAGAAATAACTGGGAGAACTGGAGTTTGACTAGGTACTACTGCCTTTCAATCTCTCCTTTCTGACCAAATAAGTTTAACTTACATATTTTTAATTTCTATTTCCATGGCTGGGAATTTAAAAGAAGTATGATTAGTGATAAATTTTTGGCTTACAGAATGCAACCTTTTTTCTTTCAACCACATTAATCATCTACTATCATTTAAAGGGTGCTTAGAAACTTTCTTATGGTAGTCTTTCAGTAAATGAGACCAACATTTTAAAGATTTTATGTTTCTTTTATTTAGACTATTGAGTGAACAAAAGCTGACTTTAGAAATGAGTTGTTTCATTAGAATAAATGCAAATGTTGAATATTTTTAGCAGCAGTTGAAAGCTAGTCTATTTCATTAGGTCTATTGTTTTTTAGGGACTGGCATAATCAGCCTAGCATTTTTAAAAACTGAAAACTATGTAGTAGAAACACAAAGGGTGCTTCTCTTAAAAACCTGTTGTCAAGAATTTATATGCAATTAAATTCTTTTTTAAATAATAGTCCAGTAGAACAGTAAACAAATGGAGTATGAGTTCATAGGCAGTGGAAAAATTTGAAATGAAGATGTTATGAATTTTGTATTATATTTTGATGCCTCATTTTGGGGTAAAAATATGGTATTAAATAAAGGAAGGATTTTACATGCAAATACTTTCTTTGTGCATGAGTTTTTGAAAACATATGCACAGCAAAGATAAAATTGAGCACGAGGACTGTAGACTAAATGTAACCCACAGGTATATTTAATTTGCCTTCATTTATCGAGTTATTATTTAAAGTGCAGGGAATTTAGTGTTTTTTTATTATGCTAAAGTTAATCTATGTAGGTCAATGTAAATCTTTTGTTGATTAAGAAAATTTCTGAATTAACAACTTTAAATTGCAATTAAAATGTAAACAAAGTAAAAGATAAGTTTAAAAGTAGATGTGGACTATGAAAATGATAATAATTATATACCAGGATTATCATTATAAGAAAGAATATATTTTGTGTTGCACTTTCTAACAGATAATTTAAACAGCTTTTATTTTATAATATCAGCATATGCAGGGACCAACTAAGAATGAGATCAAAGGTTATTTGAAGCATCCTTTAATTTAAAACCCATTTCCTTAGAGATCTATTGGAGCAGGAGTGTCTGACATGGGTATCTGGTGTCCTGACACCATAAATACAGTCACATGGTTTTACACAACATGAAGGACGCTTCATCATTATGTAATTGGAAAGCTCTCAGAGTTGTCTCCTAAAAATTCTTAATTTCTCAAATGTAACTGTTTTATACAAAAAGTTGTTCAAATTTGTACTAATGATGGCAAACACTTATTTAATACTTGCCATATAATGAACAGTTTTATAATATTTTTCTAACACGGAATCAAGGAATCTTAATGAGGAGGCTTGGTATTTATGGAAAAGTAGATATTTCTTGGAACACAGATTGATAAATCAGGCCCTTGAAAAGAAATTTAGCACATTAATTCAACAAAAATACATAAATCATATACCTTTTACATTTTGAGGTTTGGGGTTTTTGAGACAAAAGATCTAGTCTCTGTCCTCAAGAAGTTCTTGTTTTAGAAGGAAGTTGCAACCACATAGCATCAAGATACCATGACAGAGATCAAGATTTCTGGAATCCATTAGGTCTTTTATAAGTTTCCCACTGTAGTTGAGAAATTTTATGAATAAATTTTTTTTTTTTATTTTCCAAGGAGAGCCACATGCCATTTTTACTTGCTTTGAAGCACAACAAACAACAAGTTGCAGCACTTTTAATTCAGAAATAAAGCAAATATACATGTAGTTGACAGGGAGAAAAGGTATAGTAGTGATATTTTTCAAAGTTAAATGAAATGAAAAATAATTCAAGTAAAATATTAAATTAATGGGAAGAAAAATATTAACAGAATTACTGGGATAAGGTGAAACTTAAGAAGACATATCACCTTTTAAAAAAGCAATTATATGGACTGCGGAAATACAAATAACATTATACAGTATGATTCTATGGCCCAGAGCAGACACGTGCTCACTCCTGCCACTTTTGCCAAACTGACTAATTTTCTTCCTATGTAGAGGTAGGGTAGGACAGGGGTACAATCTGGCAGAGCTATCAAGGAGCGTTATTTGGATGGTTGGTAATGAGTTTATGTTGAGACCAGTGACTGAGACTCCATTTAGCTTTTTTTTCTATGAGTGAGGAAAGAGCAGCTCCCACTCATGGTCATTGAAGCCAACCTTGTTTCAGGAAAGTACATCTTTATATAATGAAGCTTAAAAGGTCCTGCAGAAGAAGAACATGGGTATGGAAGCCCACAGCAAAGAAGATATTGAGATATTTGAGGAAACTGATGTACAACTTATTTAGATAGTACTTATGAAAACAGAGTCACACATGCAGTACTCTACCTCAGAGACAATCATTCCCACTGAGTGTCTGAGTGTCTGTGAATATTTTGAAGTGCTTTTATGGCCCTAAAGCAATTTACTGGGAAATTAATTGAATTGTATTATTTATAATGTTTTAATGTGTCTAAGAAAGGAATTCTCAGGAACAACATATCCATTTGTTCTTTTCTTTTGTGTATCTTTATCATTCAAACCATTAATATGTTTCAGGGAAATCCCTGTGCCATTTCTGAGTAAAGGGAAACAATAGGTACATTTTCATAGGTGGTTTCCATGCCAAAGCATCAAGGATACCACTTTTAAGTTAGTCAATTCTAATCCAGGGAGAGACAAAGGAGAATGAATAGTATATCTTTCTACCTCATGCTAAATTATCAGGTTTCTTTCAGTACAGGCTACAATGGTTATGTTGGCCTCTGATTGGATTCTTCAGTTCAGACTTTAGGAAAGGTGGAGTTTGAAGATAAATGATTCTCAGACTTTGGCCAATTTGAAATTGATCTAAATGTGACTTCACTGAATGATTCATAGAATGGGAAAGTAAAGGCAGAAAGAAGTAAACAAATGTTTTATTTTATTTTATTTTATTTTTAAATGGAGGTCACATTTTAATTCTATCAGCCCAAAAACCTCATTTAATATAGTGATATCCAAACACTCACCAAACTTTATTACTTTAAAAAATTAGACTCACTCATTTTTATAATGTATTTTGCTCTAAAGTTTTTCAGAAGAACCCAGTGCTCATGATATCAAGCCTACTTCAGAAGAGAGCAACAATCTGATACCAAGGGGTAAATGCCCTATTGTCAAATTCACTTTCTTTCTGTGAATTTTGTTGTTAATGTGTTTAGTCTTACAATTTAGCAATGCTTTCCTTGTTATTTTATTTCAAAATGTTCTTTGAGGAATTATTTGATACAATATGTTGTGTTTTTTTTATTTCTTATATACGTGCAATAGTAGAATAACTATATTCATAATTATATATTTACAGCACATTTTAACTCTGTATATAAAGAATGTTCATGGCAAATTATGACATTATACATGAGCTCTCTTTTTTTGCATTACAATTCTTAATAGACCTTTATACCACACCAGTGTTCCATCTGATAATTTAGGAAAGTAGGGGCTTTTTAAAATTTATAACCATAGCAAAATTACATTAGTAGAAACATTCTAATGTCTCAGGAAATATAAAATTTGTTCAAGGATTATTTGGATAAGTTCTCAGTGACATTCAAAATCAGATAACCTAATTTATAATACTCAGGACAAAATAAATCTTTAATGAATTGAATTAGTATTTATGAATCTTGAAACTTTCCTAATGTCTTTAGTTTGACTGTTATGCAGAAGAGTTCAAATAATTTTTTCTCTTGGCCACTTTATGTTTTCATGTCATGTACTTTTTATGAGAGCTTTCCCTTAATTTCTAGTCTGGGTTCATATTTACATTTAAAATGAGAGAATTTTTTAAAAAGTAGAATTTTTTAAGCTGTTTCTCAATATTTCTATTGTAAAGCTGTTTCTTCAATATTTCTATTGAAGAATTTGTAAAAAGTAGAAATTTTAATGCTGTTTCTCAATATTTTTTAATATTTCTATTGTACTCTGGTTTCCTGAGTCTTTTCTATTAAGAATATTTAAATCTCTTAATCTAATTGAAGACCAGATGTTTTTGGCAAATAGTAACAAGTTCTTGAATCAGAAAGTCTGAAAAACTATGTGTTATGATTTGAATTTCCAAAAACTTCTTCATTGTAGTGTTTTAAAACATATACTCTGAATTTTTATGTCTCTGTCTATAATTTCAGGTTCAGAAATTTGTGTATTTAGTTATTTAAGTATTTATTTTAAAGTTTTGTTTTCACTCTTGAGGTACTGCAAGATAGGAAACGTGGGTTTGTCTTGGAAAAATGACAATAGGGTTTGATGTAAAGACTTCTACATATATTGTGAACCTGGATAAGTGGGCAGACAAGAAGATATCTGTATAATGAAGTGTTTTAAGTAATAAACCTGAAGTAGCTAATCATTAAGGCTCTTGGACTTCTAAAAATATGGCTTTGGCTTATATTTTCATTTGAATTTTAAGAGGTACAAGTTCTTATGATTTATCAGAAAGTAAAGTCACAAATAAGATGCAAACAAAGTGAGGAAGTGTCACAAATAGGAAAGTGAAATTGTGTGAACTGAAAAATATAATCAGTAAGTCATAGGTATAGTTTATAGGTATAAGGCAAGATAGAATACATAATCAGCAAGAGACATAGATTATAGACTATAGAAATGAAGTAAGATAACATAGATAAGTGATAGTAAGGCATAAGCTTTATCAGGAATAAGCCTAAGTAATAGTAGGAAAATTATGTAACTGAAAACATAGAATATAAGCTATAGGATAAGTCAGTGTATCAGTATAGTTATAGAAAAAAATAAGCAAGTAGGTTAATAAAGATATATAGATAGGTCAGATTATCATAGCAACTTGATCTTGTATCTTGAATAAAATAAAGGATTTAGGGTTCATAGATAATAGTAAATGGCCAAATGCAATCTGTGTGTTAGATATAAGAGAACTGTAGTTTTAAGCAGGCATCAAATAAGTTACTAGTACTGAGTGTGTAAAGCAATTTCTTTGGTAGAGTCTCATTAGTCACTTGCAACAATTCCCACCATGCTGGGATTACTGGAATAGGTTATTGTAGTCATTTGAGTAAAAATTTGTGAAACTCCATTTTAGTTTCTATGTTTGTTACTGTCTCTTTGAAGAGAGGACTGCATGCCTCAGTTTAAGAAAATAGAAATGAAAGCTGTTTTCTTATAAAAATTGCTTTTCTAGATTTCACACCTTACAAATTGTACATTTCTCAGGATGCAGTGGTGTTCATTGTTGAGCTAGATCCTGGGTTTGAATGCCCCCATGGGTCTACATGACTTTGAAGTAGATTCTTACCTCACTGACCCCACCACCAAAATTCAGACTATGACTGTCTAACACTTGCTTGAACCCGGGACTGTGGTAAACTTAACTGCAAAGCTAATGCTCTTTTAGCTTCTGTTTATGGCTTGCTTGTGGGATGGAAAATTCCATTCTAGCCTAGATCCCACAGGTCCCATTTATTAATGTTTTAATTTCTATCATTGGCTTGCTTATATAATTATAAGCATGTATCTGAGTTGTGTTTTTTGTCCTTATATTCTCCTTGAATGGACCGCAAGTTGCTGTCCTCTCACAGAGCTTGAGTCTCTATGTGGGTGACAGTCCCTGGCTGTCTTTTTAGATTTGAATTTGGACTTAGAGTGCTTTCTGAGGCTTATTCCCATTATAAAAATAGGTAGCAGAATACTCCTCACTTCTTCCAGCTTTGAACTAAGATTTGAAGTTTAGATCAAAATTTCTTAAAATTATTGAGGCTTCATCCATGTAAGCAGTTTGAAGCCAAATGCAGTTAGCCATTAAGCTGTGAACTAAATTTTTATGGGTTTAAATATCATTAGTCTAAAAAATTAAGATTGTTAGTTAAGGGCTTAGCTTAATTGATTCACATTCAGTTGATGTGAGATAGATAGTCCTGATTGCAGGAATTTAAATTTTAGTACTTGGTTTAGAGATTTGAAGGCTCTTGGTCTAAATTTAACCTAATGCCTAGCTTATGATTGATAGTTAAGCCATAAGAGGAAGGGAGAGGGTTGATGTAATTATGAGAGTTAGCATGAGAGGGTTTATTTTTGTGCTTTTGAACTGTCATTTTAATTTAGTATTGTTGGATGATGGAAATAGTGTTAGGGATGTTTACTAAATAAGTCCTATCAGAAATATAGGCTTAGTAAAGCTATTATTGGTATTGATATAGGTATAATGATGTTGTTAGTTTATACAAATTCTTTTATAATAATTCATTTTGGGTTGAATCCAGTTAGTGGGGGTAGTTCATTTAGAATATATAAAAATTACTGAAACTAGTAGAGGAAAATTGTTTCAGATGTTGGAGAGTGAAAGGGTGGTGATTTTATTATTTTAATGGAATAATATGAACATGTGGATTGTATGTATAATGTAAATAATCATATTAAATGACTCAACTTAAGATTGAATATGATGATTGCTATTATTCAGCCTATGTGGGCAATTGATTGTGTTTTGAGATTTTTCATACTTGAGTTTGATAGAGTCCTCCTCAGTCTCCTCATACATGAGGCAGAATTGCTATTATTATCACTAAGGACAAATTAATTGAGGGGGGAAACTTGAAACATAATGAAATTTGGAAAAAATTTTGGTCATGTTAGATTGGTGCTGATATAAGTGGAACTCTTTGGTAACTTTTGTGTCTCATAGGTGAAATGGAAAAAATATTAGAGCTGAAATTTGGTTAGAAGAGTTGATTAGAGTTCATTGTCCTGAATCTATAAAACTGGTGATGCTAGGCCCTGAATTAAAGAATATTTCAATAGAGTTTCTGTGGATTAAGTGTTGACTTTGTTAATTAAAATAGGTATGATAGCTAGTATGCTTATTTCTAGTCCTACCGAGATAAGTAATCAGTGGGAACTAAATAGTGTAAATAAAGTTTCTGAAAATGAGGTGAAATCAATGGTAGAGGCAATTAGGGAATTAATTAGTACAAGAAACATATAAACAACATTTTGGATGGTATAAACCAACATTTTAGCTTATGTAGCTGACCTTGCTAAAATAATAATAATGATGTGTAAGATAGCATGAAAAAATTTGGATTCTTAAGGTTACATTCAAATCCTATGGTTCTAGAAATAAAAGGGTTTAAGTCTATATTATTTACTTTATGAAAATAACTCTTTTGTCAGACATATTTCTTTAGGTTTGAGGGTTACATATGCCATGAAAATAAGCAAGGAGATGGGTCACATGCATTAGGAGTTATACGTTTTCTTTTATACTAAATGTATGAGTTAGAAATGTTGAAATTAGTACTAGGATTGGTAATGTTTTGAATGTAAAGATTTCAGGGATTGATAGGTTGAAGAGTGCTCATATGAGTACTCAATGTAGGAGTGAAATTTTTTCCCCACTTCCTCACAAATATTTATTATTACTTTCATTCTTGTTAATTGCTATTCTGTATGAAGTGTGATGGGTTCTCACTGTAGTTTTAATATCCATTTCTCTAATTTTTAAAGATGCTAAATTTTTTTCATATTTTTTTACTATTTTATTTCTTCTGTCAAGTGTATTTTCAGTTAATTTAGGTTATTTGGTATCTTTTCTTTTTTGGTATTAAGTTTTTTAGCCTATCATGGTGTCTGAAATTTCTGAGATTTGGAAATTTATTATTATTATTCCTAGAGAGGGCTTCTTATAGTCTTCCACCTATTAAGAATTCTCTTAATAGTCCAATAACCAATGTGTCCTCTGTCTCACCTGATCTCTGACTCTATACAGTTGCACTGCAATGTTTCCCCCCAGTAACCTGTGTTATCAGGGAGTTCTATGCCAGTTAATTAGGTTAAATCTTAGGTCGGCTTTTATAGTGCCATATACTTCTAGATTGACATTTCTATCTTAGCATACATCTTTCAAATTTTTTCTTGAAAGGAAAGAGTTGCAGATACTACCCAAAGCCTATGTGCTATTATTCTATGTACATCAAGACATGTTTTCTTACTATTTTGTCATCTTATTCAACTCCTTTTACTGTCAATCAAATGAGTACCAAAAATATGTAGATTCAGAAGAGAGGACACAGGAACTAACCCACAAAACTACAGTTATCTTATATTTGATAAAGGGGTCAAAAACAAGCATTGAAGAAATGATAGCCTGTTCAACAAAAGATACAGGCAAAATTGGAAATCCATATGCAACAAAATGAAATTGAACCCCTATCTCTTACCATGTACAAAACTTAACTCAAAAATGGATCAAGGACTTTGGAATAAAACCCGAGAGCCTATGTCTAATACAAGAAAAAAATAGAATCTAATCTCTATAATTTGGAATTAGGCCCCAGCTTTTTTAATCAGATCCCTATAATGAAAGAATTAAAGTCAAGTGTCAATAAAAAATGAGATGGACTCAAACTAAAAACTTATTTTTTCTAAGCAAAAAAAAAAAATCTGTGAGGCGAATGAAGAGCCTACATTTTAGGAGCAAATCTTTAACCCTCACACATCATATAGAGAACCAATCTCTAGGGTATATAAAGAACTCAAAAAACAAAACACCAAAAAAAATCTAATCAATAAAAGGGCCAAAGGACTGAAGAGACACTTCTCAAAACATAGCATACAATCAATCAACAAATATATGAAAAAATGTTCATCATCACTAGCAACAAATAAAAACAAATAACTATAAGTGTTGGTGAGGATTCAAGAGGAAAGGTACACTTAAACACTGCAGGTGGAACTTCAAATTGGTGCAGCCAATTTGGAAAGTAGTATGGAGATTTTTTTGAAAAATTGGAAATGAAATAACCATTTGACCAAGCTATCCCTCTTCTTTGTCTATACAGAAAGAACTATAAAACAGCATAGTACAGTGACACCACCAAATCAATGTTTATAGCAGCACAATTTACAATAACTAATCTGTGGAACCAACTTAGATACCCTCCAATAGATGAATGGATAAAAAAAATGTGGCATGTATACACAATGGAATATTATTCAGCAATAAGAGAGAATAAAATGATGGCATTTGCAAGTAAATGGATAAATTTAGAGAAGATAATGCTAAGTGAAGTTAGCCAACCCCCCCCCCCAAGAAAAAGTTTTCTTTGACTTAAGGATTATTAGTTATAATAGGATAGGGAGCGGGAGCATGGAAGAAAATGACAAACTCTAGATAGGGTAGAGTGGTTGTAGAGGAAGGGAGAGAGAATGGGGTTATTAATGATGGTGGAATGTGATTATCATTATTATCCAAAGTACATGTATCAAGACATAAATTGGTATGAATACACTGTATATAAAACCATAGATATGGAACTTGTGCTCTATGTGTGTAATAAGAATTGTAATTCATTCCACAGTCATATATAAATTAAACAACAACAAAAACAAATGACAATCCTTGCCAGTTAATCTTTGACAAAAGATAGGTATATTAAATTTATAAACAAGCAAGAAATTCAGCCCTGGAAATGCAAAAAACACATTTAGTTAATGGCACATGAATTTAGAGTTCAAAAATAAAAAATGTATAATTGCTAAGCTCTTATATGAAGTGCTATTCACGTTTTTAGCCATTAGGAACATGAAATAAAAATTCAATTTAATGTCCATATTACCCCATTCAGATAAGAATTCTTCAACATTTTTGGTGATGATGGATATTATCACATGCAATATGGTAATCAGGACAGAGGTTAGTCCTAAAAGTAGAAAGAAATATCAATTGGCCCAGCAATACCACATCACACTATTTACAGAAAAAACTACAGTCATTCAGACACTCATAGGGGAAGACTATTGGCAAATTAGAACACTTGAAGGTGTACCTCTGTTTCCCTAAGTACAATCTAAATAATTTTCTTTCTGTGGGCTCCACTCCAAAGGCCCTCTTTTATAGGACTCAAAGGCAATTTTCTACTTTTAAATCTTCTTCGTATGAAGATGAAGATTTTTAAAACAAGGTTGGGCTCAAAGCACAAAGTTAGGAGATCTCTCTTTCTGCTCGTGAAAAACAAACTAAATGAGTGTCAGTAACTGAACTCAGTGTGAGCATGTTACCCAACTACTCAACTGAAGCTTCATGATGGCTCTGCCACTCAATCACAACCCTGTCCAACCCTACATATGAATGGTATTAGTGAGTTGGATGAATGTGAGCAGACATCTGATGTTCAGGGACATAGAAAATTGAAGTTCAGGAACTTAAAGCCCCATGATGCTTGAGGAACTCTAGGCCATTCTCATTGTTCTTCTTAGAGGCTCAAGTAATTTTAATATCTTTCCACAGAAACTTGTATTTTGACCTTTCTCCAATAAAGCAGAAAAGTACACAATAACCTTTTCAGCATCCCCTTGGCACGAATTTTAAGTATGCCTTTCTAGATAGCGCCCAACATCCTATGTCACTCATATTTGTTTGGCATTCAACAATTTGGCCATAAAACCTAATATTCTGATCTTTTTTCTCAAAACCTATGCCTCCAAAACTGGGCATTGTTTCTCTTCAAACTTGTAAAGACTCTATTGCTTTCATTCTGATTCTCTAGATGGGGATCATGCACTACCTTCACTCTCACCTATTACTGTTGGGTTCACTAGACAAGTTCTATTGTTAAAACACTCAGCTATGTGCAAATTAAAACTACACTAAAATTTTATCTCACCTCAACCAGAATGACAATTGTCAAGAATACAAGTAGTGCACACCTGTAATCATTTAATTTATAAAAAATATCTATGGGAAAATGGCAGGAAGATCAGTGGAGGAAAAGAAGAGGCTGAAATGGATGAGGGAAGAAGAGATACTGGGGATTGCATTATGACCAGATATGTTCCATGCTTTTGTAATTATGTGATATAATTTCTACTGTCATGTTTAACTAAAAAGAAACAATGAAACAATAAATAAACAAGAAACACCTACAGAAGTAGAAAAATTGTAAAATATTGGGCTAATAGTTAGGAACCTGAGTTTAGATTTTAATGTGGCCACTTACTATATCCAGAAAATCTTTTTAATACCCTTTAAGTTGAAGGTTGTTGATCATAACTACCATTTGCCAAGGATGATAAACACATTTGGAAGTACTACTTTGACTAGTTGATAAGATTCCTTGAAACCCTGAAATTCTCTGTGCTTTTGATGCAGTATATAAAAACAGGAATACTTAGCTGGCAGAATTTATTTAATAGAGCAAAAGAAACTTAAAGAAAAGTAGAAGAGAATGTAAAACAATGACAAAAATAAAAACACAGGACAATACTCATAACACGATTATACTCACATAAAGTTAAAAGACTCTGAAGAAAAAAGTATTTTGATAGAACTATATAGTGGTTGTAGCCTGAAGGTAAATCAAAACTAAGAAATTAGGAAATAGATAAATTAATTAAAATATCTTCTAAAAAGATTTCAAATGTAATTAGTATTTTATAACATGGCCTATACATCAATATATAGATACTTCCAATAAAATATTTTTTCTCCCAGATTTACCTGATTTTGTTCATATAAAACTCATGGTCCTATAATTATTTCTATTGTGAGATTTTTTTTCTAAAAGATTTAATGTTAAAAGGTATTGGTTGTCAAACTAATCTACAAAATATTAAGGCAAATCCTTGGAGTTTTATCCTGTCTTCCCAGGTAAAGTCTGAATAAAAATGAACATATAACTCAGTGTAAATTTCTGAGTTCATCTGGTAAGAATCTACATCTTGATCAAAATGCCACATGAGTCTGTATCAAATGTACAGACTAGTCATCCAAGCAGGAAGACAGTCATATATTCATCTGCCATCATAGGCTAGGTACTTGTTATTTTGGGAATCATGGGAATAATCAGCTGAAATCTCTGAATGACTGTTTAAATTGCAAACAGTAGGTTATATAAACACAGCTTCAAGTTGCTGTGATTACAATTAAGAAAAAAAATGCCTGAGTGTGGTGGAGCCTGTAATCCAAGTGACCTGGGAAGCTGAGACAGGAGGGTCCCAATGACTAGCCTCAGCATCTTAGCAATGTCTTAAAAAACTTAGCAGAACTCTCTCTTAAAATAAAAAATTTAAAAAGAACTGGAAATAGAACTCACTGGTTTAACACACCTGGGTTGAATCTCTGGTAAAAAGGAAAGAGAGAGAGAGAGAGAGAGAGAGAGAGAAAGAGAGAGAAGAGAGAGAGAGAGAGAGAGAGAGAGAGAGAGAGAGAGAGAGAGAGAGAGAACAAATGCCAGGCACATGATAGAACAGAACACTCAAAAACACCGTCCTTTTTTCTGTATGCTCTAAATACTTAACAAATACAGTATTTCAATAATTTTAGGTGTAAATGGACACAATACCTTTATTTTATTTACATATTTTTATGTGGTGCAGAATTCTGAGCCCAGGGCCTCACACATGCTTGGCAAGCACTCCACTGCTGAGCCACAATCCAACCTTAAAAACAAATACAATTTGTAAATCCATAAAGTCATACCTGGTTAAAGTTTCATTTTTAGAATTCTCATCTGTTATTAAATAAAGGGATAAAATTAATCAACACTACAAAAACATGAAATATGGTATGAGACTAATATTTTATTACAATGTATTCTTTTGGGACCATTCATGGAGATTCTTCTTGAATGAATATTATTTAATTTACTGATAGGCAATTAAGGCATTAAATAAAATCATGCTTCTCCTTTTTTTTTTTTTTTGGATTTGTCAAATGAAATGAAAAGTAACAAGATTTTTCAGTGTTGGATTCCTAAACTGATGCCCATAATCCTAACTGAAAGCTAAAAGACTAACAGAAAAACAAGTCACTAGCAAAATCATTAGCATATAGCTGGCAAAACACTGGAAAAGACAAGGGACAAATTCTTACAATGAAAATCCAGATTTCCATTGAGACGTGCTTGATAGAATACTTGTGACTGTTCTCACTAATCTTCTTTTGCTAATTTCTTAGTTCCAACTATTTTCTCTCTCTTTGTGTGATGCAAGAAAGGCTTGTACTCCAACAGAAAGAACCACTGGAAAAATGATTTCCTTATAAGTTTGATTACTCCAATCTATATATAACTGTCTTACAGAAACTCACATGAATGTTCTGAGGAGGCAGTAACAAGTTTCAAGGAGGAATAGTTGATATACTAATAATACCTTATTAGAACTCTTAATAAATTTAAAAGGGAGAAAGGAAAGGGAGAGGAGAGGACAAGAAATAGGAAAGACCTTTATTCTCCTTGGAAGGGCAAATTTAATATTGTCAAAATGGCCGTGCTACAAAAAATATAACAGTTTCAATTCAATCTCACAAAAAATACAATAATATTCTTTACAAAACTGTAAAACAGCAGTCCTGAAATTCATTTGGAAGAATAAAATATTCAGAATAGTCAATAATAAGAAAGAAGGGAAATGCTAAAGGAATGACAATACCTGATATCAAACTTTATTCCACAGCTGTGGTAACAAAAATATCAGGGTATTGGCATCAAAACGTGCATAGAGACCAAGAAAATAGAAAGCACAGAGACAAATCCACACAGTCACTTGATATTTTGTGACAAAGATACCAAAAACTACATGGGAGAAAAGATAACCTTTATAACTAATGGTGCTGAAACAACTATCCATATGTGCCAGAAACATCTTTTAATTTGGACAAATGTCAATCGAAGTTGATCAATGTAACAGGAATTACATTAGAAAATTTGCAACTGCTAAAAAAAGAGACAGAGTCAACACTGTAACATATTGTCTCAGTTGTCAATTGCCTTGAGAAGAACCTAAGCTCAAGAAAAAAAAAATCAAGGGTCAATCATAGAATGGCATCAAATTTAAAAGTTGTGCATGCAAAGCATACAATTGAGAGAAAGAATATAGAGCATACGGAATATGAGAAATTTTTTTTCCAGCTGCTTCTCCAAAAGCAGAATGATATCTAGAATATATAAAGAACAGTATAACAATTAACACCATTAAAGAAAGAAAGAAATCAATGAATAAATGGGCCAAGGAATAAAACAGACACGTCTTAAAAGCAAAAATACAAATGGCCAAGCAATACATGAAAGGAGTTCAACTTCCCTAGGGAAATCCAAGTCAAAAACCACACTGAGATTTTATTTCACTTAAATAATGTCAATTTTGGGGAAAATTTAAAAAAATGTTTAATGAATCATAAAGTTAAGTTTCTAGTATCAAGTTTATTTTTCAAATGACAATATTATAGGAGCTGTGCGTGGTGGCACACACTTGTAATCTGAGCTTTCAGAGTTTTAGGGGAAAAGGTATACTCATACCTGATGATGGAGACTTCAGATTTCAAATTGATAAAATCACTCTGGTAAACTGCATAGAGATTTCTCAAAAGCTAGGAATGGAACCATTTAGCTATCCCACTCCTACTTCCTGTTTATCCAAAACAACTAAAATCAGAACAATAAAGTCACATCAATTTTTACATCAGGGCAATTCATAAGACCAACATATAGAACCAGCCCAAGTGCACATTAGTAGATGAATAGATGGAAAGAAGGGTATACATAGACAATGGTTTCTCACTCAGCCATAACAGTCAATTATGGCATTTGCTTATAAATGGGTTGACCTAGAGAACATCACACTGAGTGAAATAAGACAGACACTGAAAGTAAAAGATGGAGTGTTTACTCTCTAATGCAGAACCTAAAACAAAATAAAGAAAAATGGGAAGAAGACTATAAAAATGGAAGGGATACCAGTGAAATTGAAGATGAGGATAGATGGGAAGACTAGAGGGACATAAAAAGGGGAGCAACTATGAATGATGTTAATCGAATTAGGCTAGGCAAACATATTAATATACGACAAAACATTTCAACTCTGTGTTTATGGAGTAGCACAAACATTAAAAACTCTAAATAGAGAGAAAGAGGGCCAATAGGATAGAAAAAAAAGAACAATAGAAGGCCGGTGGGGAGGGAAAGAGATCCTAGAAATTATGTAGAACAAATTATATTCTATGCATATATAGTTATGTCAATGATAAACTCCAATATTATATATAGCTATAATGCCCTAATAAAAATTTTTACAAAGGCTTAAATGTAGCAACATCTAAGACAAAGGTCATCTTTGTAAAACAATTATTTTTCTAGGCTTCTATATAACTTTTATTTTAATCATGGACACTCACTTTTACATTTGATTTTTTTATGTGAAACCCTTCAATAGAATTTGGAAACAAAACAAGAATTGGGAAGTTTGTTTACAATTCAAGAGTTTAATGTAATTTTTTTCAGAAAATCATTATATCAAAATTTACCTGATTGGAATGTTCCTGCATCATTCACTTCAACTACCTCATTTACTTTATTTTTCTCTTCAAAGGCAGTCTTGATAAGTTTGGAAACAAGATATTATATTAAAATTGTATAGTCATAAAATATATAGTTAATAATTCTAGGAAAAAATGAATATATTTTACCCTAACATGAGGATGTTTCTTTTGAGAGACTGAAAAGCAAAAGGATCACATAATCAATTGTACATCAAGGTTTCAAAAATAATCAGAAATTCAGACAAAGTTAGTACAGAGAAGAATTCTTATGCATAATTTGATGATGAGTACTTTTAGCTTTGGACTTTTTCTTTATGTTTACAGAAAAAACTGATAGAATATACTGTAAAAAAATCAGGAATACACGTTTAATGTAACATAAAGTTAAGATCCCAGTATCAAGTTTATGTTTCCAATTACAATATTATAGGAGCTGTGTATGGTGGCACACACTTGTAATCCCAGTGTTCAGAAGCTGAGGCAGGAGAAGTTTGCGTTAGAAGCCTACCTCAGCAAAGTAGAAAAGCCCACAACAACTTAGTGATACCCTCCCTAAACAAAATACCAAATATGACTGTGCATGTAGCTCAATGGTTAAGTGCCTATGAGTTCAACCCTGGTACCAAAAGAAAAATTATAGGAAAGTGAGCATATAACAAAGTAAACATACTGATTTGTGGAGAACAACATGATCCCTAGACAGAAGAGTAATTCATAACCCTAGGAATTGTGAGTAAAACGTCAAAGCTGCTATTAGAATGTACAGCATATACCATTTGTGGAAAACATTAGAATCATTTAAATGATTATGAGGTGTGTATACTGCTTCTCCAATTGACCTCTAATTGAATAAGTGCAAATTATGACAATTGTTGGTTTTTCCATCTCACATTTTGCTTCTATGTTAATGAAAATGTCTATAATCTCAAGTCATAAACAGACAAGAATGAGGAGACTTCAATATCTTACCATCTTTATTGGATTCCTGAAAATCTCTGCATACACTTCCTTTTCTTTTAGGGACATTCTGGAAAAAAAGAAAAGTTTTATGTGTAATGAGAATTACATTTGCTAAAATAATTATAATATTCAGTATTACTACATGATACATTGGAAAGAATACAGGTTTCTGAATTATTTTGATGTACATTCCAACCCCAATTCTGCCATTTAATGACCTGAATTTTCACATAGGTTGAGAATTATAAGAGATGATAGAGACATCTCCAAACACCTCTCTCCTCACATCCAGTCAGTTATTACACAGATACTGTGATATCCAATAGATCATTTTCTTGAACACAATAATCCTGGGTAAAGATTTGACCCATCAGTAGGTCAGCATATTTTTCAAAATATAATATTTAAAAAATTCAAAGTAATTACTAATGAGTTTTGAATGTTCCTGTGATTTTTATTTTAACAAAGTACCTTTTGAGCTCAGTTTTGAGGACAATTTAAAACTGAGATGGGATAGAGTCCTTTTATTCTGTATGTAAGATACCTGAAGACAAGTGATTGCATACATTTGGCTGCATCTGACAAAGGCAATAATAAATCTTGTAGGCCAATGATGGATGAATGACAGGTCCTAACAACAAATAGAAAACAGAAAGACTAATTAATGAAACCACCATGGAGGCACAGGTGGCTGAAGGAAATATTGAGACTACAGGTTAAACATTTCTAGAAAGGTAAGGAAGGAGAAAGAAACAAACATAAATAGGGAAACATGACAAGTCAAATGAGCATGTGTTTAAGCCAAAGAAGAAAGGAAAGAAATAATAGCAGAACATGCAAAGAAATACAACAGAATTTGGACCAAACAAATAATACTGATAATACTTATTTCGACTACAATACAATTTCTTTCTCTAAAAAATTTTATAATAAAGCACTTAGTTTCATTAATATATATGAAATTTAATTATATAACCATAGCTGTGAACCCTTGACACTAATCCCTTTGGATAGAAAACCCTGCCTATAGGCTAAAATTTTTCATTGGAGTGACCTCAGAGTATAAACCAACCTTGGAATGATTATAATCCAGACAAAACCTGCCTAAATTCAAACTCATCAATTGACTCAAGCTATTTGATCAATAGAATCACTTATCCTAGGAATAACAGCGCAATCCTACTCAAGAGTCCATATGAACAGTAGTATTTATGACCTTTATGTTGGATGAGGACATCCAAATAGTATAACTGCTATTAATGGTTCATTTGTTCAAAAATTAAAGTCCTGCATGATCTCAGTTCAGACTGGAGAAACCTAGGTCGGTTTCTAGCTATTAAAATATTTCTTTCAGTTTAAAAGGACAACAGAATTAAAGCCAATTCTACACTTTTTTCTTAAAATAATGGATGAAATAATCTAAACCTAGTAAACCATTACTTACCTTGCCCTAGAACAGGGTCTTTTAGGATGGAAGAGCCCAGCAATTGCATAACACTTTATTACCAGAGGTTCAACTCCATTTTTTTAACACTCGTTCTTAGTAAACTTACTATTCCTGGTTGTCCTAGTTCTATTAGCCATAGCTTTCTTAACTTTAGTTGAATGAAAAATACTGAATTACATACAACTCCAAAAAAGCCCAAACATTCTTTAATCATTTGCTGATGCAATAAAATTATTTATTAAAGAACCACACAAGCCTCTAATATCTTCCATCATTATATTTATTATTGCACCTTCCCTAACCCTGGAATTTAAAATGTGAATTCCCCTACTCATACCATGATCTTTCATCAACATAAATATGGACGTTCTCTTTATCCTAGCAACCTCAAGCTTAGCCATATGTAAAATCTTATGATTGAGATGAGCATCCAATTTAGAGCTATAATTACAGCAGTATAAGTTGCTGCACAATATCATATGAAGGACCTGGTCATCATTCTACTGACCATTCTGCTTCTAAACAGATAATTTAATTATCAACCATTATTGCAATTCAACAATTCATAGGATTACTACCACCCACATGACCACTAGCAATAATATGATTCATCTCAACACTATCAGAATCAAATCTCAAAACTATCAGAATCAAATTGAGCACCTTTTGACCTGTCAGAAGTAGAAACTTGTATAAGGATTTAACCTAGAATATGCTGTGGGCCTCTTTGCCTTATTTTTCATGGCCTAATATACTAATATCATTATAATAAATGCTTTAACCACAACTCTTTTCATAGGACCACTCTTGAAGCCAAAAATCCCTGAAATCTTCACATTCAGTTTTGCATTAAAAACCCTAGTACTAACTTCAACATTTCTATAGGAATTATACCCATGATTCTGATATAACTCATACAATTAAGATGAAAATAACTTATAACCCCTAACACTAGCTCTATGCATATGACACATCTCCATGCCCATTGTCAGGGCATGTGTATGCCTCAAACCTAAAGAAATATGTCTAACAAAAGAGTTACTTTCATAGAGTAAATAATAGAGGCTTAAACCCTTTCATTTTTAGAACTATAAGAATTGAACTTAATCTTAAGAATCCAAAATTCTTCATGCTACCTTACACATCATGTCCTATTAGTAAGGTCAGCTAAATAAGCTATCAGGACATTCCCCCAAAAATGTTGGTTTATACCCTTTCTGTATTAATTAATTTCCTAATTGCCTCTACCATGAATTTCACCTCATTTTCAGGAACTTTAATTACACTATTTAGTTCCCACTGACTACTTAACTCAGTAGGACTAGAAATAATCATACTAATATGATTATAGTGTTATCCCTATTTTAATTAACAAAGCAAATCCTCAATCCACAGAAACTACATCCAAATATTTCTTAATTTAGGCTGTAGAATCACCAATTTTATACACTCAGGACAATGAATCCTAATCAACTCCTGTAACCAAATTTCACCCCTAATACTTGCTCTAGTGTTGTCAAAAAAAATAGGACAAGCCCTATTTCACCTATAAGACCCAAAAGTTACCCAAAGAGTTCAACTTATATCAGCACTAATCCAACAAACATGACAAAACATTGCCTTAGTCTTCATTATGTTTCAAATTGCTCCCCCAAATCAATTTGTCCATAATGATAATAATAGCAATTCTGTCTAATGTATGAGGAGAATGAGGAGGACTCAATCAAACACAATTATGAAAAATCTCAGCATACTCATCAATTGCACACATAGGCTGAATAATAGCAGTCATTATATTCAATCCCACATTTACTCACTTAATCTGATTATTTATATTATAAATACAATAGACATGTTCATATTATTCCATTAAAATAAAAAACCACCACCCTTTAACTCTTCGACATCTAAAAGAGTTATCCTCTACTAGTTTCAGTAATTTTTATACATTCTAAGTAAACTTCCCCCTCTAACTGGATTGACCACAAAATGAATTATTATCAAAGAATTTGTATCAAATAACAATATCATTATACCTATATCAATACCAGTATTAGCTTTATTAAACCTATATTTATATATATGACTTATTCAGACAACAACCCTAACACTATTTCCATCATCCAACAATACTAAAATAAAATGACAGTTCAATAGCACAAAAATAAACCCTCTAATGCTAACTCTCATAATTACATTAACCCTCTCCCTTTCCCTTATGGCTTAACTATCAATATTAAGCTAGAAATTAAGGTTAAATTTAGACAAAAAAACCTTCAAATCTCTAAAGCAACTACTAATATTTAAATTCCTAACCAAATTTCAGGATTATCTATCTCACATCAACTGAATGCGAATGAATTAAGCTAAGCCCTTAACTAATGATCTTAAGTTTTTTAGACTGATGATATTTAAGCCCACAAAAATTTAGTTGACAGCTTAATGCTTAACTGCATTTGGCGTCAAACTGCTTCACCTGCCACAAGAAAAAAAAAGGCCTGAAATCTGTAACATTGTTAGTAGGAAAAAATAAATTTTTCCCCATTTCCCTCTGAAAGAGAGAACTGGTAATCCGAACACTTAAGAGTAGGTGTAAGTAGAAAAAAGGTATTTTATATTTAATAATACATAGATTAAGCTTCAAAAAATTTAAAAAATTTGATATAAATTCTTAATCTTAGCTCAAAGCTGAAAGAAGTGAGGAGTATTCTGCTACCTACTTTTATTATGGAAATAAGCCTCAGAAAGCACTCTAAGTCCACATTCAAATCTAAAAAAACAGCCAGAGACTCTAATCCACATACAGACTCAAGCTCTGTGGGAGGACAGCAACTTCTGGTCCATTCAAAGAGAATATAAGAAAAAAAACACAACTCAGTGACATATTTATCATCATATAAGCAAGACATTGACAGAAATTTAAAAATTAATAAATGTAACCTGTGGACTCTAGGCAATACTGGAATTTTCCACCCAGCAATTAAGCCATAAACAGAAGCTAAAAAAAGCATTAGCTTTGCATTTGAGTTGACCACAGTCCCAGGTTAAAACAAGTGTTAGACAGTCATATCCTGAATTTTGGTGGGGGGGTCAGTAAGGTAAGAATCTACTTCAAAGTCATGCAGATCCATGAAGGCATTCAAACCCAAGATTTAACTCAACAACCACCACTACTGCATCCTGAGAAAGGAATAAGTTTTAAGGTACAATGTCTAGAAAAACAATTTTTATAAGAAAACAGCTTTCATTTCTATTTTCTAAAAATGAAGCATGCAGTCCTCTTTTTCAAAGAGACACTTACAAACATAGAAACTAAAATGGAGTTTCTATAGTCACAACTTTTTATTCCAAAGACTACACTGACCCTATTTCAGTAATCCCAGCATAGTGGGAATTGTTGCAAGTGACTAATGAGACTCTACCAAAGCAATTGCTTTACACATTCAGTACTAGTAACTTATTTGATGCCTGCTTAAAACTACAGTTCTCTTATATCCAACACACACATTCTCATCTGGCCATTTACTATTGTCTATAAATCCTAAATCCTTTATTTTATTCAAGACTATAAGATCAAGTTGCTATGATAATCTGACCTTATCTATACATCTATATTAACCTACTTACTTATTATTTTTTATAACTATACTGACACACTTACTTAAATCCTATGTTTTACAGTTACATTATTTTCCTTCTATTACTTAGGCTTATTTCTGATAAAACTTATGTCTTACTATCACTTCTCTGTGTTATATTACTTTATTCCTATAGTCTTTAATCTATGTGTCTTGCTGGTTATGAATTCTATCTTGCCTTATACCTATAAACTATACCTATGACTTACTGATTATATTGATCAGTTCACACCATTACACTTTTCTATTTGTGACACTTCCTCACTTTGTTTGCTTCTTATTTGTAACTTTGCTTTCTGATAATACACCAGAACTTGTACCTCTTGGACTTCAAAGAAAAATATAAACCAAAGTCATATTTTCAGAAATCAAAGAGTCTTAATAATTAGCTACCTCAGTCTTATTACTTAAAACACTTCATTATAAAGATATCTTTTTCTCTGCTCATTTATTCATTTTCACAATATATGTAGAAGTCTTTACATCAAACCCTATTCTCAGTTTTCCAAGACACACCTACATTTTAACACATTTTTGAACCTAAAATTATCGATGAAGACATAAAAATTCAGAGTGTATGTTTGAAAACAATGCAATGAAAGTTTTTTATAATTCAAATTATACCACGTTGTTTTCAAACTTTCTACTTGGAGAACTTGATATTATTTGCCAAAAACATCTACTGTTCAAATAGATTAAGAGATTAAAATACCCTTAATGGAAAACACTCAAAAACCAG
This sequence comes from Ictidomys tridecemlineatus, assembly GCF_052094955.1. NCBI lineage: Eukaryota > Metazoa > Chordata > Mammalia > Rodentia > Sciuridae > Ictidomys > Ictidomys tridecemlineatus. The sequence goes on along the minus strand of NC_135494.1, from coordinate 10,156,435 downwards.
TTACAAAAATTGTTCTGTAATTGAATAATTACGAATGCAGTCATACCACTATTGTCAGGTATGTATGAAATAAAAGAAAAACCAACAAATGTATCAAATAATTTCTCAAAGAACATTCACAAATAAAATAACAAGGAAATTCTTGTTAAATTGTAAGACTAAACACTTTAAAAATAAAATTTGCAGCAAGAAAATGAATTTGACAATACGGCATTTACCTTGGTATCAGATTTGTTGTTGCTCTCTTCTGAAGTAGGCTTGATATCACCAGCACCAGGTTCCTCTGCAAATCTTTAGAGGAAAATGCATTATAAAAATGGGTGAGTCCAATTTTTTAAATAATAAACTTTGATGAGTGTTCAGATAACACTATATTAAATGAGGTTTTGGACTGATAAAATTAAAATTTGACCTTCATTTAAAAAAAATTTGTTTTTTTTTCTGCCTTCACTTTTCCCATTCTATGAATCATTCAGTGAAGTCACGCTTAGATCAATTTCAAATTGCCCTAGTGTGAGAATCATTTATCTTCAAACACTGCCTGCCCTGAAGCCTAAGCTGAAAAATCCAATCAGCCAACAACATAAACTTTGTGGCCTGGACTGAAAAATGCTTTATAATCTAGCATGAGGTAGAATGATATACTGCTTCTACTCCCTTGTCTCTCCCTGGATCAGAGTGGGCTAACGTGAACGTGGTAGCCTTGGTGCTTTGGCATGGAAACCACCTATGAAAATGTACCTATTGTTTCCCTTTACTCAGAAATGGCACAGGGATTTCTCTGAAACATGTTAATGGTTTGAAAGATGAATATACACAAGAGAAAATAACAAATGTATATGTTGTTACTGGTAATTTCTTTCTTAGACACATTAAAACATTATAAATTATACAATTCAATTAATTTCCCAGTAAAAGTCTTTCAGGGAGATAAAAGCACTTCAAAATATTCACAGACACTCAGACACTCAGTAGCAAATATGCTCATCTCTTTCTTCCAGCTACTTTTTCTATCTTATGTGTTGTACAAACAAAACTTTACTTTCCCTAGGGACAAAAGTGTTGAAAAATGACAACCTTCAGAGTTTATACACTCTTATTCATACCACATAGTCATAGGGAAATACAGAAAGAAGCACTACAGAGGAGCAGCAAGTTTTTATGTAGTAATAGCTGATATGATAAAACATTTAAATAGGCTATGAATTCACTCATGCTTTCAGAATGAGCCAAACATTGTCTCTCCATATAGAACAAATTCCTTCCTACTTCATTAAAACTATAAAATGATACAACAACAACAAACAAATAAGACATTTACTCATAGAGAATCTACTGGTAGGGCAGAGGAAAGAGCTAAGTGGTAAAGTATTGCATAGAATGAAGGAGCTCTGGCTTCAATCTCAACAGTGAAATGAATAATGATGATGATGCTGACAATGATGATGATGATAATGATGATGTGAAGGAGGAGGATTACAAAAGACTTGTACTATTAAAACTATATAAACTGAGTTTATATTCACCACTCAAAAGGAGTATTTCAATTCATGCATGCTATTAACATTCTAATGTTATTTCACAAAGCAGGGTAGATGAAAAAGACCATTTGATGACAATTTTATAAACTATGACTTTTTAAAAAAATATGTTTTTAGTTGTAGCTGGACACAATTTTTTTATTTAATTTATTTTTATGTGGTGCTGAGGATCGAATCCAGTGTTTATCATGTGCTAAGTGAGCACTATTCTACTGGGCCACAACCCCAGCCAAAACTATGACTTTTTGAGACTTTTAAATTTCACAAAGAAGAGTTTATCTGGTCCCAGGAGAGCAGGATGGTCAATTTAGTACTGTGTTATACAAGATGATGTCAATTTTCTCAATTCTCCTCATAACTGGAAGATGTTTATAGACCTCACACTTCTTCAGCATGCAATCTGTATGTCCTCATGTCCTATACTGATGTAAAAAAGTACTAAAAGTTGAAGACAACAGCTTTAAATGTAGCCCACTCAAAAATAATGTGCCTCAATTTCATGATGTTATGGGTTCAATCACTGGCACCACAAAAGCACTGAGATCTATCTTCTTTTTTGAAATATATTTTTTCCTTTCCTATTTAATTGTAACCTGAATGATTCAGAGATATTTATACATATTCATAATTCTTTTTCTCATTTGTAGTTTTTTTTTGGTACTGGGGATTGAACTTGGGAATATTCAACAACTGATCCATATCCCATAGCTGCTCTGTATTTTATTGACAGAAAGGGTCTCCCTGTGTTGATTAGCACCTAGACATTGCTGAGGCTGGCTTTGAACTTACAATTCTCCTGTCTTAGCCTCCCAAGCTGCTGGGATTATAGGTTTGTACCACTGAACCAAGAGATTTCTAGCATTATTGAAGCAACTTATTTTTAATAGATCAATATTTTGACCTACCAATAAAAAAAGTCCACAACTAGATAAATTCTCTGGAAATTCCTACCAAACCTTTAAAGAAGAACTAACACATATACTCCTAAAATTATTTAATGAAATAGAAACCAAAATACAAAAGGATGAAACCAAGGAAGAAAAGGAGTACAAACAATGCAGGACAGCCTAAATATTCAGTAAGACCTAGAGGCATCAGAAAAATGGTCAAATAAAAAACTCAAGGAATACCTTAGACAGATGGAATAGAACCTTAAATAGACATCAAATTCAAACAGTGAAAGAACACATTGAAAATGAATTACATAAAGACATAAAAGAAGAAATTAAGCATCTTTATCAGGGGATAGAGATTATAAAAAAACAAACAATAATTCTAGAAACTAAGGAAACGATAAACCAAATTAAAAACTCAAATGAGAGTATCACTAACAGAGTGGAGCAAATAGAAACCAGAACGTCAGATAATGAAGACAAAATATATCATCTTGAAAAGAGTCTAGCTAACTCATAAACGCTGGTAAAAAATCACGAGAAAAACAACCAAGTGATATGGGATAACAGAAAAAAAAAAAAAAAAAAACTTAAGAGTCATCGGAATAAAGGAAGGTACAGAGGTTCCAACCAAGAGAATGAGCAACCTGCTGGATGAAATAATTAAATAATTATAGAAAACTTTCCAGAAATAAAAAAAGAAATGGATATTCAAATTGTAGATGCATACAGGACACAAAGCATACAAAATCACAGTAGACCAACATCAAGACACATTGTTATGAAGATATCAAATATACAGAACAAAGAGAAAATATTAAAAGATACAAGAAAAAAGGAGGCAGATTACATTTAGGGGTAAAGCAATAAGGTTAACAATGGATTTTTAATCACAGACACTGAAATCAAGAAGATCCTGGAACAACGTATTTCAAACACTTACAGACAATGGATGCCAACCAAGAATTTTGTATCCAGTAAAATTAAGCTTCAGGTATGATAACAAAATAAAAATCTTTCATGAGAAACAAAAGTTAAAAAAATTTGCAGCCAGAAAACAAGCATTGCAAAGCATCTTGAGCAAAACACTACACGAGGAAGAAATGAGAAAAAATAACCAAAACCAACAGTGAAAAGTACCTCAGTAAAGACAGAGGGCAGGGGGAAAGCCTATAATGGAGAAATAAACTAAATTTAAAAAAAAAGACAAATAATCAAACATGGTTGGAAGTACAAACCATATATCAAAAGTAACTCTAAACGTTAATGGCTTCATCTCTCCAATAAAGCTACATAGGGTGGTAACATGGATTAAAAAAACAAAACCAACAATATACTGCCTCCAGGAGACACATCTGATTGGAAAAGACATACACAGGCTGAAGTTGAAAGGTTGGAAAAAATATACCATTCACACGGTTCTCATAAGCAAGCAGGGGTGGCCATTCTAATATCGAATAAAATCGACTTCAAGACTAAGTAAATCAAAAGGAATAAGAAAGGACATTATATACTGTTAAAAGAAACCATTCACCAACAAGACATAACAATTATCAATATTTATGCACCAAATAATGGTGCTTCAATGTTCATAAAACAAATTCCCCTCAAGTTCAAGAATCAAATAGACCACAAACAATAATTACGGGTAACTTCAACACACCTCTCTCACCATTGGACAGATCCTCCAAACAAAAATTGAAAAAAGAAACTTTAGAACTCAATACCACAATCAATAACCTAGACTTAACTGACATTTATAGAATATATTAACCATCATCAAATGGATATACTTTTTTCTCAGCAGCACATGGACACTTCTCAAAAATAGACCATATATTATGCCATAGGGCAACCCTCAGTAAATATAAAAGGGTGGAGATAATACCATGCATTTCATATGATCATAATGGAATGAAACTAAAAATCAATGATAAAAGAAGAAAGGAATAATCCTACATCACATGGAAAATAAACAATATGTTACTGAATGATCAATGGATTACAGAAGACATAAAAACGGAAATCAAAAAAAATTCTTAGAGATAAATGAAAATACAGACACAACATATTGGAATCTATGGACACAATGAAAGCAGATTTAAGAGAGAAATTCATCACCTGGAGGTCATTCCTCAAAAAAAGAAAAAAAAAACAAATAAATGAGCTCACACTTCATCTCAAAGACCTAAAAAAGGAAGAGCAAAACAGCAGCAAATGTACCAAAAGGCAAGAAATAATTAAAATCAGAGTGGAAATCAATGAAATTAAAACAAAAGAAACTATTGAAAAAACTAAAAAAACTAAAAGTTGGTTCTTTGAAAAAATAAATAAGATTGACAGACCTTTAGCCATGCTAATGAAGAGAAGAAGAGAACTCAAATTACTAACATATGGGACGAAAAAGGCAATATCACAACAGATGCTACAGAAATACAGAAGACAATTAGAACTTATTTTGAAAACCTATATTCCAATAAAATAGAAGATAGTGAAGACATCGATAAATTTATTAAGTCATATGATTTGCCCAGACTGAGTCAGGAGGATACACACAATTTGAACAGACCAATATCAATGGATGAAATTGAAGAAACAATCAAAAGATTACCAACCAAGAAAAGCCCAGGACCGGATGGATATACAGCGGAGTTTTATAAAACCTTTAAAGAAGAATTAATACCAATACTTTTCAAGTTATTTCAGGAAATAGAAAAAGAGGGAGCTCTTCTAAATTCATTCTATGAGGCCAACATCACCCTGATTCCAAAAACAGACAAAGATACATCAAAGAAAGAAAACTAGAGACCAATATCTCTAATGATCCTAGATGCAAAATTCCTCAATAAAATTCTGGCGAATTGGATTCAAAAACATATCAAAAAAATTGTGCACCATGATCAAGTAGGATTCATCCCTGGGATGCAAGGCTGGTTCAGTATATGGAAATCAATAATTGTTATTCACAACATTAGCAGACTTAAAAATAAGAACCATATGATCATCTCAATAAATTCAGAAAAAGCATTCAACAAAGTAGAGCATCCCTTTATGTTCAAAGCTCTAGAAAAACTAGGGATAACAGGAACATACCTCAACATTGTAAAAGTAATCTATGCTAAGCCCCAGGCTAGCATCATTGTGAAAGAAGAGAAATTGAAGGCATTCCCTCTAAAATCTGTAACAAGACACGGATGCCCTCTCTCACCACTTCTGTTCAACATAGTTCTTGAAACACTGGCCAGAGCAATTATACAGATGAAAAAAATTAAAGGCATAAAAATAGAAAAAGAAGAACTTAAATTATCGCGATTTGCAAACAACGTGATTCTATACCTAGAAGATTCAAAAGGGTCTACAAAGAAACTACTAGAACTAATAAATGAATTCAGCAACATGGCAGTATATAAAATCAACATGCATAAATCAAAGGCATTTCTGTATATCAGTGACAAAACTTCTGAAACGAAAATGAGAAAAAACACTCCATTCACAATGTCCTCAAAAAAAAAAAATACTTGGGAATCAACCTAACAAAAAAAGGTGAGAGATTTATACAATGAAAACTACAGAACCCTAAAGACAAAAGTAGAAGAATATCTCAGAAGATGGAAAAATACACCATGTTCATGGATAGGCAGAACTAACATTATCAAAATGGCGATATTACCAAAAGTTCTCTATAGGTTTAATGCAATGCCAATCAAAATCCCAATGACATTTCTTGTATAAATAGATAAAGCAATCATGAAATTCATATGGAAAAACAAAAGACCCAGAATAGCAAAAGCAATTCTAAGCAGGAAGTGTGAATCAGGCGGTATGGGATACCAGATTTCAAACTATATTACAGAGCAATAGTGACAAAAACAGCATGGTACTTGTACCAAAACAGGCAGATGGACCAATGATATAAAATAGAGGACACAGAGACTAATTCACAAAGTTACAACTATCTTATATTTGGTAAAGGGGCTAAAAGCATGCAATGGAGGAAGGACAGCATCTTCAACAAATGGTGTTGGAAAAACTAAAAATCCATATGCAACAAAATGAAACTGAATCCCTTTCTTTCACCATGCACAAAAGTTAACTCAAAATGGATCAAGGAGCTTGATATCAATTCAGAGGCTCTGCATCTGATAAAAGAAAAAGTTGGCTCCCATCTACATATTTTGGGGTTGGGCTCCAAATTCATTAATAGGACACCCAGAGCACAAGAGTTAATAACAATAATCAACAAATTGGACTTGCTTAAACTAAAAGTTTTTTTTTCTCAGCAAGAGAAACAATAAGAGAGGTAAATAGAGAGCCTTCATCATGGAAACAAATTTTTACTCCTCACACTTCAGATAGAGCCCTAAAATCCAGAGAATACAAATAACTCAAAAAATTAGACAATAAGATAACAAATAACCCAATCAAGAAATAGGCCAAGGACCTTCACAGACACTTCTCAGAGGAGGATATACAATCAATCAACAAGTACATGAAAAAATGCTTACCATCTCTAGCAGTCAGAGAAATGCAAATCAAATCCACCCTAAGATAACATCACACTCCAGTAAGATTGGCAGCCACTATGAAGTCAAACCACAACAAGTGCTGGCAAAAATGTTAAGAAAGGGTACACTTGTACATTGCTGGTGGGACTGTAAATTGATGCGCCCAATTTGGAAAGCAGTATAGATTCCTGGGAAAGCTGGGAATGGAACCACTATTTGACCCTGCTATTGCCCTTCTCGGACTATTCCCTGAAGACCTTAAAAGAGCATGCTACAGGGATACTGCCACATTGATGTTTATAGCAGCACAATTTACAATAGTTAGTCTGTGGAACCAACCCAGATGCTCTTCAATAGATGAATGGATAAAACAAATGTGGCATTTATACACCATGGAGTATTACGCAGCACTTAAAAATGTCAAAATCATGGAATTTGCAGGGAAATGGATGGCACTAGAGCAGATTATGCTTAGTGAAGTTAGCCAATTCCTAAAAAACAAATACCAAATGTCTTATTTGATATAATGGGAACAACTATTAACAGAGCAGGGAGGAAGAGCAGGAAGAAAATATTAATATTAAACAGAGACATGAGATGGGAGGGAAAGGGAGAGAAAAGGGAAATTGCATGGAAACGAAGGGAGACCCTCATTGCTATACAAAATTCCATATAAGAGGTTGTGAGGGGAATGGAAAAATAAACAAGGAGAAAAATGAATTACAGTAGATGGGGTAGAGAGAGAAGATGTGAGGGAAGGGGAGGGGGATAGTAGGGGATAGTAAAGGTAGCAGAATACAACAATTACTAATATGGCATTATGTAAAATTGTGGATATGTAACTGACATGATTATGCAATCTGCATTTGGGGTAAAATTGGGAGTTTATAACCCACTTAAATCTAATGTATAAAATATGATATGTCAAGAGCTTTGTAATGTTGTGAACAACCAATAAAAAATAAATAAAAAAATTAACAAAAATAAAAAAGATACTAAATCAGCATACAAAGAGCCAGAACATAAAAAGACTTTTTTGGTTTTTCGCAAAAATCAATTAAAAGGCATCTATATTAACTTCAGATATACCTTAAAAGAAGATGAGGTGAAGAGAAAAAATAATGATATGTTACATGAAAAAAATAAGAACACATTAAAAGAAAAAAAACAGAATTTAACAAAGAGGATTAAGTGAGAAAGCAAGCTGAAATCTCTGTTTGTACAGTAGATAAATAATTGGAGCCTGCAAGAAATCATTTTAATCAGGTAAATGAACGTTCAGTAAAGTTTCAAATTTTTACTTTATTTTTTTTGAATTATTTATAATATCCCTTTAACTTATTGTATGTGGCTATGTTTCACTTAATGATGGCAATGTGGTCTGAGGAATTTGCTGTTTGGCAATTTCACCAACATGCAGTCATTATGAGTGTGTACTTCCACACACTTCAGACATCTCCTACAATGCCAGGAAACACAGACTTATAGGGTCTCCATTTATATGCAGTCTGCTATTTCCCAAAGCATGAGTATGTGGGGTGAGAACTACTATTTTGATTTAAAACACAATGTTCATTATTTGGCAATAAAAAAATTTTAAAAAGATCTGACAAACCTGAAAAAATACCACAATGTTATCTGATTCTAAAATTAAATGATGATATTTATGACAAAACTAGTTACAGCAAAGCTTTGCATCTGGTAGTTGTTCAGCATTTGTTTTCTGAATGAAGAAGTTTAGTTTAATCACTGACATAAATACAAATTTAGGTGTTTTATGTAAAAATACAAACTAAATATCTATGCACCTATTTAAATCATTTTTTCAAAGTGTTTCACAATTACATTTCTGTCTGCATTTAAGAAATGTTTTTTTTTAATTTTTAATTTTTAAAGATAGATAGAGAGAATTTTAATATTTATATTTTAGTTTTCGACAGACACAACATCTTTGTTTGTATGTGGTACTGAGGATCCAACCTGGGCTGCATGCATGCCAGACAAGGGCACTACCATTTGAGCCACATCCCCACCCCAAGAAATGTTTTCACTCACCCAAATTTATCTGTCATTTATGCAAGTGAATTATAAGACATTTACTCATAAAGAATAAATCTACCTTTTTAATTATTTTTTAATCTTGAGGGTCCCACTCTTAAATTAATCTTTTAGACTTCTGTCACCTGCTGATATACAGCCAAAATTTTGCTGAAATAAATTTGTAGATTTTAGTAGAACAAAATGAAACCTACAGACAATTTCCATGAGAACATAATACCAGAATTTATAGTATGAAATTTCAGTAACACATTTTTGCAAACAAAAAGAGATAGACATATGCATAAATAAAATGTTTCCTGAATTATTTTCTTCTGTTTTCAAATGAGAGAGAGAGAGAGAGAGAGAGAGAGAGAGAGAGAGAGAGAGAGAGAGAGCACGTGTGTGAGTTTGTGTGTGTGTGTGTAATATAGTTAAACAGTAAATCTATTAATTATGGGAAAGTATAGAGGGTTTTAAATCCATATATTTATAACCATAATGTACATATTTTGGAGGTGAGGGGTGCAATTTTTGTCCCATTTAATTAAGTAATGTTCTTAATTCAACTATATTTCTCTGCAGCAGTCCCATGATTACCTTCAGAGTAGCCTTATAAAAAGAAAATACTTTTAGTATTTTCCAGAGGAATAGTTGATTTTTCTATGATCTCAAAACCCTTGCTTCTAATAGTAGATCTTCTAGTTTGGGGAAGTGACTTTGCTCTCTTGTTGTATTAATGTGCATTACTACTTCCACTGTTAAGTAAGGAGGAAAAGTGGGGCCAGCAAATACTCTGGTTTTGTAAATCATTTTCTCACTTTTTGTTCTGAAGTCATAAATCATACCTGTCAAGTCATAGAGACAAAAACCTGTTGGTACTTTCACTGCTTCAATGTAAATTCTGAGAGGGTAGAAAAAGAAAGTGAATTTCTTGGAAAAGGTAAAACCTTGAGTACCTAGAGAGGGAATAAAATAAATTGGTGCATAGCCAAAGTAATTGCCATGCCAACTTGACAGGAAAAGTAAAAAAATGCATACTTAAAAGTTTATATTTTACCAGATATAATCTTTCCTTTTTCTCCAAGTTTACCACTGAAAAGTGTTGATGCCAACAATCTTTGGAAGAACATTTTATGAACGTTTTGGGATTTCAAGGCAGCCACAATATACAGTTTTGTATACTTCTCTTTCCATTTCTAACTGGCAAAGCACCAGAATGCAACTTAAGAAAGCACAGACATGACCAAGTGGCAAATCCTCATGGACTCTGTTACATTCTTCAAGTAATGTCTTGGATTTCTTTCAGTGTCAAGGTCATTTAGTTAACTATCAGGATAGGCATCTATCCACATGGTTGACTAGTTTTCTGAGCCGTAAAGGGTAAGTGTAGTATCTTTTACACTAAACAGGCACAAACTAAATTTTAACAAGCAAGTTAGGAAATGCAAAAATTATTTATTATTTCATAGAGAAAACTATAAAACCATGACCATTTTATCCATACTTTCTCAAATAAATTAGGACTACAAAATTAGAAGACATTATATTGGGTTGTCAATATTTTATTTTGGTTGCATATAATGATCAAGTTCACTATCTATTTTGTAATATATTTTGCTGTTATATGCAAATTTGGTTTGTACATTGCCCTTAGTAATATATGCATTTTCTTTTTGTTTTCTTCATTTGTAAATATTCTTTTTTATCCGTTGTTCAAACATTACAAAGCTCATGACATATTATCTTTTATACATTTGACTCAAGTGGGTTATGAACTTCCATTTTTACCCCAAATACAAATTGCAGAATCACATCAGCTAGATATTCACATTTTTCCATAATGGTATATTAGTGACTGTTGAGTTCTGCTATCTTTCCTATCCCCTACTATCCCCCCTCCCCTCCCCTCCCATCTAAACTGTCTATTCATTCTGTTGGTTGACTAAGGAGATTATGTGCATAAAGAGACTGGGGCACTCAGTCTAAGTCTCTTTCCCTTGATTTTCAAATATTTTGTTTTTCTAGAATTTTTTTTATCTTTATGTCCAATTTACTTTCAAATTAATTTCTTAAAAATGGATAGAAGAAGAGACTATAATGTTAAGTGAAATAAGCCAGGTTCAGAAAGCCAAAGATCATATGTATTCACTTATATGTGGAAGCTAGAAAAATAAAAGGGGGAATGGATTTCATGGAAACAAGGTGAGAATAGTAGAGTAGAGAAAAAGATTATATGGAGGAAAGAAAGGAGGAAAATAGGAGGAATTAAGAACAGATTATGCTAAGTGAAGCTAGCCAATCCCTAAAGAACAAATGCCAAATGTCTTCTTTGATATAAGGAGAGTAACTAAGAACAGAAGAGCATGAGAAGAAGACTAACATTAAACAGAGATAAGAGGTGGGAGAAAAAGGGAGAGAGAAGGGAAATTGCATGGAAATTGAAGGAGACCCTCACGGTTATACAAAATTACATACAAGAGGAAGTGAGGGGAAAGGAAAAAATAATACAAAGGGAAGAAATGAATTACAGTAGAGGGTGTAAAGAAAGAAGAGGGGATGGGAGGGGAGGGGAGGGGGCATAGTAGAACAGAGGAGGGGCAGCAGAATACAACAGACATGAGTATGGCAATATGTAAATCAATGGAAGTGAAACTGATGTGTTTCTGCAATGTATATACGGGGTAAAAATGGGAGTTCATAACGCACTTGAATCAAAGTGTGAAATATGATATATCAAAAACTATTTAATGTTTTGAACAACCAACAATAAAAAAGAAAAAAAATATTTAACCTGAATAAAAAAAATGAAGAATGAAATTAACAGCATTATATAATGTATATGTACAAATGTCACAATTATTTTGACAATTGTGTATCTTGCACCAGGAAAAACTTAGTTCTCTGTACTCCCACTAAGAAAAAAATTAAAGAGAACCATTCTCCATCTGTCAAATTAAATAGCATACTTACTAAAATCTCTCTTTTAAGTACCAGAAACAGTACTAACAGCACAAACTACAAAATGATGTCCTAGATTAAAATAGATAGGAGAAAGCAGAACTCAGAACATACTGAGTACTTGTTATTACAGAATTATTCACAACAAATGACAATTAGAAAATGTTGTAATAAGGAAATCATCCTGAATTACAGCCAATGTTAGCGAGAACCCATATTTCATAGTGGAAGGCAATTAATCATCTTGTGGATGAAGGAAACAATGTTGGAGGTGAAGAAGAGGTTTGGAAAGAAAAAGTAGATCCTTGGTATATACATTTTCCTGAATCTTCAGTAAGATACAGACTTGTTACTTTTAAAAATCAATACATTTCTTCACCTTTAAAGTCATTTAAAGTGGATTATCCTATGGCCTTCAGTAACATCAATAAATAACACAGTACTTGATACAGTGACCCCAAAATGTTAAACATTTGACAAACTTTAGTTTAACAAACTGTGTTTTATGGAATACAATATAATCAGGGAAAAGAAAATGGTATTAAAATAATAAATGGTATATGAAACAGACACTTCATGTTGTTTTTGTTTATAACTGGAAATATCCACATAGATGTCCCTGTTAGAATCCTGTGGCAATAAACATTATTTAAACTGAGAAATCGTTAGTGACTGTTATTTGTAAAAGATATAATTTTGTCAATCACGTTTGAATTCTGAAAGTGGATAAAACCTATGTGCATTATCTGCACAGCAGACAGATTTAATGGATCATAATTAAACAGTTTTAAGTAACCAAACTGCATTTGAAATACAAGAATGTTTCTGAGGTATCAGAAATCCTGCTTTATCATAACACTATTGTTAATCCTGTTGGGGTGCAGCATGGTAGAAAAGGAAACAGGAGCTTCTTCAGTAATTTATTGAATATCATAATAAATATAGCCTCTCATCTCCATTGTAAACATGTACCAATTCTCTTTAGAGTGGAGAGAAACTAAATTTTAACTCATTTACTAGAGACACTAGCCTGTCTTTTTTGGTAGGTCTCTTGAGTACAAGAGTCAGCTCTGCTGCTTATTTGTGTTTTATTTATACCTTATATATTTGCATATATTCAAAAACACTTTTTTCTTTAGAGGACATGTTTGCAGTTTCATTTAAAACTAAAATTTAGAACAATACAATATGTTCTACTACCACAGAGTATGAACAATAAAATTCACAAATTATACTTACAGAATATCTCCAAGTAAATAATATTTGTTAATCAAATACTCATTCAACACTTAACTATGTTGTACACAGGAACTGTACAAGGCCCTAAAGATAGAGAAGTAAACCATGAAATAATGGCCCTTGTCCTCCTGAATTTTATCCTCTAGGGAAGAAGACTGAAATTAAACAAACACTTTCATTAATAAACATAAAATCATATTACTAATGATTATAAAGTTAAAGTAAAGGTGATTACCAGCTATAATAGTATGTCAAGTTAAATCAGGGAACATCAGAGGGACATTTTTGCGATGCAACATTTCAACTAAAACCTAAATCATCAGTGAGGTTATGCAGCCAAAATAATGATAAGAATATTCCACAACTGGGGGAGGGGGTAAATAAGGTAGAAAGATCATAAAGGAAGCCAGGATAGTTTTAATGGTTAAAGGAAAAGCCGTATGACAACTGAAGCTCTGGAAACATGCTATTAATAGTTCATACAGTGCACTAAAATTCAACTCCAGAATTAATTAGGGACTTTCTAATAAGTGTAATGAAAACTTATTGAAAATTGTAATGAGAAATTTGGTGTAAATTGTGTAAAGATTATTATTTTGGGATCCATTATGAATACTAAATTACATGGAGACACAAGAATCAGAAAGTCAACCTAGAATATCACTAGATAGAAGATGGTAGTAGGTGGAGGATTGCTTTTGTACTAATAGAGATGTAGAAGATAGAAAGAATCAAGAATCATTTTAGATAAGTTTTTAATATCAAGGTAGGTTTGAGTGGCTGAGTAAGTTGAGTTCATAAGGCTAAATTTTGCAAAAAAGAGGATCTATTTAGATTTGGATAGTGAATTAGTTTATCTCTCTAAAATATAACATGTATAATAAGCCCAAATATCAATGTCAAATTGCCACTTTTTAAGAAGGAGGAACTAGAGATGAGAATAAATGTCTGTGATAGAGAAAATTATTGTATATAAATGAAATTTAGTTACCCAAGTGGATGTGCCTTAAAAAAAAGCTTAAAGCAGGTGTTCAAAGAACATGTCTTTTTTACATAAAGGGATATCAAGCAAATATTTCAATATTTTATGCCATACATTTTCTATGGCAGCTAAAAAAATGTTGCCACTGTAATATAAAAGCATCCAGGGACTACAGTCAGCAAATCGTTGTGCTATATTCTGACACAAATTTCTTTATTAACATAAGCTATAAGCCTGATTAAGGGTTGTGTTTCTTGACATATGATTTGAAGCAATTGAATAAATGGAATTGGAGAAGAAAGAGAAGGAGGAGAAGGAAAGAAATACTAAATCCTAAATCCTATGGATTTTTATTTAATTAGTCTCAGGAACCAAATGGAAATTGGTCTGGAATAAAACTTGAGATCATAATTTTTAAACACTTCATTGATGGTTCCAATGTGCAACAAATGAAGCTACAACCAATGATTTAAAGTGTTTAAGAAAGGCCTAAGAAATAGATCAGAGAGGAAGTTTACAAATTAAAGGGAAGATGGAATTGTAGCAAAGAAGAGTAGTTTTCTAATAAATCAAAATAGAAACTCAATGCATTTCCTTTTATAGTGACAGTATACTCAGTTTACATTTCCACTAATAAAACGTTATTTCCAGAAGGTGAAACAACAGTTGCTGCAGCTGCTGCACTGCTTCTAGGTGGAAGTCATTTCTTTGACTTTAACATACTTAGAGTTTCAGCAAGGAAGACAGGAGAAATGATAATTGAGTTGAAGAGGAGGAGGGCATGACAGGCTGCTCTTCCTCTTTTGGGTCCTCAGTCAGGTATTTTGCACATGTTCTGACTACATGAAGACCTATCACCCAGAGACAGAGTGGCAGGTGACAGGCTGGGCTTTGGGGGCCAGAGAACTCTTTCTCCTTTCTTTTCCTATGCAGGAGAGATTTTCCCTTTCTTATACTCTGAGAAGAACTTGGTTTTTGTGTGTGGCTTACCGAAATGACTGTCATTGTTTTTCAGGCATGTCTCATATTATAACAAGGGATACCAAAAGTGAGAATGTGCCATTTTTCTGAAAACCTTATTAGAAACGGAAAAAACAAACAAACAAACAAACAAACAAAAAACCCAAAAAACAAAAAACAAAATACCCTCTTCTATTTCAAAGGATAAGCAATAATTATTTTTTTAAATTTATGTTAAGTTCTAAAGAGTGTCAAAACAAAGTACATTATATCAATTTCAATTATGTGGCAAATATTTACTGAGAGCTTTTCCGTGTGTGCCCAACACTCTGATATTAACTATTAGAAATTTAATAAAAATAAATTCACATTATCCCTGTCATTAAAATACTCACAACCATTGAAGCAACAAATAAATCGCAAGAAATAATAAAAATAAAGTAAAAAATATATGGACATAAATGCAAATGGATTAGATGTTCAGAAAGAAGATAATCTGATGAAATAAGCATTCAGCTTTGACTTCGTGGTGAAGATTAGTATTCACCTGCTCTTTGAAAGAGGATAATAATACCAAAATGTTCACTTTATTGTAAAGATTAAATAAGGAACTAGGGAAAAGATAATTAAATTCCTTCCTTAATAGATATATACTTTTTCAATATTTTCAGGCATATTTTAAAAACCCTGAATGTGAAAAATGCCATTTTAAATTATTGTAAAGAATATAAGAAGGTTGCTCTTTCAACAAGATACAAAAAGCAAAATTTTCACAATGAAAACAGAATAGATTTGACTAGATCACTATTTGAACGTTCTTGCATCAAATCACATAACACAGACTGTATAAAAATCAAATAACAGACTTGCAAAAAGCATGGGCAATTAATTGGAGTATGGAAGATTTAGAATCATATAAATAATTCAGGAAACCCATGAACTTAAATGGAAATAAAATTACATCATTATCATCACTAAGCTCAAACCTCTTCTTATAAATCTAGACAACACACCAGAGTGGCATGAATCATTCTTGAATTTGTCAAGATTCGTTTTTGTAGATGCTTTTATTGTAATTTTACAGTGGTCACAGACATCTAAAAATACAATATATTTTCATCACTCTCCAAATCATTCTAGACTAGATTACCACTAAATGTTATTTAATGCATCAATTTGAAAAACATTACTGAGTTATAATTTGTTACTACCTAACAATAATGTAGTGAAGTTTCCTGGAATTCTATGTGTTTTATAAATGAAACTTAAAATTTCCTCTGGGAAGTTCATTAGCTTCACCAAACTACCAAAGGCTCCTATGTCACATACACACACACAAAAAAAAAAAAAAAAGAAAAAAAAAAAAGCAATTGAGAATCACTGAACAAAATGTCAATGTGAACAAGATGTGATAACAATTGTAGAGAAAACAGTTACAGTCAAAGTGATGTAGGGTATGATTTGTAGGAGTTTCTAAAAAAATCTCATGAAATAATAGACTTTTATGAAATCATACTCATTTCTAAGAATCTTTAAATACAGGGGCTGGAAATGTGGCTTGAGCAGTAGTGCACTTGCCTGGTATGCGTGCGGCCCAGGTTCTATCCTCAGCACCACATACCAACAAAGATGTTGTGTCTGCCGAGAACTAAAAAGAAATATTAAAAAATTCTCTCTCTCTTTCTCTCTCTCCTCTCTCACTCTCTCTTTAAAAAAAAAGAATCTTTAAATACATATGTAGAGACATACCAAAGTAATAGTAGTTTGTCTCTAGAAATAGGGAAGGTAAATAGGCCATAAGAAGGTAGACAAAGACTTCATATTTATCTATGGTATTTTAATTCTTTTATTTAAAATGTAAAGAAAAACTGTTGCCCTTTTTAAAAACTATAAATTCTGGGTAATGGGCTCACTAATGCTTATAAGTTTTATTTTTTAAAATCTCTCAAATTTTAATAAATTTTGATTCAAGATAAGATACTGCCTATAACATAATATAAGATATATAATGTTAACATATATATAATGAATACTTCATAACGTTTAGGAATTTTTGTTATTGTTATTAAAGAGTCAACTGTTTGGAACTAAAAAGTGGAAAGGGCGAGTCTTTCAGGTGAGGAAAACTTCATGAGTAAAGACCTGCTAAAAAGGAGTTTGGCAAAAATCAATAAGATATTGTCAATAAGTCTCTTCGTCAGTCTTCCAAGCTGGAGATATTTTTATAAGCTATTTATCTTACCATTTCCTGAGCCAGAACATAAGGTCCTGACTTCGTAGTGACTAAGGATGTGGGTAAAGGCAGCCCTGAGAACCCTGGAAGCCCGGTGCAGACCTCTGGTTTTTATGGGTTAAGGGGACTGAGCATGCAGAGCAGAGCAGGGATGGTGCCAACTGACTCACAGGGGAGGAAGCTCATCAAACAGGATGCCTCACTGAGCAAGAACCCCCAACCCTGACAGTGTTCTTGCTGAGGAGGGAAGATCCTGTTCAAGGATGTTGCTGAACAGGGTGAAATACAGAAAGGAAGGCTTTGTATGAAAAGCATTTGGTTTGATAAGGAAGGCAGGCACATGCCAGTGTGTGGGAGTAAAAAGTGTGAAAAAGCCACCCTAGCTCCCTGACTTTCTCTTTCTATCTCTCCCTCCTCCCTCTCTCTTCTCTTCTTCCCTTCTTTTCTTTCTTTCTTCTTATGTCTGCAAGTTATTTTCTCAAAAGTTGTGCCAAAGAAGAGAATTAAAGATAATTAAGTTAGGAAGTAGTGATATAAATTATCTTCTCTTGGAAAGTCACAGTATAAAGCAGATATTAAATGCTTGCAGGAGTCCTGCTTCCTTTTTCAACCTCTCATCTCCCCAACTGGTTATTAACATCTCCTAGAACTTATATTCTAAGCAAATTTAAGAGACGCTATTTGAATGCTTGAATAAATCAAAACAACTTTAGTTATTTTCAATAGGGGAAATTTTCATAAACACCTGGTTTGCATTTGAAGCATGACACCAAAGGATGATTATAAATATATTAGAATACATAAAGCTGGATGAATTTCCAAGGCAGCAGGTTACCTGCGAGGTATGGTCATTGTCAAAAGTCCCTTTGTGCTTTATGATCCTGTCAGAAACCCTCAGTTCTCCCATATGTACATATATGATGCTCTTTTTCTCCTTGTTAATTGTGCCATAAATAATTTCTTCTTATCTGCATATTGATTACAGGGTAATGAATGCCACTTCATATTATATGAAATACAAATCAAGCTCTAGACTCCATGAGATAATTTTCTTGGCCAAACTCCCAGGCCCTGTACTTGGGATGAACTTCAATTGTGTCTCTAGGGTTAGTGAGTGTTATGTTTCTAAGTGATGATCTGTTTATTTCATGCCACATTTGCAAGCTTTCTTGTCCTCATATGTACCATTAAGCATTATATTGAGAAATTTTAAAGGTTTTTAATTCACTTTATTTCTGTAAATTTTCTTTATTCAAATTTATCTTAATATACAATTTGTTCATACCTCATCTCTAGAGAGGGCTTTGCGGTTGCTCTTTCCCTACTGGGTTTTTGAATGAGAAAAAAAAAAAAAAGCAGGTACACTTCAAAGTTGGCAAAGACATGTTTTCTTCTCTTCAATCTTTAACACTTTAACATTCTTGCTCCAGTGAAAACAAGGGCATCTTTGCAGATGTACCAAAGGAGATATCTCATTAATTGACTTTTGCTCTTTATAAAGTCACATATCTCTGACAATTTTTTTTGTTATGTTAGTTCCATTTCCTCTTTCTTTAAGTAAAACTTGGGGTGTCAATTACACATTGGAAATTTATTTGATATCAGTAAGAGAAATATTTCCGTCTGAAAGATATTATCTTTGAAACTGAGTCAGGCTTCATGCTGAGAAAAAAATCAAGTAGATATAACAACTGCTTAAGAAGTCAAACTCATTGTTCAAAATAGTATCAAACACAGAAGCAGCAAACAGTCAAAGTGAGTGACTGGTAGAAGCATTTTCCTTTGACAATTTTGAATAGCTGTATCTTTATTTCAGTGCTAAAGTGCTATATGCATTTGATTTCTAATAATTTCTTCTTATATCAGTGCTTAAATAATTTCTTCCTAAAGGATAAAAGATAAGCACTAAAAATTGTATTTTTAACATTAAAGTTGAAATACTTTACCATGAAATTTAAATCACATGTGACTCAAAAGAATTTAGAATATTTTTTGTGGTCTTTGGTTACCAAATTCTTCGAACTTTTTAACCTATAAACATAAAATTATGAATATAATAAATAAATTTTATATTAAAATTTATTAGAACCTATGTAAATTGAAAACTTTGAAAATTGTAGGTTTGGGGGATAGAACATGTTTCCATCCATGTTATGAATCTTATCCTTTACTATTAAGAAAATAGATAGCAACAAGGTTTTTAAATGATTATATAGTCTAAATTGCAAAGTCGTTCTGTAACTTCACATTTCACATCCACTTTTTAAGATGGAACCTGGTTTTAAAAATGGGACCCTGACACAGCTGGCCCATGAATGGTTGCCTTTTTAAATAAGCCAAAGAAGAAATCTTGCATGATGATAATGATGCAAAGTAAACCCAATGTGTATCCAAAACACATATGAAGTGAAAGGAAAATATTTCTATCTTTTGTTAAATTGAGAATCCACAGATGTAAGAGAAACTTTTATATTTCATGGTTAAGTTCAATTGCATTCTTGTCGGTTTTGGTGCTCTCATTAAGCTCATTATTGAAAACATACAACTATTTCTCCTCTTCTTTTATCCTCTTTCACTACATAGATTTCAGGCCCTAATTATGTTTTGTTCTCCTGACCTCATCATGCAAACAGGGATGGTATAGCTAGACAAAAATATTTTCTATAGAGACAATAATAACTTTAAAAGACTACACTGGTATTATTTCTCTTGCCTAATGTGAAAATACATTTTTTAAAATGCTGCAGGATTAATGAGTTTTTCTTAAATTATTTTTATTTTGTGCCTCGAGTATTTTAATATTTTTAATGTACTTCATTCAGTTACTCAGGAAATGATTGTCTAGGTTGTCGTTTTGTTCATGGCTTCCCAACATAATTTGCATTTAAAGTATGTTACTTGTACTATATGTAAAAACTCATAACTTGCTTGCAAATCACAATATCTACAAAACACATATTTAAATTATATACATTAATTGTGTGTGTGTGTGTGTGTGTGTGTAAACACACTGCCATCAAAAAAATAAATGTAGATATATCTCCAACTTGATCTGCTGAGACACTGAGTTTAAGAGAAAATCTGTATACTTTCAAAATTTATAATAAACTAATATTTCTCAGAAAAATTCAAAATTGTAGGTGATTCAAAAAGTTTTACTTCCTGTTCTAGCAAATATGCTTCTAAAATATACCTTAAAATAGTGTTTTCTGCTCTGAGTCTTTTCATCTCTCTACTTACTCTTCATTTGAGATACTAAAAAGCAGTAACAGAGACTACAGTACAGTTTGAGAGTAATGCTTTCCAAGCAACTATCAGCTGGGGAAAGTCTTCCAGATTGTATCACATCTTAGAACAACACAGATAATTCAGAAAGAAGAGTAAAGAAACATTTTTTGTCCCTATTGAGATATCTTGTGGAATCAAGTTTCTCACAGTTAGCTATATCTGTGTAAAGGCAAGGCAGAATGAAGAATCTAGATGATCCCATCCTCAAGGAGTCACTGTTACACCTACCTGCCAGTCTTTCTTCTTCTGACACTCTCTGTCCAGTAAGTGATTTTTATATTGTTCTTTCTATTTATTGTTTTGATGATTTTGGTAAAAGACAATAGGATTGAATGGATATATTTCAGTTTTTCTATTTAAACTTGAAAAAACTACTTATTGTAAAACTTGGAAATTTTTCTATCTGAAAAATGAAGAACTTAACATTCATTCATCTTTAAAGTTGTTATAAACAACAAATAAGTTGATTCATATTAGTTTGATACATGATATACACTTAATGCTTATCAGTCTTATCGGTTATTAATTTCTAAAATGTTAATATGTTTGAACATCTTGATCTTTATTACCAGTAATATCAGGAGTATAATGCCAATTTTATATATTATTTTATAGATTAAATGAGCTAGTATATGATTTGACCCTTTGCCTAGTGCCTGGCATGTAGTAAGAGCTCAAAAAAAAAGTTACTTGTCCTTTTTGGAGCAATGATAAAGCTCAAAAAGATGCACACTGTGTACCACTTTGCTGGATATCTCAGATACTTATTCTCAAAAATCAATTCTGTAATCTAGGTTAGTTGTGAGCAGTTGTCTTTAGAAAAAAAATGGTAGAACTAAAGAATTAGTAGAATTTTTTTTTAGTTTTCTGACTTCTACCTTTATTCTTTCTGGAATATTGCTTACTCAGGCCTCAGTCTTAGTCATGATCATCCTATGCACCAAGAATTTCTCCATTTAGAAAGCAAATATCCTTAAAATATGAGGGGGAAAATCAAAATTCAAGAGATGTTTATACCATAGGTTAAAATAGCATTTAAACTAGTTATCTTTAGAACTAAAGCATAGGTTGATATTGATGAAGGAAAGGATTTTGGAGGAAGAATTTTACATTCTTTAAAAAGGGGGTCACTTCAGGAATATTGGTTTCAATCATGTCTAACAATTTGACCTGATGTATTTGCATTCACATATTCCAGGAGTTTAAACAAATAGGCAGAAGCTTGCCTTTGACACAATGTGTGTCTATGCAACAAAAATCTGCTGAGAAGAGAACATTTTAATTCAAGCATCCAAATGTCTAGCTTCCAAGTGGGCATTTGGCATCACTGCAACAAAACATCTGCATGGCTAAAATTGCTCTCTTCTTTACTGCATTGTTTGGCAGGACCTTCCAAAAGATTGGTGGAATCACTTTACCAAGTTCCAAGATAGAATTCAAACCATATTGCCTATATGCTTTTCAAATGTCTTGTGGAATAATGTTGCAGAAATATATAAATAGATAAATGACTGGATAACAATAAACAAATGAATAATTCATACACAGGAAAGGTTCAGGCAGCGATATTTACA
Organism: Ictidomys tridecemlineatus; assembly: GCF_052094955.1. Lineage (NCBI taxonomy): Eukaryota > Metazoa > Chordata > Mammalia > Rodentia > Sciuridae > Ictidomys > Ictidomys tridecemlineatus. Next base: position 10,134,222 of record NC_135494.1, on the reverse strand, counting down.
CATATGGTCCTGCTAAGTGAAAATGATATTGTTGTACCCAAATATAGTCTCAGTACCAGAACTAGTGAATGTTTTATTTCTCAGAAGGTCAACAGGATATTGGTTGCCAAATTATAATAGCTGTATCCCAATTATTAGTGGCAAAGTCAGAAATGGCAATGAATGATCGTGATTCTAACAGTCTCAATCCTACTTTGAATGAGTTAATCAGAAGGCATACACCTCTCTGCAATGTCTCAAATATGACATACTAAATTTGATGTTCAGATCAATTTTTCTTAAATTCTTGTGTACTGTAAATAAATATTTATGGGGAGTATCAGGGTATATTCACGTGTTTTTCAACATGTTGTTATCCTTTTTGTATCTCAGCATAGTTTCTGTTTTATTGAAGAGCATTTAATTTTCCTAAGGGTACAGACCTGACCAGTAAAACCAATCTTTTTGCAAGATTACTAGAACTTTGTTTTTCTAAAATATAAATGCTTACTTTTTTGAAGGGATTTTTTTATAATCCTGATTGTCCCAAAGTTCTCTCCCATATTCTTCTTTTTTTTTTTAATTCTAGACACAGCCATACCAGACCCATTTACAAATAATTACATTTTGTACATCCTTAATATGGTTTATTTAGCATCTACAATCAACACAACTTAGCTACAGAGAGAGAAAGACAGCATGCATTATAAAAGTGAGAGAAGACATCTGAATAGTACCATGAGATACCCACAAAGAAGCAAGAATGTTACCAAATCTGCATTTGCTATCAGTACCTGATACACTACCACTTGAACCAAATCCAAACCGGTGCTTGGATTTCTGATAAGACTGCATAAGTGAGAGAATACTGATTTAGTAATTCAACTGCTCTATTCTTTCTGCTGTTGATTATATAAATGTAATAGAATGCAGCTAATCTACCCCTTCTGTCACACATTCACTTTGAGTTTAACCCAAAAAATCCCAAAATTTTTCCTGTGAAACTCAGACTTTAATTATTTCAATACTTCAAGTTAAAAAGCATTCATTTAGAGTGAATTTCAAATCAGACCTTTCACAATTATTTTTATTGAAATGTTACATAGAATTTATGCTTTACAATTTCATTTTTGACAAATTTCTTACATGTTTAAAAGGTGATTATAATCATAATATTTCAGAGGTCATTCTGCATATAGTTACAGAGCTGAAAAAATCCTTTAAGAAATATCTAAAATATTTTTAATTCATTTTAACACATGAATGAAGGATAAATATCATGGGCATATGTCTTAAATATATTGTTAAACTCTAACAACAAAAGTTTAAAACCATCAACTGAAAAGTATATTGTTTGTTTTTAAAGAACACTAGGAAAATATTTTGCAATTATTGAAGAAAATTAAACTATTCAACTGTATATTTATATGATTAGTTTTGAAAATATATTTTCATTAGAAAAGTGAATTTCTGTTGTGAAATGTGCATTTTTAAATAAACTATGAGAAGATAAATGGTTACCTCATTTTTTCTCAAATGTGTAAATTCTATTATCAACATACATACTAATATACATTTTGACATAGTTTCTTAAATATTCCTTAAGTGTTGTTTCCTTTTAATAATTAATATCCACTGGGGAAAAAAACTAAATTTATTTATTTTTTTTCTCTTCTTTCCATCTACAATCAATCTTAAGTGAGAAATCATTCTTGGAATCCATACTTTAAAACAGCAAAGAAAGAAAAAGTTATAAAATACTTTGGGGGTTAAAATCTGTATCCCAATCAGTAAATTTTATGACCTAAAGTGAGTCCCCTGTGGTATCATTTATTATAGCTAAAATGATTGGAACTGGGGGCCTATGACACTATTACTTGTTTCTTCAGATTTATTGAAAATTAGCAATTCCATTTATATCTATAAGATTTCAGAGATTACACTGTTATAGACTAGAAAATTGATAGATATATGAGTCTAGTGAATCTAGCTGTACCAACTAATACACCAACAGAAAAAATTTAGAGGTTTTTACTCCTAAAGGAGTTAATCTTTGGATAAAGAAACATTTTCAAGTGGAATGTGAAAAATTATTGAATCTATAAATTGTCACTGCAGCAAAGTTAAAAAAAAAAAAGGAAAAAGAGGTGAGGGGACCAATGGCACAAATCTAACATGTGTGAGAAGGAATAAAAGCAAAAGTACCAAAAAAAATTGTACTGTCACTTGATTTGCTTGTAAAATTGCTCAAGGTTATTTATTACTCAAGTACAGTTGCTGTTGGCTATGGGCTTTTTTTTTTTTTTTAGCTGCCTTGCCTCAGATAGTCTAAAGTGACTTGTGAACATTTGCACATCTTGAATCATGGATCACACATCACATATCCCTCCTAACCCTGGCACAAAGTAGACATACACTAAATATTTATTGTTCTTTGTTTTAATAAGTCAAATAAACCTATATACACTGCCTCTGATGTATGCTAATGCCAGAGATATCAGTTTAGTTCTCAAATAATTGTATAGAGATGGTTTGTTTTCTAGGAAACTTGAAAATATTGTAGAATTGTGGCCCTGTGGTCTATGTCTTTCTGACTTTACCAGACAAAAGGTTTTATTAAATTATAGTATAACAATATATACTAGTGAAATTTCCTTATTACTTTGTTCCTTGTTTTACTATTATTTAATTAAACTACAAAATACACATATATCTATAGGGGCAGAGGTGCTGTTTAACATATAGCAAGGTACACTGATTTTTGGAAGCCAGCATCTATCTGGATAGGTCTGGGTTCATGCTAAAATCAGTGGTTAAGTATTTTGAATAGTCATTCTTGTTTTAAAGTGCATTATAAAAATACCAAAGGAATAAAATGTTGATTCTTTACCTTGCAAAACATTAAAATTTTTTTGAAATAAAAAAAAAAATTCCTCTCCTCCCCATACACACACTTGATAAGAATAATAGAATTCAGGACATCACTTGACCTGGAGATGGAACAGATATCCTAGAAGTAAAGGTTTTTGTGTTAAAGGATGATTAAGTTTGGTGAGGGGAATGTTTCCTATAAAGAGTAGGAAATGTATAGAGGCTAAGGAGTAGGAAATGTATAGAGGCTATGATAAACAAATACTATTATTTTCTTTTGACTGTGCAATTGGTAAACTGGCAGTAATCAATATGGAATAATCAAGAAAAGTGATAGTGTTATCATTCAGTGGTTAATAACTCCTCTGATTGTCAACCTGATAGCTGAAATAACTGTAGGAAAATTTGAACTACTCTTTTTAACCATTCCTGATCACTGTTATAAAACAATGTTGCAACTTAGAATTGAAACAGCTAACCACTTATACCCGTTCTTTTCAGTAAAAAGTTAACTCTATGTTAAAGTTAAAGTGGAGTTTTCAGACTTGGTTTAATGTAGCATTTCTCTCCCTTATGCTTTTTTTTTATTATGGAAAGTTTTCAAGTGACAGTGTGTAGGAAAAAAGTACGAGTGAACTCTATAGCTCCATGAATACCTTTTTAAAGCAAAGTCCACATAATTTCTTTTTTTTTCATTAAAATTCATAACATGAAAGCCAATTTTTGTTTTCTTAGCAACAGAAGAAAATTGTTTGTTAAGGTCTTTACATGCCAGCATATCGCCTTTTCCTTGGTATAATACTAAGTGACAGCCCCATATTTAGCAATTTTAAACCAGGTCTTAGATTTATAGCCGACATGTCAAAATTTATGATAAATGAAATAGATGTTTAATGACACCTAATGTGTAGTAATACAGGGTAATATAGGCAGTTTGGCTTAGTAAAGACTTGCAAAAATAATGCCACCAGATCATAGCAGCTGAAAGCTTAGCATAATTCCATAAGATATTCTGCTTCAGAGAGATTTCATAACAGAAAGATGAAGAAAATAATACATTTACTTGAGAATGTGAAAATTACCTTGGAAATTATTTTGCTATTTGCATTCCATCTTGGAATATTCCAAGATATTTTGAGCTTAAGTTTTTTATTCTTTATGTTTATTGAAGGTTCTTATGTTTCATAAGAATAAATACATGCTTATTTCTAAGTAAGCATACCTCTGAATTTAAAAGAACATTGAAAATTACTCTAAATAAACATCAGATTACTAGCCCATCTATTTATGCTCTAACATAGTGTATATCAACCTATGTCAAAATGTTCTTTATCTTAAATAGTTAATAGAACTAACCCTTTACTTGAAAATAGATGTAAGTATATATATTTGGAGAGTAAATAAATAAAACATAAATCATTAATGATTGTATTAATTATCTATTACCATCTTATCTTGAAATGTTTCCTTACCATTCTTTACTTGTACACATAAAACTTATTTTTTTCTGACAAATGGAATTTTGCAATATTTTGGAGTCTCTAACATGGATTTGCAGCAACCACTATACCCTTACTCAAAGAACAGTCTTATTTAAATGGACACCATCCTTCTAGACAGAGCAAATACAAAGAAAATAGAGGGAGAGAAAGAGAACATTAGCCCAGCAGGAGAGGTCAGCTACAAATGCTCTAACTAATAAGAACACGAGGTGTCTTAGAGGAGGAAGAATAAACAGCTAGAGTTATATATAGAGAAATAGATCTGTAGGTGTTACTAAATAGGGGTTGAACAACCAGTAATTGAAAGGATAAAAACGTTGTGATCAGAAAAGTTTTCAGGAACAGACTATATTTATGAGATTCCTTATTATAGTCAATTAGGATATAAAACAAACAAACATAACCTGAGTACAGATTGACTAAGCTTGCATGGAACTAATGGAAGGATTTTCATTTCTTTTCCTATCTTTTATGTAAAGGGTCAGAGGGAAAAAGAAAGAAGGGGTGACAGTGGATTCAGGAGGTGGCAGAAATTCATTCTTATAATGTGTAGCCCTCTCTCTAATTTTCCCTTCTCAGAACAGACTCCATCCCTGTCCACCTAATTCTTTAACCTAAAGTATCAGACACAGATATTTTCTGTGAATGTGTTTCTAGTAGAAATCACCAAGGGCACTGAGTTCAGGAGATTCTTGGCAAAAGGGGAATACTATTAAACAAGATGAAGTAAGATACAGAGTTTCACAGAAAGAAAGCAGTAGAATTTTCAAGTTCCTCAGAGCCATGGATGCAAAGTTAAGGTCAAGTCCAGGTGGATCGCTGAGGAACAGGATAACACCATCTGAATATAGTTTATATATTTATATTAATCCACCCCCCTATGCTTCTCATAAATTATTTCCACATCATGATCACTTTTTGCAAACATTTTTTAGTTGGCCGCATATCATTGTGCTAAAGTATTATAGCTTTTATATCCAAATTTGGTATGTGTTTCTAGATTTTGGTTTGTTTTATCTTTGCTATTTTAAACAAAAGTTATATCATTATTTGTATGTAAGTTAGGCAAGCAAGTCTAATTACCTCATCAGGTTGAAAAATAAAATGCTTGCAAGTTATGACATATATTGTGAATCTGTGTAATACAACTTATTAGTAAATAGCATTTGTATTAAGTTTCACTGTCACCTGCAGAGTACAAATCTGTTTAATTATACTATTGCCAACATTGAGTATTTTATTTTTGTGTTATTTCACTCTTTTAACATTTTAACTACTGAGTATAAGGATATAGTCAAGGTTCTTTGTAACAACTTTCAGCTGTCCCAGTTTGACTTGAGAGTTAAGAGTCACTAAAAAAATCAGCAGAAGAGGGTAAAACTTGAAAATTTGAACCAGGATTTTGGCATTAATTAGAGTTAAGGCATATTCCTTACTTTTGTTTCATATAAGTGAGTTTTTTTTCACATCTTTCTAAGGGGAAATAAAGTCTTTACAGAGGTTGTAAAAGGAGACTGAGAGAGGAAAAATGGTTGGTTAGTAAGTTAGATATAGTATATATCATAGCCAAGTGGCACTACATGGATTAAGTTGCTATGGTCTGAATGTTATTTCCCCCACAAAAAATTAAATGCAGCTGGAAGAAGAGGTGTCTAGGAGGGGAACAGTTAGTGATGATGGAGTTCTCAGGAAAGACACTAGTACTCCTATAATTGAGGAACAAAAGAGCTGATCTGTCTCTTCCACTATAGACCCTACTAGCAATTACCATATCTGAAGCAGATAGAGAAGCCTCACTCTTAGGTAGACATGAATGGGTGAGCAGATAAGACAATGAAGGGTGACTTATCTGAAATACAAGCCCATGGAGCATGCAGGCTTGGTAAGTTATAACTTTCCCAGCCATAATTACATTTCTTTTCAAAGACACATTCACACCCTACGAGGTCTTCTGGACCATTCTTCATCACCAAAACTATCAAAACCTCCATTCATCCTGACTATTAAAACATTAAGACCCTCACAAATAAACCTTGGTGAGGACATTTAGAAGACTAGAAAACAATTTAGGGGGCAAGAAATTGAGGCAAAACAGAGGAACTAAATTTTATAAAATCTCCAATTCTGTGAGGACCGTACCATATCTTGGAGGCCATCATGTACTTACTATGTGGCCAGGTAAAAGTCAAAATGTGGACCTGGGTGGGACTCTCTGAAAACTTCCCTGGGGCACCCAATAAAACCAGAGGGCAGGAGGGGTGCATTGTCTTTCTTTTCTCTGAGAGGACCCACTCTTTCCTTTCTATCCCTTCTAAAAACCCCTTTTTTCCTTCTCTATCTCTTCTAAAAATTTATGTCTGTTACTTTGAGTGACCTGACTGAAATCTTTCTGATGATCACAAGAATCAGAATTGAAGAGGAGCTTCCACACTGCCTCATTTTCCTGGCAAGTCTCTACCCCATAATACTCACCAGACACCAGACTCTGTTTGTCCCTTGATCATGGACTTTTAACCTCCAAAAGTCTGAGCAATATATTCATGCTGTTTATAAGCCACCCAGTTGAAGTTATCTGGTACAGCAGCCCTAATAAACATCAGCTGAGATTTTAACACATCCAAGAGCTGACCAAACTACTTTGACTCAAATCAGACCAAAAAAGAAATGGCCCCTCAAGTCAGGGAAGGCTGGGAAAGAAAACTATGGTGCTTTCTCTAAAGTAGTGATATAGGACCAAGAAATGTCCCACAGGGGCCAGTGAAGAGCCATAAGAAGTATTGATCAGTGTGACCATACAGACTTCAACCCAACAAATATCAGGAAAACTAGAAAACAGGATTCATGGAGACTTTCTCTGCCTTTGTAATTTTTTCCTAAGCCGCTTGTTCCAAATGAGGTAGAAATCAAGTTAACAAGGTTAACTCAATTAGGATGCAGCCTTATCCACATGACAAGATAACTCCAGGTGACTGTCACATAAGCTGTATATAACAAAGAGAGAAATTAATTACAGTAGATGGGGTAGAGAGAGAAAATGTGAGGGAAGAGGAGGGGGGATAGTATGAGATAGGAAAGGTAGCAGAATACAACAATTACTAATAGAACATTATGTATAATTGTGGATGTGTAACCAGTGTGATTCTGCAATCTGCATTTGGGGTAAAATTGGAAGTTCATAACCCACTTCAATCTAATGTATGAAATATGATATGTCAAGAGCTTTGTAATGTTGTGAGCAACCAAAAAAAAAAAAAAAGAAAAAAAAGAGACTGTAACATAGAAATAATGAAAGTCAAAATGTTTTTAAGAGTGATAAATTCTATTATTTAATTGTACAGAACCTGGGACTTAATCCCCCAACCCTTTTGCTGATAAAGCACAGAGTAAAGAGAAATAGTCTCACTTTGAATACACAGTTGGTAGGACACCAGGAACTTTAGGATATAAGAAAAATGGAGACAAAGAGAGACAAAGGAAGATAGAAGAAAAATATTAGTTTTCTTTAGGCCGAGGTCATATAAGTTACTGGCCCTTTCTAGTGGTAGAGTTGCCTGAATATTAGCAGTACACATCCCTCATCCCAAGACTCCAAAAGAAAGCAGTGAAATCAAGAAGCAGAGAGAGATCTTACAAAAAATAATTCTGCTTCTATCAGATCAATTTCTCCTTTGTGGCTTTTTGTAAGCATTATGGGATGGAGTTAGAACTTCAGTCCATGCATATTAGAACACCTCTCTCATTTTATGGCTCAGCATTAAGGATCGACTAAAGAAAAAAATAAACTCTATCTTTCAGCCTAGATGTCTTTAATGATACATATTAACTATAAAGAATGGTGAGTTTCATTGTGACAAATTGGTACCTGCGTAACACAAATTGATCAATTTTATTACCCATAACTCTCTTCTGTTTCCTCCTTCCCTAGATAACCTCCTTCTACCCTTTTGGTTTCCTTTCTACTTTCATGTCATCCCCCCTTTTTTTCCAACCTCTTTTCCTACTGATACCACATATGAGAGAAAATGGATGGATGGTACTTGTCTTTCTGTTAGCCTGGAAACCTTGCTGGGAGATGTATATGAATCACATATTGACTGCAAGGAAATGGAGAGATTCTCTGAGTATTTTATTTTTCGTCACTCATGTCTATTTTGCACCATGTTTGCCTGTTTCTATAACTAACTACAAATGACTTTTACATCCTAATAAAAAGAAAGATAAAGAGATTTCTTTTTTGTTCCATAGGCACTGAGGATTTCATGTTCAGTCGAAGCTAAAAATGGGCAATAATGTACATGTAAGAGATTTTGTTATTTCTAATGGTTTAAATTTGTGTTCCATAAATTGAAGTTTGACAACCTAGATGCCTTTCAATGGATGAATGAATAAAGAAACTGCGGTATATATATACACTATGGAATTACTCAGCATTAAAACAGAATAAAATTATGTTATTTGCAGGTAATTGGATGGAGTTGGAGTTGGCTAAGTGAAGTAAGCCAATCCCAAAAAACCAAAGGCTAAATGTTCTCTTGGATAAGTGGAGCTGATCAATAATGGGAGGGACATGGGGAAAATGGAGGGACTTTGATGGGGCAAAGGGGAGGGAAAGGTGGAGAGGAGGAATGGGGATAGGAAAGATGGTGGAATGAGATGGACATCATTACCCGAGGTACATGTATGTCTGCATATATGGTGCAATGCTACATCATGTTCAACCAGAGAAATGAAAAGTTGTACTGCAATTGTGTACAATGAATCAAAATGCATTCTGTTGTCATGTATACCTAATTAAAATAACTTAATTAATTTAAAAAAAGACTTAGCAAAAAATAAAAAAATAAAAAATAGAAGTTTGCCAGTATGAACTCTTTCTCAACATAAGACAGAATCAGTCTCTCTCTTTCTCTCTCTTCCTCTCCCCCAAACACACATACATGCACGCTCACTAACTGCTAACAGGTAACACACCTACATACTTCCTAATGACTTTATCAAATATACTTGGTAATTTGAAAACAAATGCCTCACCAAAAGACATTTTTAAACTTACATAGGCAATTTATAGCTGGGAGGTAGAGCGTTTTTAAATTTTTTGGTATTTTTTAACCATGTTCTAGGGAAACTGAAACACCACACTTCAAAGTAACTAATATAATGAGAACATTATAAATTTGATGGGTAAGAGGATAACCTACCCTAAGACAAAGTTGAAATACCTGTTTTTCCTTCATTTTGATTCATCAGTTATTCCATTTCTTTATTTCTCTCCTGCCCCTCCAATCCAATAGCTTTTTATTTTTCATAATAGCTTAAGCCTCAGAGTTGGAAACATTTCAAACCTATTTATTCTTTAGAATTATAAAGTCAACACTTGCTGGAGGAAAAAAAAACTTATTTGGGAAAATTAATATCCCTTATTCATTCACGTTGTTTGGGGATTTTCTTCCCCAGTGATACATATAACTCCAAAGACCAGTGTATGACACAGTAAGCCTCCTTGCTCAGCATATGTGAAGACATATTTTTGGTCCAAGCTCTGGATATTCTTTTAGACCCTGGTATATAATTACTGATGCCACAAAGCTTATATTCCAATATTTAAAAGTGAAAATTATGAATAGAAAAAAGCCGAGTAACGACCAGAAAATGAGGAGAGAGGCAAGAAGTCTTCAATGAATTGATCAATGGTGTAAAAGAGTGAAATTAGGTTAAAAAGGTAACAAGGTCTAACAATATGCTGGAGCTAGTTAAAGTGTTCCATGATTCTACTATTCAGTTTCCAGAAATTTTTTGAGCCTTTCAAATGATCCAGAGGGGAAGAATTTGCAGCATGGAAATTCCTAAGCCTACAAATTATACTCTTTCTCCTGGGAAAGAAGGTTAGTATAAAGAAATGCACTAGTACATAATGCACTGGGGTTTCATAAGCACCATGACATGGTCAGATTATACACCTCATGGAACTCTACTGGGAGTTGTGTACATGACAATAAAATCTCTTAGGCAATTACCCTACATACTGTGGGGTCAAAGGGCTAGTATGGAAGTACTAAAATCCATAAGAAGCCAGGCACAGTGGTATACACCTATAATCCCAGTGGCTCAGAAGGTTGAGGCAGAAGGATCTCGAGTTCAAAGCCAGCCTCAGCAACAACGAGGTGCCAAGCAACTCAGTGAGACCCTGTTTCTAAATAAAATACAAAATAAGGCTGGGGATGTGGCTTAGTGGTTGAGTGCCCCTGAGTTAAATCCCTGGTAAAAAAAAAAAAAAAGAAAAAGAAAAAGAAAAACACCGTTAGAAAGATTTTTGTAGTTGTTACTGAAAATTTCCCTAGCTGAAGGCAGCCAGAGTCTCTACCTTCTGCTTGTTGATTATTAATAAATGGAGCATGTTAATAAGATTATGAAACGTCAGGTACAGTTGCCTGAAACAAGGTTAGTGATAACAATGGCATGTTCCGGAAAACCTACAACCAATGATGACTGAGAGATGCTCACACTTCTTTTCAAGGTACAGTCCATTGGTTAACTGTTAGTGTACATCAGACCACTACTAAGATTTGGGCCACAAAATAATTTTTTTAAAAGTTCATTTACTTGGACTGGGGTTGTGGCTCAGTGATAGAGCAGTTGCCTAGCATGTGTGAGGCACTGGGTTTGATTCTCAGCACTGCATGTAAATAAATAAAGTCTATTGACAACAAAAAAAAGTACATTTACTCTTGGTATAATGGCAGAGTGTTACATTGTTGTATTTTGTCCCAAATTTTCAGAAAACACGCTTTCATAAGATGTAGACTAGAGAGAAAGGGAAACAGAGGGAGACTAATTTCTAAAGTTCTCTCCAGTGTTCTTATGTTCTGAACTATTCTTTCAGGTAAAGTAAAAAATATGGAGAAAAAAAATAGAAAATAACGGGCCAAAATAGTTCCAAAGCATCTGGGACTTATAGCCATACCATTCAAAAAACCATAGAAACACTTCCTCTCAACACAACCAGCTGGAACATCATTGATGTTTGATGAAAAGATTGCCTGTTCCATGCAATGGTCTTTTAATAAGATGCTATTTACATCACCTAGTTAAATACACCAAACTTACTTATGATGATGGAAACAGAATATGGAGTGATCTGTGCTTATATTTGCTTTGTTTTTTTATTAAAACAGAGAATTTAGGGTACAATTTTAATGAGTCTTTTGGTTAATATGACATGGATAAGAGCTTGATTAATTATTCACCTATTATAGCCAGCTTTAATTTTTTAAAAAAGCATATTAATAGCATTTAGGAAGCCTCACTTTAGACTGTCTTACAATCATTGCCTTCTTCAAAAGTTGTCATTTTCCTGATTTACAATACTCAATACCAGGAGGCTATGTAGTAATGCATCTATTATGGTTTGGATGCAAGGTATTCTCCAAAAGCTCCTGTGTTAATACAGGAATATTCAGAGGTAAAATTATTAGGTTATGAGAGTGATACTCTAACCAGTCCATCCTAGTATAAAAGGACTAATTAGGTGGTAACTGTAGGCAGATGGGGCATGGCTGGAAGAGGTGGATCACTGAGGGCATGCTCTGGAAGGGCTGTTCTTCTCTGGGACACTGACCACCTCTGCTCTTCTTGCTTCCTGGCCACCACAAAGCAAGCTGCTTTCCTTCATCCTACTCTTCCCCCATGATGTCTTGTCTCACAATGGGGCCAAAGCAATGAAATCTGCATATACAGACTGAGGCCTGGGAAACCATCAGCCTCAAATAAACTTTTCCTCCTCTAAATTGTTTTTATCAGGTATTTTGGTCACAGTAATGCAAAGCTAACTAAAACAGCAAATGTAATTATTCTTGCTTCATAATAATCTACTGTAAGACTGTCATAATGTTTCTGATCCATTGTTCTGCTATTGGATACTTGTAATACTCACCATATATGCCAATTAAAGTACTGTTGTGAACATTGTTTTAAATGTCTTTTGATAGCAACTATACATGCTTCATTTGAATATACAATTAGGAGTGGTATTGATGTGTCAATGCCACCAAGCTTCTACTGGTAAATAGATTTCAAGAGTGTTGTGACCATTTACATTCCACCAACAGTGTAGAAAATTCCAGTTACTCCAACTCCCCACCATGCTTGGAATTGTCAGTTCTTCCATTTTTATATTATTTGGGGATTTATGTGATAGTGATTTCTTTGCAATTAAAATTTTCATTTCTATGATGATCAATGACAATAAGCAGTTATTTCTACACTTAGAGTCTTTATATATATATCTCCTTCTATGGATTTCCTTTCAAAGTTATTTGACCATTCTACTATTGGTTGATCTCTCTTTTCTTTTTGATTCATGTTTTCATAATTTCTAAATATGGGTTCTTTGCTCTATCACTGTACCTCAAGTTTTTACTATTTTAATGATGCTTTTTGATAAGTAGAAAGTCTTAGTATTAATATAGTACAATTAATATATTTTCTTTATAGCTAGTTTTTATGTGTTCAGTATAATAAAATGTATATACACAATCATAAATATACTCAAGTGCATTTTCTCACTGAATTATCTTTCACAAATTGTTGATACAGCTAGAATTCATCTTTGTTTAGTACGTAAGTTATAGATCAAGGTTGATATTTTCCCATATAATTACCCAGTTTACCCATATCCATCTCTTGGAAAGATCAGTGTACCCTTTATCATAAATCAGTTGGCATAAGTCTAAGTGTAAGTCTACTTCCACCTGAAATGCTGTGCTAATTATACCCTTAACTTGGTTATCCTCGCACCAACATCACACTGACTTAATTACCTCATCTTCACAGTAAGTTTTGACATCTAATAGTACAAATCCTCCAACTTTGTTTTTCAATATTGTCTTGACTCTTTATGGTCCTTTGCACTTTAGTAACATTTTAAAATCAGTTTATCAACTTCCATCAAAACAACCCTGGCAATAAGAACTAAAATACAAGCATATTAAATGGGATTACATTGGATCTATATATCAGTTGGAGGCAAACCATAAACCTATTATAATGCTCACTTAGTTTATATTAATTTCTCTCAATAACATCTTATACATTCCTTTTTATAAGTTTTAGGCATCCTTACCCTTAGCACATAAGATTTTATAATACTTTAATAAAGTATTTCATTTTATTTTATGCAAATTGTTGCTGCTGTATGAAAATAAAATTTATTTTTGTATATAGATATTTTAGCTAATGAGCTTAACGCTAATTCTAATAGTTCAACTCTGAAACCTTTTTGTATTTTTTTCATGAGCATCATCATGTTATCTGCAGATTAAGAGAGTATTATTCTTCCTTTTTCAATCCTTATGACTTACTTTCATCTTCTTATCTTATTTCAATGTCTACGGCCTTCAGACAATAATGAATAGAAGTGATGAACTTGGCATGCTTGTCTCATTTATCATATCCAGGGGAAAGTTTTCAACAGCTCATCAAAAGAGAGAAAAAAATGTTTTTGTATGTATATTTCTTAATTTATCTTTATATGTATGCTTAAGACATTAAAAATGTTCTTCACTTATAGTTTTCTCAGAATTGTTCAATGAGTTTATAATGAATTATATAAAAGTCTTCTAGTATCTATTGGGATATTGAGATTTTTTTTTGTTAAGGTAATGATTATATGTATCGATTTTCAAATGTCAAACTAGTCTTCAATTCCTAGAATAATGAATGTTACTTTTCAATGCTATTTTATTTTTTCTTATATCATTGGATTTTATTTAACTCAGGTTATGGTAGAAAGTCCATGATAGTTTTATAAAACATTGAAAACATTTCATCTTTATTTGGTTTTTCTAATTATCTCTGCTAATATTGGAGTTATTTCTTCCTTAAGTGTTTGGAAGAATTCATTAGTGAAAACATTAGAATTCTCTTTCTCAGAAGGATTTTAACACTGTAAATATTTTTATACATAGTACTATTCAAATTTTCTATTACTTTTTTGTCATTTTGGTTAATATATGAATTCTATTTTGAATGTGCTGTCATACATTTGTTTCTATACATAATTTCTCATTTCTGTTTTGTACTATCAGTATTTATAGTTACCATATACTTACAGGTTTCTTCTAGTAAATGTTGTATACCTTACAATTGTCATTTTTTTGTTTTCTAGCAATGAAGCTGCTTTTTCCAATCTTACATCTACATGTTCTTAATCTGAACAGCTCTCCACCATCTCCAAGTAGATGTTTGTCATATTTCCTCTGTATTTTCTAGCTATTTTCAATAGAAATGTTGTTTATCAGAAGCATACTGTTGCCTGAAGTAGAAGTCTGACAAGTTATCTGACAAGTTATGCATTTAATTTAAAAACAATTTCCTTGAGGAACTTAAAAATGATATTTCAATTGTCAGAAAATGCCAGTAACTCAGAGATACACATCTGAGCTCCATATTACTTCTAATTCTATGTATTATATTAATGCATGCCTAAAACATTTTAACATCACAAAATCATTTTTTTAAAAATAGTAAAATTAATTAAATGCTATATTTAATCATTTTTCCAGATATAACAAAAGCAAAACCTACTTTCAAAAGATGTGTAATAAAATCGGAAGTTCTAAGTGCACTTAAAAGGGATGTTATTTCTGAAATAATAAGCATTTCAGGAATAAGACCAACTTAAAGCATCACAGCAACATGATAAATGTAAATTTGGAAGTATAAATTGAACAGAGAAAAAGTACCTTGAAGTTACTTGATGACTACTAAATCTGGAAACAATTTAGTAATATTGTGTTTGGTGACCAAGTCTTAGCTCCTAAGTTTCAGAAGAGTGTAGCAATTATATCCAGTTTAAAATAAATATGCTTTTTCTAGTCTTCAAGCCTGTATATAAGAGTCAGGTCCTAAAAATGAAATGAATGGTATAACTAAATTTCAAAAAAATCCATTTTGAGTCATTTACAAAGGCATTTCTGTAAGTGTAGAACCAAAATGGATAGTGTAGTAAGCTAAGAAGTGTTATAACTCCTTAGAGCTAAAGACACTAAAAAGAAATGGCTTACCAGAACCAGAAGAAGGAGTGCATATGCCAGGCAATGTTGAGAGAAACAGTAGTCTTAGTTTGAGGTTCCCACAAACTCAAGACACCCTGTAGGGGGACAAATGGAAAAATGACCCCCCAAGTATCATCAACAGAATGAATCCTTTCTCTTCCTCCAAGATCCCATTAAGCAAACACAACCAGAGGCCAGTGGACAAGGGAAGCAGATACAAGTTCAAGTTTGTTGTCAGAGCTTTACTTACTTGACTCTTCTGCATCTTTAATTATTGTGTACTAAAATAACATTTCAAGTCATTTAGGCGTTGGATATTTAGGCAGAGTAGATTCAGATAGATAATGAGTATTTAAATCCACAGTACAGATACATTTGTATTTTTTGCATGTAAAATACCAAGAATGAGGTTTGGGGGAGAGACAAGGGGACAGATCTATCAGAAAGTGTCCTCAGAAGGTTCTGTTACAATGGTTATGGAGATAAAAAGGCATAATTAGTTCACCTGGGATCATTTTTTTACCTTTTAAAAATCGTTTGGCACTGAATCACCCTAAAAGGAAAACTAGATTAAAGGAATTAGTAATTAAAATAGAAAGCTTCAAATGTATTTAATGGAGATGTTCTTTAGTAAAATACTTGAAGTAATATTTCTTTGAAACATTATATTAACTTAAAAAAAGAAATAAGAGTTGGCTAAGGTAGAATAATTATAGACAGTTTTTAAATGTAAATCAAAAATATACCAGGAAGGTTTCGAAAGGAATGGATACTTTATTAGGTCAGGTTCAATCCACAACTGTGAGTCAATTGAAAGTTAATAGCAGCTTTGTTAAAGGTCATAGATAAATGGCTACTGTAATTTTAATGAATATTTTATTCATGTCACCTTTAAATTAGATAAATTTGGAAAGAGTAATGATGTAATGCTAAATGTTCCTTCCTGAAACATTAAAAGCAGGATTTAATTTAAGGCTTTGGAACAAGTTTTGAGGTCTGACACAAAGGATTTTAGGTATTTGGAGTCTTGTTTACCATTTATTGCTTGTTAGAATTTATTTCTTAAATATATGTGTTTTACACCAATAATACAGCAGAAATAATAGGCAATTTGTAATAATACAGGGGTTTATTTTGAATACTAACTCCATTACATAGTACCTTAGTAAAAAAAGAGAAAATAATTTTTTTGAGCCTCAGTTTCCTCTTCTGAGAAATAAAAAATACTCAGATTGTGGGAAGCAAAGGGGTGTAAGTTTTTCAATTAATATCTTTTATTTTCTCCAGGTTTGTCTCAGTA
Organism: Ictidomys tridecemlineatus; assembly: GCF_052094955.1. Taxonomy (NCBI): domain Eukaryota; kingdom Metazoa; phylum Chordata; class Mammalia; order Rodentia; family Sciuridae; genus Ictidomys; species Ictidomys tridecemlineatus. The sequence continues at coordinate 10,117,519 of NC_135494.1, read as the reverse complement.
AAATTGAGCCTTTTTTATGTGACTCAATAGCCAGGAAATCTTATAAAATACAGAGATGGACCAAAGGTGTTTTCCTTGTAAATATTATGATTTGAACTTAAAAGACTCAAACCCATGAATAAATGCAGGCCAGCTTCTTTTTTCTTTTTTTTTTAATTTATATATGACAGCTGAATGCATTACAATAGAGCATAATTTTTCATATCTCTGGTTGTACACAGAGTATATTCACACCGATTCGTGTCTTCATACCTGTACTTTGGATAATAATGATTATCACATTCCACCATCATTAATAACCCCATTCCCCCTCCTCAGGCCAGTTTTAAAAAAGAAGAAATATAACTGCTTATGTCAGTGAGAGACCAGAAGAATTCCCAGTTGAAACTCCAGATGTTTAATGTAGGGAGCCTGAACAAAACAGGTTTGAATCTGTCAAGTCTAGCCTCATAGCCTGGCTCAGATAGGTGTCAAATCTATTTTCACATACACATTGGCTTTTTGATGTCATCTTTGGATAAATATCTATTCAGATATTTTTCCCATTTTGAGTGCGATCATTTAGGTTTTTTTTTTAAGATGGGTTTCCTAATTTCTTTATTCTGATATTAATCACTTATAGGAAAAATACTTTGCAAGCAATCATAATGTTAAGTAAGACAAGCCAGGCACAGAAAGACCAATACCACATGATTTCATAGCTGTGGAATTTATAAAACCTTAGCTCATAAAACTAGAGATCAGAATCATGGTTCCAAAGGAAGGGAGGGTAAAAAAAAGGGTAGGATGAGGGAGAGTGGTTAACAGGCAGAACATCACCAGCTCTATTGAGGTTGATAATAGTTAACGGCATTTATCAGGTAATTTAAAAGAGCTGTAAGAGAGGACTTTTAATGTCTACTCACAAAGAAATAATAAGTATTTGAGATAATAAATTTGTTAAGTATTGATATCCCAAATTGATCAATACACAAGGCATAAGTGTGCCAAAACATCATACTGTACCCCACAATGATGTAAAATTATTATCTGTAAATAATAATTTTTAAAAATAATTTTCTAATTTAAAAAAATTAAAGAAATACATGTACATGTCAGGGGTGAGAAACAGGAAAACTAAATGAGGTAAGCAGAGCTAGGTCAATGGAACAAGAACACTTTGCGAAATCCAGTTTATTCAAGTGCATTGAAGAGGCCAATGCTTTGCTTTTGTTTTTGTTTTCAGTAGTGGGGATTGAATTCACAGGTGCTCTACAATTCAGCTGTATCACTAGTCCATTTTGTTATTGTTGTTGTTTTGGTTTAGTTTGTTTTTTTTTACTAACAAAGAAATGATAAGTGTTTTATTTTTATTTTTCATTTTTGACACAGGATCTCACTAAGTTGCTTAGACTGGCCTCAAATTTCTGATCCTTCTGCCTTAACCTCCACAGTTATTTGGATGACAGACATGCACCAATGTGCCTGGTTGTCTTGGGTCATTTTAAAATATGGGGAAAGGTTGTTCAACAGGTAGGATGTTAAATTAAATGGGAGGAATAAGTTATGATATTCTGATGTCTATACAGTGAATATAATTTACAATAATGCATTCTAAGTCCTAAAATAAAAGATTTCTAATACTTCCATTGTAAAGAAATGATAAAAGTTTAAGGTGATGGATTAGCTAATTACACTGAGTTGATCATTACCCATTAAATAATACATGAATCAAAACATAGCAAATATGTACAAATATTGTGTCAATCAAAAAACTAAAAGTTAATTTAAAATAAAATTTTCAAAAGACAAGTAAGCACTTAGATTGTGAAATGTCTAAAATGTCTTGTGGGCTGTTGAAGGCTTTATTACTGTTTAAAACTCAAAATGCACTAAAAGTCCATGAAGGCATGGAATCTTACAAATGCTTTCTGTGGTAATCAGTTATTGCCACTTTCTTTGATAAAACATTATGTATTCAAACTATGATTGTTTAATAAATTAAAAACTGTCTTGTTAGTGGCCCACATATTATCTATTATCCATAACTTAAAATTGGTAAATGCCTTTTAAAAAGCTAAATTTTATATGAACTACTAAATAACTGCTTGATCACTTAAAATATAAAACCATGAAGCATGAAATTGGTTAAAAATTTAGTTGTTTTAAACACTGTAACCTCTTGTGTTCTTAGTTCCAAATATTAGTAAAGTGTGATTTAAAAATAAAATACATTATACATAAAATTAGTCTTCTATTTATAATTAGTTGCCCTTGTTATTAACAGAAAATCAGGGAACTAATGATTTCTTAATGGACTCCATGTAGGGTAACTCCCTGTAAAATCTCAAAAATCTTATGTCAAAGAGTGAATTTAATATTTGTCTAATTTTTAAGATAGCCATCCATTCATTCAATGAACATTTATTTAGCCTCTACCCTGTGCACAGTCTTATTTTAGGAAATGAGGATAGAGTAGTAAATAAGATTAAATGCCTGCCCTCATGCTTCTTACAGCCCAGTGGGGAAAGAGACAAAATTCTCTACAAGGTTGTACGATATAAAGTATTTGAAAATGAACCTAAATGAGGAGATAGAGAATGAGAAGGGGTTATTATCTGACCAAGATAATGTAGTTAGGAATGACCTGTCTGAAGAGATGCTTTTGATCAGAATCTTGAAAGTTAGTCCTACAGCTCTTTAGAATAAGTACACTCAAGGCAAAAGGAACAGCAAGTTCAAAGTGGTAGTTGTTGGATGTATTCAAGAAAAAGCAAGGAAACTCATTTAGCAAGGTGAGAGGGGTTGGCAGATGGTAGTAGACCTGAGAGAGATATGTGATAATGAGATTTGTGTGTTTGCAATGAATTGCTATTGCTTGTATTAGGGAAAAGACATTAAGGAGACAGGATGAGCACTGTGAAGTAAGATTTTATTCACCAGCACCTCAGCTATTTAGGAGATAGGTGATGGTGATGGAGGTGAGTGGAGTAGCAATGGGAGAACAAGGAGACAGCATATGTAAGATCCTATCTGTGTTCAGTCCGGAGCACCACAAACACAAACACAAACACAAAAACTCACACACATAATCAATAATAGTATAAGAGTTTCTGTATAGAGTCTCAGTTTTTATCAACTAAGAAGTACATACATCCCTGTGCCAGTACCACACTGTCATTATTTTTTGAAACTTTGTAGTAAGACTGACATCTGAAAGTGTGTCTTCTAGTCTTGGTCTTTTTCAGGACTATTCTGGGGATTCTGGATCCTTTGCAAATCCATAATAATTTTTTAATAATTTTGATATATAAATCAGATAAGAAAAGCGTTTTCACTGAAACTATTTGTCAATTTGGGGAATGTTATTATTTTGATGATATTTAGTCTTTCAATCTGTGAACTTAGACATTGTTTCATTCATTTCTATTATTTTTTTTCACCAATAAGCCTGAAATTCTTTCAAAATAAGTAAAACACACACTCGTGCACTTGGAGAAAAAAAATATGAAAACCCTACTTGTCAAAGAAATATGTTAATATTTATTTTGCCTAGCTCCAAACAAAATTTCAGGCTACCATCATGCTTTATAGTGAGATATTATCTTATTTTTTTGTTATGGCCTTAAGTATACCTAAGAATACTTAAGTTAATGAAATGTAATATAAGCATACATGTAATGTAAAACAGAAAACGCCTTTAAAATATTTTGCAAATAACATATAGGAAAAACAGAGGCCAGATTCTGTTAGGTATAATTCAAACTTGGGTTAATAAACCTCTAGCCAGGCACAGTGGTAAAACATGTAATCCCCTGTGGCTTGGGAGGCTGAGTGAGGCAGGAGGAGCACAAGTTTATAACCAGCCTCATCAACAGCAAAGTGCTAAGCAACTCAGTGAGAGCTGTTCCATCTCTAAATAAAATACAAAATAGGGCAAAGGATGTGGTGATTTGTTGAGTGCCTCTAAGTTCAGTCCCTAGTAACATAATAATAAAAATAAAAAACCCTCTAAGTTTTATAAGAAAAAAAGAAAAGGGTATATTAAATTTATTCTCCAGATATATTGGTTCTTTTCCCAAATTTCTAATATGTAATGTTTTACTCTTTTGAAGGCTTATCATTTAAAAAATGATTATCTTATAATTATGAATAATTAATACTTTCTTCTTTATGGTTCAAGAATTATGAAAAATAAAATAGCTATCCAAAACAAAAAAAATTATGAAAACAATGATTTTTAAATGTTAAAATACATTTATTCATTCAGGAAGTTGTCCAAGCAAAAGGGAATTTTAGATGAAATTTCACATAAGGTGAATATTTTTCTCTTACAGTACATCTTCTTTAACTTTATCATAGTTATCCTTGATCAAATGCATTACTACCTATTCCCTTAGGGAACTAGAAAAGTTTAATGTTTTACATTTTCTGCAGCCAAACCTGTCTGAAGAGAAATCTTGAGAAAGAAGAAGCCAGTTTCAAGAACAGGGACTCAAATGATGCCTAATTAAATTTACACAAACAGATTAAAAAGATATGCTAATACTTTGCATGCACTCAGTGAGAACTGATAAAAACAACTTAGATAATCATGATTTATTAAGTATTGAGAGATGCTACAAAATTCTACATGCTGCTGTTCTGAGGGTCATGGTGGCAGCAGCTCATGCACTGATGCTCAGTTTGGGTACACAACTGAACTAATTGGGCAGCTTTTAAAAACCATTCAAATCATTTTATCAATTCATTAATTTCTAGTGGTTCTATTTATTCACTAAGTGGATATAGAGTATGGCTTGGGCACCATGCTTTTTATAGGTCCCACAGGTGATACTAGGATGTAGCAAAACTTGTCTGGAAAAATAACCCTTAAACTTAACTGTGAATCTGAATCTCCTAGGTTCTGGCTGAAATGCAGATTCTAATACAATGAAGCTGAACTAGGTTCTAAAATTTCATTCCTAACAGGGTCTAAGTTAATGCTTAAGTTGCTGGTGTTTATTGCTACACTTTTCACACACCAAGGTATGTAGAGAAATTGAAAGGAAAAATCAAATACAAAGTCCTTAAACACGGACCACTCTCTCCTATTGAATAGTGTCTCAAAGTACATTTGGAATTGGCTTCAAAACAAAAGAGGAGTCAGCAATTTCTACTAAACTACTATCTCCTCTGACAACTTGGATGCCTCATATTCACAGATGATTCTGACAATACTCACTACTTTTTTAGATTCAGACTATTGCAAAATACACTAATCTTTCAGCTTTTGTGCAGCAAAACCCATCTTCAAAACTTACTTAGACCTTTTCACCCCTTTTTTTAAATTCCCCTTAAATTCCATGCAGCCCAGTGCTAAATTTTCCTTAAATTTTTGCCATTATAAATTTTAGAAGGACAAAGATTGTGTCCCATATTTTTTTCTAGCAAAGGGTAAGGCTCAATAAATGCTTGCAAAAGCAAGTGGCCAAATATAGCTCAGATATTACACTGACACTGGAAAGGGCTTAGCCTTAGAAAAAATTAATGGCTAACATATGTTGCTGTTTAATTTATACAATCTGCCTGTGATTGAAATCCTATGCTATACATTTTACAAAAATAGTAACACATGGTACCATTTGCCTATTGGATTTTTCTTTGAGGTCTCTTGGCCACAAACACCAATACAAAAAACATCCTGTGTTAGCATCAGATGTGAGAGTTAAGGCATTAGTGAAGTCCTAAGTGTTTCCCAAATGCTCTTATTTATTTTTAATATATTTATTTTTTAGTTGTAATTGGACTCAACACTTTTATTTTATTTATTTATTTTTATGTGGTGCTGAGGATTGAACCCAGGGCCTCACAAGTGCTCTACTGCTGAGCCACAATCCCAGCTCCCCCCCCAAATTCTCTTCTACTTATTAATTGAAATATAAAATTTTCTGATTTTGAGTTTTATGTTTTTAGGCTCTATTCTATGACTTTGTTAAAATGCAAACACACCTGTAAGAGAATATTTCTAAAGTGTATTAGTTGGAACCTGTGAGTGTGAATGAAGACTTTAAATCCTAGTTGGGAAGTTAGGCATCAGAAAGAGTAAGCCAAAGAGAGTTCATGGTATAATTTTGTACAAGGCAGTGTCAGAAAGACCTAAAGTCCCCATTTTGATTCTTATCAGGTGAATTATATCTCCCCTTTAAATATCAGCTCAGAATAAAGAAACTTACTCCACTCAGATAATTAGAATGTGCTTTGTGCCCATTATGTGCACAGCTCTGTAGCATAATCATAATGAAATTAAAAACTTTCCTTATTACCTTAAATAAATAATCACACTCAAATTAGGAGAAAATGTAGAAACTAATTTAACATTAGACAGGATTATTGTGAAAGGTAAATTGTAAAGATGAGTTAATAAATTACTTAACTCTTTTAAAGTTAAAATCTTACTGCTTCTAGTTTATATCCAAAGCAGAAGTAGTGTCTGTGTTAGTGAGGATGACATTGATCATGGATTTCAGTGAAGCATTTCAGAAGATGGTCACATTTATGAGATGTTTAATATTATTTTTCATCATGTGCTTCAATTTGATTTAGATAATCTTTACTTTTTTAACTATGCAAAGCATACTTTCTGTAAATGTTTATTTAATAAAGCTGATACATTCAATTTATGTTTAAACAATTTGCAGATTTGATTCAGTTTGGCTAGTCTTTTTGAGTTTATTCCCTATTGAAAATTTCTATAGTTTAAGAAAAAATTGAAATTGAAGTAAAAAATTCTAGAACACATATACACAAAAATAGGATCCAAATCAATACTCACACAATCAATAATAAATACAAACAAGAGAGTCTCAGAAAGTTCTAAATTAAAAAAAAAACTACTAACCTGTGAAATTACTACCATTATCAAGATAGAAAATATTTTTTATTTTTATTCAATATAGTCAGTTCTCCCTCCTGTCTCTGAGCCAGGCAAGAATAGATCTCCTTTTGGATCTTCTATATATTAACTTGCATTTTCTAGAACTTTATTATATATTTGTCAATATTCATGGCAACTTCTACTTTAAATGGGTATAGTGTATATACATAGATTGTTCTTCAATACAATCAATTAAAAATAATAGGACAAGTTTTAAAACATTTTAAAAGCTTGAACTTCTTACTTAAAGTCCTGTTCACTGTACTCTGGTGTCGCTCGAGGGTCCTACATTGTACTTCTTTTCCAGGAGTGACAAAAGCCTTTGCAGCAACTACCTATTGCATCTCTAGAAAGACTACCTTTCCTGCAGAGCCCTCAGGGATAATCTTGGTAGCCTAAGGTAAATGTTTTCCCATTTCTTCCATCCCTATGTGTTCAATCAACTTAACCAGGAGTAAAAGGAAGCAACTAATGTATAATTTCTGCAGGTTTGACTTCCTGATCAAACTGCAAGATCAAACATGTTCCATAATTCTTCCTTCCCTCTTGAAACACAACAGTGAATGATGACTCCTCTAATCTAAGGATTTGATTACCTATTATTGCAGGAAAGTGCCATACAGTCATGGTTAAAAAAAATCTGTTTCTACTAATTTTCTTGTCCTGCTCTTGAAGTGGTGTCATTATTTCAGAACATAGTTCCTTGCTTTATATTACTGGTACAAAAGTTCTTTCTCACTGAGCTATTGCTGGGAATTAGTATTTGATAGAATACTAGAATTGATACCAGTATAGAAAGTATAATTGTCAATCTTTTAATTAAAAATGCAGTAAACTTGTCTTGGGGTGATTTACTAATTATACTAAGTAAACTTGCCTTGGGGTAATGTACTAAACACTTGAAAAAGATTTAGTAAAAGAGCAGTAAAGTTTATCTGAAGCCTTTTAGAATCATAATAGGAAGCATCTCAAAAAGATCCCAGGGATCATAGGTTTACCTCAATTCAGACAGAAGATAGTCCTAAATGAGAAGCAAATCCAATTCTTAATGTTATAGGAGTGCTAGGTAATGCAAAACCACCCCAGGATGAACCTTCTAGTTAATCAAAGAATCTCTTTGAAATTTAATTTCTTTGGAATTCCAGGGTATTTTATTATTTTCTCAAGTTAGCTTACTTTGTAGATATTTGTGATTTCACTCTCTCCCCTTCCTCCCTCTTATTTTTTAACATTGATTCTATGGCTTGTTACCCACATTTTTGCCAAGTTATGAAAATATATAGTTATTTTGTTAAAAAAAAGTGTAAATTTGGGGTGGTGAGAGCTGATGAATCTCATTTCATTATGATGAAACACCTTTGATAACTTGACATTTCGTGTTCACATATTTCCTGAAATATATCACTAATCTCCTCAGAGTCTTGTACTTGCATACTAATATATTAAGGAAGCAAATATTGCTAAGTTTTCAAAATACCAATTCCAATCTATTTAGGACTTGCACTGCCTCAGTGAAGGCTACATAAACATTCTGTTAATATTCACAGTGGCATCTCTGTCAATAACTTCCCCAAAATCTTCAAAAATCAACAAACTATTGATTCAGAAATCAGCAAACTATTGATTCCCTGACACTGATAGATCTACCCGAATTTACAGTCTTCTTCCTCTCACCTCTGCTCCAATAAAGGGCAAAAATGCCAGTTACTCTAATAGGTTCCTAAACACTGAAGGATTATTATTAAAGTATGGCTGGCATCCTTGATCACTAATTATAATCTTGTGCACATATGCAGTGTGATTGCAGGAAATAATCAGCTTTGTCTGCCAAATTGGCAACATTAAGGAACTAATTTGTTATGACACAGAATCAAAGATATTTAAACAACAAACTCAAGGCTCTGCTGCTCTGCATACATTGTTAACATATCAGATAACATCATTAAAATCAGTTAACATATCCAGAGGTAGGTTGTATATGTCCTTAAACTTCCCTTCATACGAAAGTATCAAAAATAATTTCAGAGTTCAAGTTTTAGAAACTCCCTTTTCCAGAGTGACTGACAATTCGGGGATACTGACACATAGCCCGAGAAGCAGCTGTTCCTCCAGAGTGACTGAAGTGGGCATTGGAAGGTTGATTTCACTAGTGTCGAGGGTAAAAATTAGCCAGGATTGTTATTTTTCTATGGGGAATTGTTAGAATGCATTTACCCACTTGATTATTCCTGGAGGGAGGAATTATAGAGGCAGATTGATAGCTCTGGGGTGCATGATTGTGAAGGAGAAGGGATGGTGTTAAGGAAAGCTTGCTAATTCTATTCCCAAGGCTAGCCAGTTTCCTCCAGAGGAAGCACATTCAGTTTGTGAACAGTGCCATACACCTTGAATGTCTCTCTCCCTTCCACTAACAACATTTCACACTGGATAGCAGCACGATTCTTCTCCAGCAATGCTGCCACCAGTTATTTAGGAAACTTTCTAATTTAGAGTCTTTCCTTTACCATTTCCTTTCATCTCCTCCACTGAATCAAGCACAAATTGTGTGCTTTATCCTTGCCAGAGTTCCCTATTTTAGCATCCCTCCTCAAACACACAGAGATACACATTATTTATTTATTTATTTATAATTATTTTTTTGCATAAAAATTGTATAACAGTTTCCATCTATGAGTCTTGATTAGAAAATACTACTATCGATATTTTGGTACCAAAAATAAAATAGCTAATTATCATGTAGTACTAATAATATACTTTTATAAACAAAAGGCCTAAGTGTTTGTTGGGGCAACTCTTTTCCCCATTCATGATGCTTTCTTCTAAATGACTGCTTTAGTCAATTTTTGAATTGCTGTGACTAAAATACCCAAGAAAAAATTAGAGGAGGTTTATTTGAGGCTCACAGTATCAGAGGTCTCAGTTTATACAGGGCATACAATGGAGGAAGGGTCCAGTGCAGGAAAGCTGCTTCACTAATGGTGGAGTCAAGAAGCAGAGAGAAAGAGAGGAAAGGGGGACCACATGGAAGATGCACCCCTCCAGGATATGCCCCCTATAATCCATATCTTCCAGATACATGGTACCTGCCCAGATTACCATCCAGTCATTCAATTTAGGAGTGGACGGATTAGTTACAGCTCTCACAACCTAATCACTTTACATCTGAACATTCCTGCATTAGCAGAAGATTTTGGAGGACACCTCATATCCAAATCATAAGAACATTTATATTTCTTTGTCTCTCCTGACCCTTTTATTTACTGCATCTTTGTTGGGGATATAAGTATGGAGAAAATAAACATGACTTACATATCCAGACCCTCCTTTCTCTCTCTTGAGGCTGAACTACCTGCAGAAGAAGCTGTTTTCTACTATTCTCCAAAAGCAGCTCTCTGCCAACCCTCAACCAGCAAGGTTCCTGCCTGAGTTCAGTGCTAAAAGTCATAGGTTGGTTGGTGCTGTGGTTTGAATGGGCCCCCTCCAAAATTAAGCTGTTGTCAATGTGATAGTGCTAAGTAGAGACTGTAAGAGGATTAAACATGAGAATTCCTTCATTATGAATGGGATAAACCCCTAAAAAATAATCTTCACACAGCATTTGGTTAACTTTCCCTTTTCAATTTTCCCCATGTGAGAAAACAGTGAGAAAGCCATTACCAGAGGTAGACACCTTTATCTTGGATTTCCAGTCTTTAGAACTTTGAATTTTTTTTTTAAATTTTTACTAGTTACCCAGTTTCTTGTATTCTGTGGTAGTAGCATAAACCACTAAAACAACTGGCAAGTCTTCCTAAATTTTGGAGCATATTTAGCAGGCCAATTTGTCTCTCCATCCAAGCCAAGTCCACCAACTTAACATTTGTCAATAACAAAAGTGACATTCTGATCCCTATTGGCCTTCCTTTTGTTTCATTTCAATTTTTCAGAAAACTGGCAAGTAAATAAGGATGCTATTTGTTAGACATCTAAAGAGATTAGGACATTTGCAAGATTTTCCTTAAAAGAATAAATAAAAACAAATAAGTGGAATTTGGAAAAATAAAATGTAGAGAAATATATAGTGAGGATAGGGAGGCAGCCACTGTCTAGGGAAGGCTAGACAGTTAACTAACCTGCCTCACACTAAGCTGTGCCCTCCAGTTTGCATTTTCTTAGTAAAGAAGTTTACATTTGACCTCCATCTGGCACTTCTTTTTTATTTCCTTCAATCTTCTTTAAGAACTTGCCTAGGAAGAGGCATTCAATGAGTAGAAATTAGAATAATTAGTATAAAAGTGAAGAAAATTTATTGAACTAGCATGCAATTTAATCAAATCCTTATATTTTCTTCATTTTAAGTAACAAATGGGCAAGGTTTTTTTCATACACCTTATCATCTCTGCTTAGTTTGTTACAGCTACATTTTTCTTGATAAGGTGTGAAATGGTTTAATGGTCACATCTTACCAGGCTTTGCTGAATCTATTTCTTTCAGAAACTGAAGAACCCACATGGCCATGAAACTACTTTTTATCTACACTCATTCACTATGAGATCTTACCCAATTCACTGGCTTGAAATATCAGCTCAATGCATTTCTCCAAACATAATATCTTCCTTGAAATACATATTCCTGAGGCAAATGCCTAAATAATACTTTTAGACAACTAATCAGTATCTGCAACTTAACATATCCATAACTGACATCCAGATCTTTCTGTTCAAATCTGCTCTGTATACCCTAGGATTAAACCTTCATGAAGTGATCCAAGTAAAATCTTCAGTGGAGGAGAGCCAGCCCCCATAGTTCTCAGCCTTTGCAAGGTCTGCCACAGAGCCCTCTCCTAGCAAGCCAGTCCTGAGAAGAGCACCTAGGTACAAGTAAGTCACCAGCTGCCGAAGTCTGGCTTGGCACAAATCAGGAGCCACTTGTCAAAAAGAAACTAACTTTATTTTTAGAACTACAAACGCCAAACAAAACAGCTCCAGGGAAAAACCCTCAGAGCCCAACTGCCACCACCGGCTTCCACAAGCCTCTCACTCCCACACCAGCCTCTCAACCTCCCACAATCCTCCTGCCCTTGAGGCCGATTGGCTGGGTTGCGTGGGCAGAGCCAAAGAAGTCACCCAATAAGCAGCTCCGTGGAGGAGCCAATCAGCTAGATGTTGCTGGGGCCGCTGTGAGCCAATCATCAGCTGGCAGTCTGAAGGGCAGGGAAACAGCCCAATGAACATCACCGCAGAGGATCCAATCAGCTAGATGTTGCTGGGGCCACTGTGAGCCAATCATCAGCTGGCAACTGGAAGTTTGCTGGCAGCTGGATCATCAGCCGGCAGCTGGAAGTTTTCTGGGGCCCCTTTGGCTGTGGCTCTCAACAACCAGCCACCCTGATGCAGAGTTAAGATGCTCCATCTGAGCCTTTCTCAAATAGTCAACACAAAGAACTGTGAGAAATCAGTGGTGACAATTTTAAGGCAATGTTTGGGGGTGGTTTGAGAAAAGCAATAAATATCTGATTCCTTAGGATGATCACTTAGAAACCTAAATCAAAACTGTTGCTTATCTACTCAAAGGGTTTTGGAGACTTCCCCTCACAGTTGGAATAAAATCCAAAGTTTGAGCCATGACCTTAGTTTTTAAGACCTCCACTATGTGGTTTCTGGCTCTCACTTGCTGTCATCCACCAGACCTCAGTCATCTTGACCTCCATGTGGTTCCTCAAAAAATAACAAGGCCCAGTGTCACTCAGGGCTTGTGCACAGGCTAATGTCTCCCTATGGAACCCCTTTATACTTAGTTTTTTCTTTACTTCACTGATAATATCACTTCTCCATCAGAAAATTTCCAGAGTACACAATCTAAAACAAATACAAAAGCAAACAATAACAAGATGAAAATAATAACATAAAGGCTTTTACTCCCTCTCTTCTCTTACCCAACTTTATTTTGATTCATCACACATGGCTGAACTTTATATCATAAGATCTTATCTTTGATTATTAGTTATTCTCTCCTATAGGAGAATATGTGCTCTTTGAGAAAAGAAATATTCTGCTTTTCTCCAAACACCTAGAATAGTACCTGGCACAGTCAGTCAACAATGGGAATGAATGAGTTGTGTAGTGAGGCTGGAACACAGGATGAAGACTAACAGTGGAAAACAAGCAACTGCCCTACTGAGAGAGGTCCTGACACTGGGATCTGTCTACATCTCCTGAGATCTCTCCTCCCAGTCTGTGTGCCCATTCCCTGGGTTCTATGCATTTTGCTTCATTGAGTTTGCATTTGCAACCTTTTTCTGACGATGTGGGTTGGGTTATATTCTTTATCTGCACATGCCAAGAGCCAGAAATGCCTGAGAGTTTATATATTTTCCAGGTGGCTCAGAATGACCAAGAACATAAAAGCCAGCCCAGCTCTCTTCCCTCAAGGTGGAATGAACTTGGAGATGTAATGGATGCTCCAGAGTTTCTGTGAGATCCAACTGAGGCTGTGGCTTCATGAACTTTTCTCACCTTCTTCCTGATTCCTCAACGATACTACCATTTTCTCCAGGTCCCATTTCTTTAGGGAATGACATGAAAACATTTTCTACAGTCTGATTTTGAGAAATTAACCTAAAGAAAAGAGTCCTTCCTTAAGACATTGTATAGGTTTTGAACAGCTATAAAAACCTACATTGGCCTATAAATATGCCATGTATGATGGTATCTTTGAAATAATATTTAAGTGTTTATTATGTTTACAAAATTGGAAACCCAGAACTTCAAAGGTTAATGTACCATGGAAAGTCATTTATGATCTCTACATAAAAAAAATGATATTGGAAAGTATTTATTGGGTATTAAGTGCTCAGCTCTAAGTAAAGAACTTTGAATTAATTGTCTTTTTCATATTTACAATTCTTCTGTGACAACTATTTATATTTTAAAAGTTTTCTCAAACAACAATATATAGGATTACTAACTGTAGACGAAGAGACTGGTGAGAAGACTGCTGCAGTCATGTAAGTAAGACAAAACAGACACTTTAATTTTATAAATAGCAACAGAAATAGGAAGGCCAACATCAGAATCTAAAGGAACAGAATTTGCAATCAGCCTTGTCATAAGTAGAAGTTCCCTCAAATTCTCTTCAGCTTAGTTTTCTCAATTGTGAAGTCAGAGATTTGAAAACAAGTTAGTTCAGAAGATCCTTTTTGTTTAGAAAGTCTCAGAAGAACACTGAGAATGAAATCTTTGAAGATAAACTTAAACTTTTGGGTCCTCTCATAGCATGGTACAATGCAAAGAATTTGGGCTGCAAGGCAAGTGGTATTCAGGTGAAGATTCATGTTCAGATTTTAACCCTACAAAAGTTTTTTAAAATTGCTGAGCTCCAGTGTGCTTTCTGCAAATTAGGAATATCTACTTTACAGGGTTGTTGTAAGGTTCAGAGTTCTATGAAAAATCCTCAAAGGGTGTTGGACAAACACTAAGAGAACTTATTAATTTGTAACATTATCTCATTTTTATTTCACTTAATCTAATTTCCTCTAGGTCTCCTTTTAAAATAAAAACCCTCATTACATTTTGGTCTTTTATTGTTTTATTTAATTAGAAGTATTAAAAAAATTCTTTCTCCTAATTTTATTGTAAAATAAAATCAAAAAATTATACAATGAATTTAATAGGATTTTGAAGGCTGGACTGGGAGACAAACTATCTGTTTTAATATTGTATCTATGTGAATACTCAAGATTCCTAATAAATGACTTCCAAACAGATATTCAGATAGGACAAATTTCTTAATGGAGAATTTGCTATAAATTTACAAATGGTATCAAAGAGTCATAGATATACACCCATGCCACCATGGGAATGCTACCAGAGACAATTTTTATGAATTCAGGCTCAAATGTTGCTTACTATTAGTTAATAAAAATAAAGAAGAAATGAAAAAGACAAGAAGTAAAAGAGAAATAGGAAATAAAAGAAATCCAGTCCTTTTCAAAACACTCATTTTACAAAAAAATAAAAAGAAGGTATGAATTATTTGAAAACTTTCCAAACTGTCAAGGACAACATCTTAATTAATTCCCTATTTCTTGCTAATATTATATCTGATTTTAGCAATTTGATTTGGACTGGGACTGAATATGGTATTCAACAGTCAATAAGAAACACCTCATTTTGCAATTTGATTTCTTTTCTAGGTAAAAATAACTATTTTTTTTCACTTTTTCTTTTTTTTTAATTGATTGTTCAAAACATTACAGAGCTCAAGACATATCATCTTTCATACATTCGACTCAATTGGGTTTTGAACTCCCCAAATACATAATACAGACTCACTTCTGTTACATACTCACATTTTTACATAATGGCATATTAGTGACTGTTGTATTCTGCTACCTTTCCTATCCCCTACTATCCCCCCTCCCCTCCCCTCCCCTCCCATCTTTCCTCTCTACCTCCTCTGCTGTTGTTCAATTCTCTCCCCTTTTTCCCCCCACCCCTTTGCCCCTCATAACCTCTTATAATTTTGTGTATCACTGAAGATCTCCTACCATTTCTATATGTTTTCCCTTCTCTCTTCCTTTCTCTCCCCCCATTCGTCTTAGTAAAAATAACTATTTATTATAAAATTCTTTATCTTCTGTTATTCTAAAATACAAAAATTGATAATAACAAAACAATTGAAAAACAAACATTATTTTAACCAAAGTCTCTTTTAATTGGCTTTCTTACTATGATTTCTTTTTCTTTGTTACTCAGTGAACTATTAGAAATGTACTCCAAACGTCAGGGAACCAATTAAACACTTGGAGAAATTGAAATTGTTAATTTAGTGCCCTACTGCCACAGCCTGGCTGGGCACAAATCATGAGCCACTGAAGCAAGAACAAACTTTATTTTTTAACTGCAGGAAAAAACCTCACACACGCTCCTAGGGAATCCTCCTGAAAAAATCCCACGAGGCTCCTGCAGGAACCCCCAGCCGGAAATAGCTCCCCAGGAAATCCCTCCTCCTGCACTTGGCCAACCAATGGGAACACCAGGGGAATCCCCATGAGAACTCAAAATAGTGCAAGAAGTCCAAAAATAGTGCGAGAACGCGGCAGAGGCGGATAATGCCTCGCCTGTCAATCAATACTGTTGGCAAAATGCCCAGGAGCCATACAGACTCGGCTGTGGCTCTCAGCATCTCCCCCCTTCTGTTTAATTAAACAACAAGTAATGTGGCTTAGGGACCGTGCCTGTTAGGTAGTCCAATTCAACATATGGTCCTTACCAGTCATCGGATGAACTGACCTCTAGGCGTCAGCCTCCTGTCTTAGGTTGGTACCACTGCAATCGGATCATACCCGTCACTGACTACCGGTCCAGCATACAGCCATACTTGTGGATAGGCCTTTGCACCAGTGGGGGAGGGGGTGAGGTTCTTTGCCTCACCTCTGTTGGCCTCCAAATTTGGCCTTGGTGCCAGTGCAGGGGGTGAGGTTCTTTGCCTCACCTCTGTTGGCCCCCAAATTTTAGACCATCACTAGTAGAAGGGAGGAGGATGAAAAATGCCATGACACCAAGCCAATTGAGGGCTCCTTTGAAAAATTGTACCACCGGTGACACCATCAGCAAAAATACTCCAGCACTACCACAATTTGCTGCACCAACAGATAGTTCACAATGCATACAAGTGATACATATAGTCCAGGCAAGTTCTGCAAGCAGTTCAAAGTAGAGGAATCTGTCAATATGTCAATTTCCTCCCAAAGTAAATAGACTCCTTGATTGAGCATTACTTGTTGAGTTATTATTCACTGATGCATCAGTTTATACTGTTTGTTGTGATAACTACCGAAGAAGCTGTAGTTTGGTTTTATCTTTGTCTTCACCGGCACTGGGATGAAGATAGGAATTCTGGCAATGATGCTAGGAAAAAAAAATTATGTAACATTCCAACAGGCACTAAGAAAACAATTTTTTTAACAATTTACATTATCCTGAACAGAATTATTAAATATAATGAGAAGGAAAGGTGAAAGCAAACAAACAGATCTGTTAACCTCCTTATTTCTTTACATATTAAAACAATTTTCAACAGCTGTTCACCCAATCTAAATTAAACCATTAAAATCACGTGAATAAAACAATTTAGATCCATTTATTCATAAGCGCTCCTCATATAAGATATATGGACATACACACATACAGACATACAACACAAAACATAAGTGTGCACACATAATATACAACACATAAGACAATAGTAAAGGCCTTGTAGCTTTACCTAGGGAAAATCTTCATTGCAATGTTTAAAAACTCCACAGTCAAAAAATAAAACTGATCAGAAAAACATTAACCTAGGTCTGTATGAGCTCAAAAATAAAATAGAACTTTATGATGTGGGAAAAGGCAATAATATAATAAATATTGAAAAAAGCATCCTGGTTAATCACTGTCATAGATGTAAGAATAGCCAAACTGGAGCTCTGAATATCAGCTGTTATGGATTTGAGTCAAATCACCTTTTTTTGTTTTTGTTTTTGTGTTGGTCCATAGAATTCACTTTGGTTAGTTTCTCTGGAATCCAAATCAGCTGTTGTTCTCCCTGTAGAAACACACAAACAGAACCCCGACTCCAGACAATCACTGGGTCAGTACCTTAGTTAATCTCTCTGGAATCCAAATCGGCTGCTGTTCTCCCTGTGGGAATACAAAAACAGACCCCCGATTCCAGACAATCACTGGGTCAGGACCTTTCCATTGTCCTGTTAGAATATCCTTCCAAAGTACCTTAGGCTTATGTACATTTTTTGGACACATATGCCTTTCCAAAGCACTAAGCCCTGATGAATCCAAATTTAAAAAGTTTAGAGTAAAAAGGGTTATTTTAAGTTTATCTTGGGGGATATATACCCCTTTCCAATTCCCTCTTTTTGCTTTAATAAGTACATTTTAATAGTTTGATGAGCTCTTTCAACTATGCCTTGTCCCTGAGGATTGTATGAGATTCCTATTATATGAGTAATGCCAAATGATGAGCAAAATTGTTTAAAATAGGTAGAAGTATAACCAGGACCGTTATCTGTTTTTAACTGTTTTGGAACGCCCACAGTGGCAAAATTTTGTAAGCAATGAGCTATAACATCTTTAGTTTTTTTTCCGGCATGAAGGGAGCCCATCAAAAATCCGGAAGAAGTATCAACTGTAACATGCAAATATTTTAATTTTCCAAATTCTGGCAAGTGTGTGACGTCCATCTGCCAAATATGGTTAGGTATCAGTCCTCTAGGATTGACTCCAAGATTAACTTGGGGTAAAAAGGTCACACAATTTTGACATTGTTTTATTATTTGTCTAGCTTGTTCCTTAGTTATTTTAAAATGCTTTTGTAAAGTATTAGCATTTACATGGAACCTTTTATGAAAATGTGTAGCTTCTTCTAGTGTAGAGAAAATATGTATGTCATGTGTAGTTTTATCTGCTAAATCATTGCCCATACTAAGGGCTCCAGGCAATCCTGTATGTGCCCTGATATGTCCTATAAAGAATGGATCTTTTCTGTCCCAGATTAGACTTTGTATAGTGGAAAACAAAGAGAAAACAATAGAGGAAGGAGAAATCCTACCAGCATCTTCAAGGGATACTATAGCATTAACTATATACTGACTATCAGAAAATAAATTAAATACAGAATCTTTAAACATCACAAAAACTTGTAAAACTGCATTAAGCTCTACCTTTTGTGCTGATTGTTTGGGTACTAAAAATGTAAAAGTTTGATCAGGGGTAACTACTGCTGCTGTACCATTATTTGACCCATCAGTGAATATATTTGAAGCATTCATGATAGGGGTTTTTCTTGTCATTTTTGGAAAAACTACAGGATGCTTAGACCAAAAAGACAACAAAGGATTAGATGGTAAGTGATTATCAAATGAAACATTAGATTTACACATAATTATTGCCCAAGTATTTAACTCATTAGCTAACTCATCAATTTGATCCATAGTATATGGAGTAATAATTTTATTGGGAGAAATTCCAAACACTCCCTTTTCTGCTTTTATTCCTTTGAGTATTAATTGTCCTACAGCCTCAGGATACCTAGTAAGAATAGTGTTAGGAGAATAAGATAAATGTATCCACAATAATGGACTTTCTTGCCAAAATACTCCTGTAGGAATATTTTTTGTTGGTATTACAATAAATAATAAAGGCAAACTTATATCAATTCTATCCAAATGCATATTTTCCATATATGTTTCAATGATTTTTAATGCCTTTCTTGTTTCAGGAGTTAATATGCGGGGTGAATTTGGATCTGATGGACCTTTTAGGATATCAAATAAAGGTCCCAACTCTCCTGTTGGTATGCCTAGATAAGGCCTTATCCAATTTATGTCTCCTAATAACTTTTGAAAGTCGTTAAGTGATCTGAGTTGATCTACTAGTATTTGAATTTTAGGTGGATGGACCATGGTTGAGGATAATAGAACTCCTAAATAATTAATTGAAAAATTTAATTGTACTTTATCTATTGTTATCTCTAGATTATAATTTTTTAATAAATTTGTAAGTGTGGCATAACAGTCCAGCAATGTGTTTTTATCTTTGTGTGCTAACAATACATCATCTATATAGTGAAATATTTGTAGTTCAGGATTTTGATTTCTAAGTGGCTGGATTGCTTTATTAAACATAAATTTGACACATAGTTGGGCTGTTAGCCATCCCTTGAGGGAGCACTTTCCATTCATATCTCTGATCAGGACCTTCATGATTCAGTGCAGAGATAGTAAATGCAAAATGTGGACTATCCTCAGGATGAATTGGATTTGAAAAGAAACAATCTTTAATATCTATAACTAAAACATACCAGGTTTTTGGTAAAGCAGACAATTGGAGAATCCCTGATTGAGCAGGTCCCATAATAACCATCTCATTATTAATGGCTCTTAAATCTTATAATAATCTCCATTTACCAGATTTATTTTTAATGACAAAAATGGGAGTATTATAGGGAGATACAGAAGGTTGTATATGTCCCTCCGCTAATTGTTGTTTGACCAGGTCATGGGCTGCTTTTATCTTTTCTTTAGTCAGGGGCCACTGAGGAACCCATACCAGTCTATCTGATTTCCAAGTAATTTTTATTGCCTCAGTTACCCCTTCTGAAAACCCAGTCCATGTCTATTTATTCCTTGATCTATTTGAATTGGTGCTGTTATACCTTGTTCTCCTAATCTTTTTTCTTTCCTGAAACCTTGTCTAGCCCTAATAGTGGGCATATTTGGATTGATGTTATTTGTTAATGTCAAACCTAATTGATCTAGGACATCTCGTCCCCATAAATTTATAGGAAGATGATCCAATACATATGGCTGTATAGTTCCTTCACATCCTTCAGGATCCTTCCAATCTAAGACCATTGCACTTCTAAGGGGATTAGTTGCCACTCCTAGGCCTCGAAGCGTTTGAGTGGCTTGTTGTAATGGCCAATGTTTTGGCCATTCTTGACGAGATATGATGCTAAGGTCTGCACCTGTATCCAGTAGCCCATTAAATTCATGTCCTTGAATATTTAGTTTTAGCATTGGGCAAGAATCTAAATTCAAAGACAGCATAGCCCAATCTACACCTGTGGAGCCTAAACCCCTGGAACCTCTTTCCATAGTACTACTGGAAAATTTATCATGTAGGCTGGATATTATTAATAACTGTGCTATTCTATCTCCTGGTGAAATTACTGATATACCCTTTGGAGAACTAGCTATAATTTTTATTTCACCTTCATAATAGGGATCAATTACCCCAGGACTTATCATAAGTCCTTTTAGTGTAGAAGAACTGCTTCCTAACAATAAGCCTACTGTTCCTTGGGGAAGAGGTCCTTTTACTCCTGTGGGAATGATTTGAACTCCCATCTCTGGAGTTAGTACTGCTCTGGCAGAGGCCAAGATGTCCAACCCTGCGCTCCCTCTGGTTCGTCTGATGAGAGATCTGATGGATAGTGTGTCCTGGGCACTACCCTGATGGTGTTGCTGGGTTCCTCCATGGTGTTTCTGGGTTCCTCCAGTGCCCCATACATTTGTGGTCGTGGGCCCCGGAGCATTGTGCCCCCCTGTCCGTTTTTTGGCAATGGAGCCTGATGCCTTTCTCCAAGATATAGTGGGTAACCACCTGGTCCTTGTCTGTTTTTTGATAATGGAGTACCCTCTATGGTGGTTTGAGAATGGCATTCATTAGCCCAATATCTCCCTCTATGGCATCGTGGGCAAATATCCGGTGTTCTATTCCTTTGATATCTAACTTTGTTAAACCTTCCTCCTATGGGGCAACTCCTTTTAAAATGTCCTGTTTGTTCACAATTGTAGCATGTTTTTGGCCTGGCATCTAAAGCCTGTTGTACTGCTGCCAGGACTTGTCCTTGTTCATTAATGTCTCTACATAATTTAATATATGTGTTTAAATCTTCATGTCTCCATGGTCTAAGGACCTCTCTGCAGCAACGATTTGCTTGGTCATAAGCCAGTTGTTTTATAAATGGCATTGCTTGTTCTGTATCCCCAAAAATTCTGGAAGCTGCTTGAATAAGCCTATCTACAAATTCAGCGTAAGGTTCATTAGTTCCTTGTATTACCTTAGATAATTGACCTTGTATATCTCCATGCCCCTGTAAAGTTTTCCATGCCCTAACTGCATCTGCAGCGATTTGTGCATATACGCCAGGATCATATTCAATTTGTTGCCGTTGACCCACATAAGGTCCTTTTCCTAACAACATATCTAGATTTCTTTGAGGGTAACCGGTTGCTGCATTTCGCCTAGCTGTCTCCCTGCAAAATTCCTCATTGGCAACCTTCCATAACAAATATTGTCCTCCATTTAGCACAGATTTACACACGCTAGCCCAATCTGCTGGAGTCATGTCCAAGTTGGTAATGGATTCGACCATGCTTACAGTGAAGGGTGCTTGAGGACCATAGGTTGTTACAGCCTCCTTTAACTGCTTCACTGTTTTGAACTCTAATGCACGGTGAATTCGCTGCCCTCCTGAGTGCTCAAGTACAGGGCATGCAAATCCTTGAGGTCCTGTCTCAGGATCCCATCTATCAACTACAGGGGTTGAGGGAGGTGAGGGCCACTCAGCTATCTCCATAGGTGCAGCTGTTGGTTGAATTACGTCCTCTGGTGGTATAACGGTGTTAGTAGCAGCCTCCTGTTGTAGCTTTTTCCCTAATAGCTGTTTCTCCTCTAAGCTTTCTTCCTTTAAATTTTCTTCCTCTGTCTGACTAGCTTGAGAGATCTTCTCTTTTGCTTGATCTAAATTGTCTTTCTCCATGGTTTAAACCTCTAACAATTTATTTAACACTCTTTCGGTTTGTTTTTTACTAATTTCTAATCTGTTACAAAGATAACGCAACCCAATAAGATAACACAAAACAAAACCGAAACAGAATGAAACAAAAATGGAACAAAAAATCATTGTATCAATTTTCCTATTTTCTTGACATGTACATTTGTGGTCTATTTCTATCTCTTCCTCAGGGGCAAACAACTTCAAACCTTGAGCCAACCATTTTTCCCAGTTTGCCTGAGAAAATTCTAGGAATAGGCAGCTTGAAACAAAAACAAAACAAATCAAAGCAAGAACATATTGTTTTTTAAAATGGTCACCCATTCTCTTGCCTTCCCTTAGGGGCAAGCAATTTCACTTACCCCGAAGAAGCCTCAGACGTTCCCCGTGCGGGCCGCCAAATGCCGCAGTCTGGCTGGGCACAAATCACGAGCCACTGAAGCAAGAACAGTCACGACCCCCTTGCCCGCAAGGAAGACGCGACTCAGGAATCTTCTTTCAGCAGTTTATTCAGGCCCTTGATATTCTTCTAATGATTCTTCTACTACCCGGAATAATAATTGGATGCCCCTCCCAGCCTTAATAAAGCACCTCGAACCCCAATGCAAAGCTGCCACGTGTACCCTTCTCACAGGGTGCTAGAAAATGACACGCCAACTTTCTCTGATAAGGAGCTGGGAACACGCCAACTCTCTTTGATATGGAGTTGTCCTTCACAGACCACAACGGAGCTAGCGCCATCATGTAATGGCGACCACAGTCCACAGGAACGGCTCACCACAGCTCCCCCTTTTTGTTTCACTAAGACAATACAGGCGAGAGTAGAGGTCCTATCCCACTGTGCAAAAGTGGCTGCATAGTATGGGCCAGCCCCAGGGGGCGCCTTCCCCAGACCTGACACCATATCAGCCGACGCCTTTTTTCGTGGGGCGGGGCGGAGACACGTCAAACCCGCATGCAATAGGACATGCTCCCCTTGAGGTCCCTCTTCTCAATGGATCACTCAAGTGCAGTGCCTTGCCTCGCATCCTGTATCGTGACGATGGTGAGTAAGAGGGAATAGCTGAGGTTGAACTGTGGCCATGCAGAAGTACAACTACAAACAAGTTGGCAGCACCCTGAAAGAAAGGCACGGACTTTAAAGTGATAGATAAAGACCAGTGTGGAAACCCTTCTGCGTGCAATGGCAACAAGACCTGCAGAGTGCAAGGGCTTTCCAGCACTAAGAGAAAGACAAAAGAAGGACATGTCGTACCCAGTGCAATGTTATAATAACTTGGGGTGCAACGACCATGTCAAAGGCACTAGTGTAGAAACCCATCTGCGTGCAATGGTAGCAAGACCGGCAGAGTGCAAGGGCTTTCTGACACTAAGAGAATAACGAGGAAAGACATGTCAATCCCAGTGCAATGTTATAATAACTTGGGGTGCAATGACCATGTCAAAAGTTTAGTGCTTAAGATGCGCAAGCCAGACCTGTGGCGAGTTGCCAGTTTCTAAAGCAGCAAGAGCTTGTACGATCATAGCCTTATCTTGAGCACTACGAGCCTTAAGGCGACAGAGAAACCACAAACAGAGGAACATACCAAAGCAACACAGTGCACCAAAAATGCCTACTCCCACCCACTCTTTAAAAAAGGAAAAAGCAGAAGATATCCAATTGGTGAATTGACCCAGAGTCACGGGATCGACACGGGTACTATTCAAGACAGCTATCTGGGTTAGTTGAGACTGGATCATGTCTTCCGCTTCCATGGACCAATTTCCGGCCAGATATCCACCAATGATGTGGGAAGCATTCCTGGAATCATTAAATCTGACAGAGGTTATACATAAATGTGCACGTTGGTCAATGCAGCCTAAAAGTACTAGGTCAGCCAATTCTTCTACCTGAGCTTGAAGAAAATCTATTCTTTGGTTGGTAGCTAAAATCCCTGACAAAATATGTTGATTAATCGCATTTTGCGATTCAAGTATAGTGGACGTTTGTTGAACAACTTGATTAATAGTGGCAGCAGTTTGTACTTGACTGGCCATGGCTACTCCGGCCGTAACTGCTGCAGCAGCAGATGCCTCCACGGCTGTCACTATAGCTGCTGTGATTCCAAAATCTCTGCCGACTCTAAGTAGCTCTACAATAGGAAATATATCTGGATCCGCAGTGACTGGGATTGGGACAAAAGTTGGAATTTTCATAATTACTGCTACAGTCCAAGAACCATTCCAACACTCAGATAAGAAACAGGTAGTATGAGAACAATCCAGCATCCCCGACGAGGTGTGATTAGCTAAAAGGAACAGGAACGGGGATTGGATACAGACCATTGCAGGAGGCAATGTGGCATAATGTAACAGAGAGTTGAACGAAACAGATGTAAGCCTATTACCTCGTTCACTCTCCTTAGTAGTGCCAGAAACATTAGCCAGCCAACTTTTGGCTCCTAGTAATTGAGCCAATGCGGAAATATCGGCTGAAGCCCCCTTCTCATTGGAAATTAGCCATTGAAACCAGGACCAACCTGTTCCTGTAGAGGAGTTGGCATTGTTGTTAAAGTTATAAACATATCTCTTCAGAGGGGGGGGAAAAGGAGAAACCTTTAGCAACTTGATGTTTCTCCCAAGAATGATCCTGACAAGGTGTAAATGTCGGGGGAAAACCAAAATTAGGGGTACAGTAGGGAGAGGCCTTGAAATGAGTGGCATAGCAAGTACTATTAGAAGAAGGAGGCATTGGGATTAATACCTCGGAGATAATAGCTAAAGTAGTTATGTTTAAAACAGAGCTAGTTGCGGGGGTCCCTGAGCCTGATTGCTTCCCTGAAACTACTTGGCTCAATACAGCACTGAGAATATTCCCTGAGACTCGACTGGACCGCAATGGGTCCTCCCCGTTAGTCAAATTTTTGGTCTTAAGGCTAATACAATTAGTGTTCCCAAGACTGAAACAAAAAACTCCTGTGAGATTAACTTGAGACTGATTAAAAATATTTTCCATGTTCCCTCTAGGAGAGGTACAAGGAGCAGACATCTCACATGAGGTAGAAAAAAGAGTGGGGAGGACACTAGAATTACTATGAACTGGCATTGGCATTGGCCATGCCCGTGCCACTGCCCACCACTGCATTGGTGCCATCTGTACCGTTGGCACCAGCATCAGAGCCAGAGCACTCATCAGAATGAAGCTCCTCATCATGGGACTGTTGTGGCACCTCCTGCTGCTGGTTAGTAGATCTCGAGACTCTTCTTGTCAGGCGTTCAGGGATCCACAGCGGCTCCGTGCGATCCTGGGGAAAAACACATACAGATCCTCGTGCCCATGTCAGCACGGGGTCAGGGCCGTTCCATTGGCCCGTAAGAACATCCTTCCACTTAACATAGCCAGTCACAGAGGGCTGAGGGGACACATGTCTATCGGCCGCAGAGCGGCCATGAATATCCAAATTCAAAAAATTAATGGTAAAAAGAGCTAAGGACAGGCGTTCTTTAGGAGTGTGGTCAACTCCTATTCCCCCTTTTTGTTTTTCTAAGGTTTCTTTTAAGGTGCGGTGGGCACGTTCAACAATGCCTTGCCCTTGAGGATTGTAAGGCAACCCATGAGCAAGTTGTACTCCCATAGTAGAACAAAAGGATGTAAACTGTCTGCCAGTATAAGCAGGTCCATTATCAGTCTTAAGGGATGTAGGTGCACCCCATGCTGCCCATGCCTCTAAGCAATGAGTAATAACATTACGTGCCTTTTCTCCCGATAAAGCAGAAGCATGAATAATTCCAGAGTATGTGTCAACAGAAACATGTACATATTTGAGGTTACCAAAGTCAGGCACGTGAGTTACGTCCATTTGTCAGACGACCAATGGCTTCAATCCTCGTGGGTTTACACCATAAGTAGGAGGATGAAGAAATGTGACACAATGGGGACATTGTAATACTATCTGACGAGCATCTGCTCTGGAGATGGAAAAACGTCTGCGCAGTGTCATAGCATTGACATGAAAGTTGTGGTGAAACAATTTAGCTTCTTCTAAGGAGGAGGCCAAGCATACCAACTGGCTTCTAGTTGCCGAGTCAGCACAGGCATTACCCTGTGATAACGGGCCAGGAAGAGAGGTGTGAGCCCGAATGTGCATTGGATAGAAAGGGGCAGTACGGCTACGGATAAGCTGTTGAAGCTGATTAAAGTAAGCAGACACAGTATGGGTGTCACTAATAGCTCCTACAGCCTCCAGAATTTTGAGCGCCTGCACCACATAGATGGAGTCCGAAATGAGATTGAAAGGAAAAGAACACTGTTTAAAAACTTCAATGACAATTTGTAGTTCTACCCATTGTGGATTTCCAGGAGCAAATTGATGCTGGACAGGGGGAGAGTCATTAATCACATAAGCTCCCATTCCAGACTTAGAGCCATCAGTAAAAATGTTAACAGCCCCCGGAATTGGAGTGGGTGAAGTTACTTTAGGGAAAATGATAGGATGCTCTTTAACAAAATGGAGTAATGGATGAGAAGGGTAATGATTATCAATATCCCCTTGAAACGAGCAACATAGAATAGCCCAGTTGTCTAGAGTAGCACACAAAACATTAAGTTGAACTTTAGAATAAGGTATGATAAGAGAAGAAGGTGCTTGTCCAAAAAATTGAATGCTCTGTTGAATCCCTCTAAGTGCTAACGCTGCAACAGCATCAGGATAGTATTCTAAAGATTTTCCTGGGGATACATGTGGGTGGATCCATAGTAAAGGCCCATCTTGCCACAGTACTCCAGTAGGCTGCCGCATAGTGGCAAGTACACATAACTGGAAAGGTTTATCACTCTGGAGCCTGCATAGAGTAGCATGTTGTATAGCTTCTTCTACTTTTATAAGGGCCGCTCTGGCCTCTTTAGTGAGGGTACGAGGGGAAGTAAGATCTGGATCACCCTTAAGAATAGCATACAAAGGCTGGAGCACGATATTAGGAATATGTAAATAACCTCTTATCCAATTAATATCTCCCAACAGTTTTTGAAAATCATTTAGAGTTTGGAGATCTTGAGTTCTTATAGTAACTTTTTGTGGTTTTAATATGTCATTTCCAATCGTCGCTCCCAAATACTGAATAGAATCCCCTGTTTGAACCTTCTCAGGTGCAATATGTAATCCACACTGAGCTAACAACTTCACCAAGTCTTTATAGGCCTCATAAACTGACTGTTCTAATTTGGCTGCCAATAATACATCATCCATATAATGAATAATCTTAATGGAAGGATATTGTTGTCTGAGAGGTGCGAGTGCCTTCCCTACATACATCTGGCAAATCGTAGGACTGTTAGACATTCCCTGTGGTAAAACAACCCACTCAAACCTTTGATCTGGTTCCTCGTGATTACACGAGGGAAGGGTGAAGGCAAAACGCTGTGAGTCCTTAGGATGCAAAGGAATAGAAAAGAAACAGTCTTTAATGTCAATAGCAATGATATGCCAGCCCTGAGGAACAGAGGAAAGCAGCGGCAGCCTGAAACACCCCCGCCATACGGAGGCGGATCGGGAGGCCGCCCGTTCTTGAGCCCTTGCTTATCTCTGTTCCCTGTACCTAAACTCCCTAACTGCCGGGACAGCGTTCTTATCTCCTCCTCCTCAGCGTCTTCTGCCTCTGACCCACTTTCGCATGGGGGCGTGTGCAGCACACTGAGATCTGGATACAGTCTCCTCCCGTTCTCCACGCCCCGCACACTCCCCTCTTCCTGAGACACTTCACTCTCTGTTGTTTCTGATTTTTCCTCATGCAATTGTTCTAAAACCTCTTGCCCTTTAACAAGCGCTTCTTGGCATCTGCCATCCGTAAGGCAACTACGGACCATCTTCCAGAGGGGTATCACCCCGCCCTCTAGCATGCCCTGCTCACGAGCAAAGTCAAGGTCTTTGCCTAATTTATCCCAGCTGGGTGTAGTGAGGCTGCCTGAAAATGCAAACCACGGTGCAGCTGTATCTACCCTCTGTAAAAATTTCTCTAAGGTACTGCGTTTCACCTCCAGTCCCTTGGAACGTAAAAAGCCATCGAGGACTAGAAGGAGTGGACTTGAAGTCACAGCACCCATAACGCAACACAAGAAAACACAGAAATCGAAAGTGAAAGTACACAAAACAAAACGAACATACACAGAAAACAAAAACGAAAATACAGAGTGCAATTGCTATGAGATGTAACGCCCTCTCTTTTTACAGAGGAGCAGGTACCTTTTAATGCTCCCTCTTTATGTATAGAGGAGCCTCCGCTTTTTAACAGCGGGTCCCACCTTACCTGGGACTTACCGGCGCGCCTCCCTGACTGCTGAAAGTTCTGGTTCCTGGGTGTTTCTTTGTTTCTTTTCTCCCGGGTTTCGGCACCACTTGTCACGACCCCCTTGCCCGCAAGGAAGACGCGACTCAGGAATCTTCTTTCAGCAGTTTATTCAGGCCCTTGATATTCTTCTAATGATTCTTCTACTACCCGGAATAATAATTGGATGCCCCTCCCAGCCTTAATAAAGCACCTCGAACCCCAATGCAAAGCTGCCACGTGTACCCTTCTCACAGGGTGCTAGAAAATGACACGCCAACTTTCTCTGATAAGGAGCTGGGAACACGCCAACTCTCTTTGATATGGAGTTGTCCTTCACAGACCACAACGGAGCTAGCGCCATCATGTAATGGCGACCACAGTCCACAGGAACGGCTCACCACAAAGAACAAACTTTATTTTTTAACTGCAGGAAAAAACCTCACACACGCTCCTGGGGAATCCTCCTGAAAAGCCACGAGGCTCCTGCAGGAACCCCCAGCTGGAAATAGCTCCCTGGGAAATCCCTCCTCCTGCACTTGGCCAACCAACGGGAACGCCAGGGGAATCCCCGTGAGAACTCAAAATAGCGCAAGAAATCAAAAAATAGCACGAGAACCGGCAGAAGCGGATAATGCCTCACCTGTCAATCAATACTGTTGGCAAAATGCGCAGGAGCCATACAGACTCAGCTGTGGCTCTCAGCACCCTACCATCATCTTAAAATATTTTACCTAAATACTTTGTAGCAGTGTTTTTTTGTTTGTTTTATTTTTGTTTTATTCTTTACTTTCCCTAGAGTTATATATAGTTGAGAAATTCTATAGTAAATTTTTACCTCAATTTACAACATACCTCAATAAAATTATATTTGACTCATGTTTAAGTAGTTACACACGGTATTCAAAAAGTCATTATTTCATGCTATGAGAAACCCAAATTTCAAAATTAAATGGCATAATTCTTCTTATAAAAGTTTATAGATTTGAACAAAGAAAATCATAAGCAGATAATATATATAGAATATATTCCAAGTACTGTAATGGTCTCATTCCAAGATGATGACTATTGTATCCTATTACTCAAGAATGAAATCTCTTGGAGATAGGTTGTTAATATTATTAATATTTTAAGTATATACTGGAGAAGATTTCCCAGTGTTCAGTCCCACAATAACACATGAGAGTTCCGTGTGCTCTACCTCTTCACCAAAATTTTGGATCTTTCAACTTTTTAATTTTGGCCATTCTGTTTTAAGTGTAGTCATGTCATATTGTGACATGTGTGATGTTTACATTCCTTGCTAACTGATGATGCTGAACAACATATTATATATACACTTACTAGCCATCTGGATATGCTTGTACCACTTTCTCTTAGGCTGATTTCTTTCACTGTTATTCATAGGAGTCACATATTCTGGCTTCAGGTCAGAGTTTTGTTTTGTTTTGTTTTTTCATATATTTGTAGTACAAATATCCTCCATCTTTCATGTGTTGTTTGCTTATTCTATTGATGGATTTTTTTCACTAACATAAGTTCTCTATTTTTATGAAATCAAAGTTCTCAACTTTTCTTAGTACACTTTTTGTGTCCTGCTTAGGAAATATTTGCCTATTCTGAGGTCATAATGATATTTTCCCATGTTTACTCTCAGAAATTTTGTTATTATCTCTTTATCTCTCATGATCCTCCTCAAATTGATTTTGTGTATGGTGTGAAGGAGACACTGAAGTTTACTTTCTTTAATATGGATATTCATTTTACCCTGCAGCTTTTTAAAATTTAAATACCACAAAATCCACAGATTTTAATTGCACAGTTCAATGACTTTTTATAAACATATACACCTGTGTAACCAACAGGATGTAATCAAAATATAGAATGTTTCCAGAAAGTTCTCTCCTGCTCCTCTCTATTTGGTGCACCTGCCCTCACCAAATGCAATTATTGTCAGATTTCTTGTAGCCAGAGAAAAGTTTTGCTTGTTCTTAAAGTTGCTATAAACACAGCCATATGGTATGAATTGTTATTTTTCTTAACATGTGTATATTCCTCTTGGTTATGTATCTACAAGTAGAACTGCAACCATGTATTATTTATTTAAAAACCATCATTTCTTCATTGAATTACAGTAGCAACTTAGTTGTAAAACAGATATATATGTATATATATATATATATATATATATATATATATATATATATATATATGGGGATCTATTTATAGCTTTTTTGTTCCATTTCATCAATTTATTATTCCACTCTTATTACAATACCACATGGTAAAGATTAGTGTGGCTTCATTGAAAGTCTTAATATATACTAGTGTGAGTTCCCTGTGTTTCTTTTTCAGTATTGCCTTTACTATTACAGGGCTTTGTATTTCCACAAAATTTGCCTGTCTGTTTCCACAAAAACTTTACTGTGATTTTGGTTGAATTTGCACAGAATGTAGAGCTCAAACAAGAGAATTATAATATTGAGTCTTCTAATTCTACAAGATAGTATATCTTTCTATTTTCTTTTTTTTCTCACAGCACCATTTTGGGGTTTTTTGATATATACATCTTTCACATCTTTCATTGTATTTATTCAAAGGCGTTTGATTTTTTTTTGGTGTCACTATAAATGGCATTTAGAAATATTAATGTACTGTTTTTTTAAACTATAAAAAGCACCATTATTTTTAAACATTGACCCTGCTTATAAGAAAAATTACAAAATTCACCTATTAATTTTAATAATTTGTTTGTAAATCATTATGATTTTATAGTTACATAATCATATTAGCTGAAATTAATAACACTATTAGGTCTTTCTTTTCTTCTAACTCTTAGTTCTTTTTTGCCTAATTGTATGACTAAGGTTCCATGTATGGTGTTCAATAAAAATGATGAGAGTGGCGCTGGGGTTGTGGCTCAGTGGTAAAGCCTTGCCTAGCATGTGTGAGGCGCGGAGTCTGATCCTCAGTACCACATACAAATAAATGAATAAAATAAAGGTCCATCAATGTCTAAAATTCTATTTAAAGAGTAGAAGATCTTGTAAAAAAATGATAAGAGTGGACATATTTGAGTTATTCTCAAACATCAGAAAGATGTTGAATATTTTACCACTATCTATGATGTTAACTGGAGACTTTATAAAAGAAAAAAAAGTCTGATATCTTTGATCAGATTAAATGTTTCTATTTCTAGTTTGTTGACATTTTTTTTAAAAAAATATTTTTTCTCCTTATTCTTTTGAGGTAGAAAATCACACATGTTGAAAGCAAAATTAATTTAAAAGTAATTTGGACTCTAGGAAATTTCCATTTGTACACTGATAATTAAACTTAACTTCTGAGTAAGATGCATTTCCAGTATCATGAAAAGTGCTTGTTTTATGTTAATTTCTAAATTGTATGTTTAATATATTCATGGGATACCTTGTTATATTGTGTAACTCATTTTTATAAAAAATTATGAACATAACTCTGTGGACTATTTATTATTCTGTCTTTCCTAACCCTAGGGTACTTAGGGGAAGAACCTGGGACAGCAGTAAGGGGTGGAAGCAGAAGGAAACGGAAGCCTGGGTCTTTGGTGGCATGGATAAGTTACTGGTCTAACCCTCATATTCATATGCTTAAAGTCATTGTAAATCTCCTTCCTCTTTAAGTTTCTTTTATACAAAGTCATACACAATTCTGACTAGAAGTGATCATGTTTATAAAAAATCATTTCAAACTGGGCATAGAAAAATTGATAGAAAATACTTTTTTTAAAAAAAGTTAACAAGGAGTTATGCCTAGTCTACAAAAACATGGCTGATTCTTTTTCCTTTTGACCCTGTCATTTCATATATGCGTATGCTGACTCTGCTTTATCCTACAGCATTGTCACAAACATTTCATTTCCTGTCCTGAGAAACAGGAATTCCAGGTGTTACACTCTTGGGATGAATCTTTGACGAAAAAGAGAAAGAAACCAGTAGACAAATTACTCCCCTTGTCCTATGGTTTCTTGGAAGCCACTGCTGTGGGATCCAGCAATCGGTCACTTTTGGGGGTGGCCAAATGTGACCTAGAATTACTCTACCAAAAAGTAACAACTTTAAGTCCTCTACTAAAGGCTCTACTTTTCAGGAAGCCCAAGCTATAATACATTCAGGTATTATATGTTTAATATAATTTGCAGATATAACCAACTCAAGAAACTATCAGGAAAACGACTTTTGCTAATAATATTCTAAACTTCTCCATTGCTAAATCATTTTATTTTAAATTTTAATCATCTCTTCTCACACTTTTAACCAGTCCTGTTAATCAAAAAAAAGAAAAAAGAAAAAAGAAAAAGAAAAAAAAAACGATTCCTTATACTTTCTAAATCAGAAAATAAATTTTTATGCCATATAATTAATTAATATTCTTTCAGGAACTATTTGGATTGTGTCTACATTTTAAAAGCCAGGATATACCAGAAAATTGAGTGTATCAAGCTTAGAAGTCTAAATGATAACAAAACATTTTTGATTAGCTCACAAGTTGAGATATTTATCTGCCATTTCTTAATTTGTCAATAGCATTATGAAATCTAGGTGACAACTTTAAAGTATGTGTTACATCTAATTGCTGTATAATTCATCCTTCAAATAAAAACATTTCTGGCATATTTTGATTTCTTCTAATTAAAATTAGAGCATGAATAATAAAACTTATGTCAACAAAACAATATCCTTCAAAACATCCTACTTAAGATACATACATGTTGTACTTATTTCTTGATATGAAGAACTATGTCTGAAATATGCTTTAAAAATTGCGATTCTTCATATTTTTTGAAAAAGTGACTGAGGGTTATGTGAGATATTCCAAATTGGGCAAAAACCAAAGCATAAAATAATAGCACAGAGTTTCACCAAAGACCAGTCTTTGTTATATAAAGCAAAACGCTTTCTAGAAATGGCTACTCAGATTCAAATATACTTTATTAAGAATTTAATGAGGCTACAATTAGTTGAGCTAAAAAATATAGCTAATTTTTCACCTTAATTAAGCTAATAAAAAATTAGGCTATTTTATATTGAAATTAAAAGCCAACATAGAAGAACAATGCTTCAAATTGTAGCATTTGCAAAGTATCATCAGAAAATCAAGAAGTGTTCCTGATGCTTATTAAATGTTTTTCTATGTTAAGATTGAATACGTCAACACAAAGATTAACCAATTTTTTTTCAACCTCAGAGACAGGAAAAATTATTATTCCCATTTTATAGATGAACAAAATAAGCCCAGTAACATTTAAATTTTCCAGATGTCTAATAGCTAATAAATAATGGAGTTAGGAGTTTAACTGACAATATTTAATCACCTAATAAAAATTAATACTACTTGAAAAATACTTCACTGACTGAAGTTCTTTGTTCTAAATCAGCAGCTGTGGCAAGCTTCAGATTTTTGAATAGTTTGCTATCATCTGTTATTTGTGAATGATACTTTAATGAGCAGAGAATTAGCCTATCTTCAATGTGATCTGTGTAGCACCTAGGTAAAAATGGATATTTTTCTATGACAGATACTTGAAATCACCAAAGAGTTTTAAGAAAATGGCAGCCTCTTGTTTTCAAACGGACAAACATGAAGGCCATAAGTTTATTTCAAAACAATGCTTTTATTATTTAGTGATTTGAGATGGTTTCTAAGCTGTAAAATAAAAAGTATTCTTGTGGATCCAACATGGCGGCCGGTAAGGAAGCAGTGATTCCAATGTCTCCACTTTAATGGGATCAGAAAGACCCATTGGAATGGCTACAGCCTACCTATGGAGAAATTTCTAGCAAAATTCCCTTAAGAGGAGAGCTGCCGTGAACTGGTAGGTTTATTTAAAGTGACAGTTTGTCCCAGAGAAGTGGATCTTGGTCTGCCACTCAGGCACACAAGTCTAGTCCCGCAGCCATCAGCCACTCCTGCAAGCGGCTCTCCTGGGAGGCCCAGCTCTCACTCTGCAAGCAGCCATTCAACCCGCCCAGCTCTTAACCACGCGGGCACAGCTACCCGGCTCTACAGTTAGCCCCGCTGCAGGTGCAGAAGTCCAGTCCTGCATCAGCAGCCGCTTTTGCAAGCAGCCGGCACCCGGAGCGGCTTGGCCAGCCCCGCCCGAACTGGCAGACGGCCCCGTGAGCGGCAGCCACACCCACCCGGCTATTAAGTAAGCAGCCGCAATTGCCCAGCTCTACAGGTGACCCCCCCGAAGGGCGCAGAGGTCCAATCCCGCAGCCACCATCAGCTTCTGCAAGTGCCAGCGGCCCGGAGCGAAGTGGCTGCCCAAACTGGCAGATGAACCCAGCATCTTGGCTCTCCCAGGAGGCCCTGCTCTCGCTCTACAAACAGCCGCACCACCTGCTGGAATCTTAGCTATGCAGCCGCAGCTGCCCCACTCTTCAGGCGGCCCCCGGTGGCCCAACTCAGCTAGAAGGGTCCCTGCATGGCCCAACACATGGCCATGCCCTCTGGGCTCTGCTAACAGCCCCGCCCACCTGGTGAACAACCGGGAAACTTCAAAATCTCTCCGTGGGCGTGACCGTAAGGACCAAAGGACTCTCGACTCCCAACTTCCCCTACTGCCAGAGTCAGGCAGACCTGAGACCCACCAGCAGAACAGGCCTAGAGGCCTGCCATCATGGTAGACACATCACACCAATTGGAGTTGGGGCAGAGCAGAGCAGCCGCCCACATCCGGATCAGGCCCAACGACCAGAGGGGTGGTGGCCACGTTACCACAATTGGAGTGGGGGCAGAGCAGAGCCGCCACCCGCGCCTTCAGGGTGGGCAGACCTGCGAACGACCAGCAGAGAAGGCCTAGCGGCCCGCCAGAACGGTAGACAGATCACCCCAATTAGAGGAGGAGCACAGCCACTACCCGCCCTGCAAGGGAGATTTTTCAACTATACAAGAGCAATATAAATAATTAGAGGGAAAATTTCAAAAACACAACAGTTTCACCAAGCAGAAAGAAATGCGAGCCGTATAAAAAGACCAAGAAAGAAAGGACCACAAGCAATGCAGGTCTACTCAACTTTAGAAGAGGTAATAGCTGCAACAGAGGGAATGTCAGAGAAAGACATCAGAATATACATGCTACAGATGATCTGGAGTCTCAAGGAAGACATGCAACAGCAAAATCAGACAATGAAAGATCACATTGACAAGGAACTACATAAACAAATCCAGAAAGTAAAAGATCAATTTCACAGGGAGATAGAGATAATATAAAACGAACAAATAGAAATCCTAGAAATGCAGGAAGCAATAAACCAACTTAAAAACTCAATTGAAAATACTACCAGCAGAGTAGGTCACTTAGAAGATAGAACATCAGACAATGAAGACAAGGTATTTCAACTTGAAAAGAACATAGACAGCTCAGCAAGTCTGCTAAGAAACCATGAGCAGAACATCCAGGAATTATGGGATAACATTAAAAGAACAAACTTAAGAGTCATTGGGATACAGGAAGGCACAGAGCTCCAAGCCAAAGAAATAAACAATCTATTCAGTGAAATCATAAGAGAAAACTTCCCAGAATTGAAGAATGAGACAGAATCCCAAATTCTAGAAGCCTACATGACGCCGAATGTGCAAACTTATAAGAGATCCACACCTAGACACGTTATAATGAAGATGTCCAAAATACAATATAAGGAGATAATTTTAAAAGCTACAAGAGAAAGGAAGCAGATTACATTTAGGGGTAAACCAATCAGGATAACAGCTGATCTCTCAACACAGACTCTGAAAGCTAGAAGATCCTGGAATAACATATTTCAAACACTGAAAGAAAATGGGTTCCAATGAAGAATCGTGTATCTGGCGAAATTAAGCTTCAGGATGGAAGATGAAATTAAAACCTTCTATGATAAACAAAAGTTAAAAGAATTCACAGCTAGAAAACCATCTCTTAAAAAAATCCTTGGAAAAATATTACAGGAAGAGGAAATGGAAAATAACATTGAAAACCAACAGAGTGAGGTAGGACAGTAAAGGGGGGAAAGTAATCAAAGAGGAAAACAAATCAGGTTTAGTAACATTAATAAACAAATATGGCTGGAAGAACAAACCATATCTCAATAATAACCCTAAATGTTAATGGCTTAAACTCACCAATTAAGAGACACAGGCTAGCAGAATGGATCACAAAACAAGACCCAACAATATGCTGCCTACAGGAGACACATCTGATAGAAAAAGATATACATAGTCTGAAAGTAAAAGGTTTGGAAAAAATCATATCATTCATATGGACTGTGGAAACAAGCAGGAGTGTCATACTCATATCTAATAAAATAGATTTCAAGCCAAAGTTAATCAAAAGGGATAAAGAAGGACACGTCATACTGCTCAAGGGAACCATACACCAACAAGACATAAGAATTATAAATATATATGCCCCAAATAATGGTGCAGCTATGTTCATCAAGCAAACTCTTCTCAAGTTCAAGAGTCTAATAGACCACCATACAATAATCATGGGAGACTTCAACACACCTCTCTCACCACTGGACAGATCTTCCAAACAAAAGTTAAATAAGGAAACTATAGAACTCAATAACACAATTAATAACCTAGACTTAATTGACATATATAGACTATACCACCCAAAATCAAGTAGTTACACTTTTTCCTCAGCTGCACATGGAACCTTCTCAAAAATAGACCATGTATTATGTCACAGGGCAACTCTTAGAAAATATAAAGGAGTAGAGATAATACCATGCATCTTATCTGATCATAATGGAATGAAACTGAAAATCAATGATAAAAGAAAGAAGGAAAAATCAAGCATCACTTGGAGAATGAGCAATAGGTTACTGAATGATCAATGGGTTTTAGAAGACATCAAAAAGGAAATTAAAATTTTCTTAGAGTTAAATGAAAACACAGACAAAACATATCGGAATTTATGGGACACATTAAAAGCAGTTCTAAGAGGAAAATTTATTGCTTGGAGTTCATATCTTAGAAAAAGAAAAAAACAACAAATAAACGATCTCATACTTCATCTCAAAATCCTAGAAAAAGAAGAGCAATATAACAGCAAAAAGAAGTAGAAGGCAAGAAATAATAAAAATCAGAGCTGAAATTAATGAAATCAAAACAAAAGAGACAATTGAAAAAATTGACAAAACTAAAAGTTAATTCTTTGAAAAAATAAATAAAATCGACAGACCCCTAGCCATACTAAAAAAGAGAAGAAGAGAGAGAACCCAAATTACTCGCATATTGGATGAAAAAGGCAATATCACAACAGACACTTCAGAAATACAGAAGATAATCAGAAATTATTTTGAATCCTTATACTCCAATAAAATAGAAGATAGTGAAGGCATAGATAAATTTCTTAAGTCTTACAAATCTGCCCATTGAGTCAGGAGGATATAGACCAATAACAATAGAGGAAATAGAAGAAACCATCAAAAGGCTACCAACTAAGAAAAGCCCAGGACCGGATGGGTATACAGACCAATAACAATAGAGGAAATAGAAGAAACCATCAAAAGGCTACCAACTAAGAAAAGCCCAGGACCGGATGGGTATACAGCAGAGTTTTACAAAACCTTTAAAGAGGAAATAACACCAATACTTTTCAAACTATTTCAGGAAATAGAAAAAGAGGGAGAACTTCCAAATTCATTCTATGAGGCCAACATCACCCTGATGCCTAAACCAGACAAAGACACTTCAAAGAAAAAAAACTACAGACCAATATCTCTAATTAACCTAGACACAAAAATCCTCAATAAAATTCTGGGGAATCAGATTCAAAAACATATCAAAAAAATCATGCACCATGATCAAGTGCGATTCATCCCTGGGATGCAAGGTTTGTTCAATACACGGAAATCAATAAATGTTATTTACCACATCAATAGACTTAAATATAAGAATCATATGAACATCTTGATAGATGCAGAAAAAGCATTTGACAAAGTATAGCATCCCTTTATGTTCAAAACTCTAGAAAAACTAGGGATAACAGGATCATACCTCAACATTTTAAAAGCAATCTATGATAAGCCACAGGCCAGCTTCATTCTGAATGGAGAAAAAATTGAAGGCATTCCCTCTAAGATCTGGTACAAGACAGGGATGCCCTCTCTCACAACTTTTGTTCAACATAGTCCTCGAAACACTGGCCAGAGCAATTATACAGATGAAAGAAATTAAAGGCATATAAATAGGAGAAGAAGAACTTAAATTATCACTATTTGCAGATGACATGATCCTTTATCTAGCAGACCCAAAAGGGTCTACAAAGAAACTATTAGAGCTAATAAATGAATTCAGCAAAGTGGCAGGATATAAGATCAACACGCATAAATCAAATGCATTCCTGTATATCAGCGACAAATCCTCTGAAACAGAAATGAGGACAACTACTCCATTCACAATATCCCTCCAAATAATAAAATACTTGGGAATCAACCTAACAAAAGAGGTGAAAGACTTATACAATGAAAACAACAGAACCCTAAAGAAAGATATAGAAGAAGACCTTAGAAGATGAAAAAATATACCCTGTTCATGGAGAGGCCGAACGAACATCATCAAAATGGCAATATTACCAAAAGTTCTCTATAAGTTCAAAGCAATGCCAATCAAAATCCCAATACCATTTCTTGTAGAAATAGATAAAACAATCATGAAATTCATATGGAATAATAAAAGACCCAGAATAGCAAAAACAATGCTAAGCAGGAAGTGTGAATCAGGCGGTATAGCAATTCCAGACTTCAAACTATACTACAGAGCAATAATAACAAAAACAGCATGGTACTGGTACTAAAACAGGTGGGTGGACCAATGGTACAGAATAGAGAACACGGAAACCAATCCACAAAACTACAACTATCTTATATTTGATATAGGGGCTAAAAACATGCAATGGAGAAAGGATAGCATCTTTAACAAATGGTGCTGGGAAAACTGGAAATTCATTTGCATCAAAATGAAACTGAATCACTTTCTCTCACCATGCACAAAAGTTAACTCAAAATGGATCAAGGAGCTTGATATCAAATCAGAGACACGGCGTCTGATAGAAGAAAAAGTTGGCTATGATCTATATACTGTGGGGTCGGGCTCCAAATTCCTCAATAGGACACCCATAGTGCAAGAGTTAACAACTAGAATTAACAAATGGGACTAACTCAAACTAAAAAGTTTTTTTTCTCAGCAAAAGAAACAATAAGAGAGGTAAATATGGAGCCTACATCCTGGAACACTTCAGATACAGCCCTAATATTCAGAGTATACAAAGAACTCAAAAAATTAGACAAAAAGACAACAAATAACCCAATCAACAAATTGGCCAAGGACCTGAACAGACACTTCTCAGAGGAGGACATACAATCAAAAATGCTCAACATCGCTAGCAGTCAGAGAAATGCAAATCAAAACCACCCTAAGATACCATCTCACTCCAGTAAGATTGGCAGCCATTATGAAGTCAAACAACAACAAGTTCTGGTGAGGATGTGGGGAAAAGGGTACACTGGTTCATTGTTGGTGGGACTGCAAATTGGTGCAGCCAATTTGGAAAGCAGTATGGCGATTTCTTGGAAAGCTGGGAATGGAACCACCATTTGACCCAGCTGTTTCCCTTCTCGGTCTATTCCCTAAAGACCTAATAAGAGCATGCTACAGGGACACTGCTACATCAATGTCATAGCAGCACAATTCACGATAGCAAGATTGTGGAACCAACCTAGATGTCCTTCAATAGATGAATGGATAAAAAAAGTGGCATTTATACACAATGGAGTATTACTCTGCATTAAGAAATGACAAAATTATAGAATTTGGAGGGAAATCGAAGGCATTAGAGCAGATTATGCTAAATGAAGCTAGCCAATTCTTAAAAAAAACAAATGCCAAATGACTTATTTGATATAAGGGGAGTAACTAAGGACAGAGTAGGGACAAAGAGCAGGAGAAGAAGATTAACATTAAATAGGGACAAGAGGGGGGAGGGAAAGGGAGAGAGAAGGGAAATTGCATGGAAAGGGAAGGTGATACTCAGGGTTATACAAAATTACATACAAGAGGAAGTGAGGGGTAAGGGAAGAATAATACAAGTGGAAGAAATGTTTTACAGTAGAGTGGGTTGAGAGAGAAGAGGGAAGGGGAGGGGAGGGGGAATAGTAGAGGATAGGATAGAGAGAAGAATTCTTCAGACACTAGAATGGCAATATGTATATCAATGAAAATGTAATTGATGTAACTGATGTGATTCAGCAATCTGTATATGGGCTAAAAATGGGAGTTCATAACCTTTTTGAATCAAACTGTGAAATATGATATATCAAGAAAGATGTAATGTTTTGAACAACCAACAATTAAAAAAAAAAAAGCATTCTTGTTTCCCTCCTCTTACATCAGAAAAACATCACAAAGCTTCAGCATCCGTGTTATCTATAAGACTTAACTCTACATCAAATTCTACTCTCAGGAATCTAATTTTACCATCACTGAAGATAACCAATAGAATTGATGCCAATTCTATATGGAACTTCCAGAATATTCTAAGAAAAATCAGTGACTACTAAAGTGGGAAAAGAAAAAAAAACTAATATTTTAGTTATATAAGCCATCTAGTGAGATTAAAACAAAACAAAAAAAACCCAGAAATTATCTCATGGTTGTATATTGACTACTATAATTTAAATAAATCTTGGGATCCATTTAGGGCAAAGCTGAAAGATGGTTGGAAAACATAAGATCTGAGAAAACTAACACAGTCTAAGTTTGGCAAAGAGCACTTAGCCTGCTTTACTAGCATCCTTAGGATTATAAAGAAATTTAACTGGTAGGTTGGGCTGCAATCATCTCCTCTTTTTGCTTGTTTCAAAGGGGGACTCCTGAGCCAATATCTGTAGCACAGTGTGGTTTACATCACAGAATTGTTTTCAATCAACTGTGATGTCTCATCTGGTCTGTGTCCATTAACAGTCCTTTCAGTCAAGGTAAGGAACTTAGACCTAGTCACATAAAACTGCTTTCTGAAGAAGCCTTATGTTTTTAACACAGATTCTGATTCTTATCTGCATTGATTCCTTGCCTGCTACTGTTAGCTCTGGACCAACAGGAATGCATCATCTCAAGGAATGGCAGTGTTAAAAACTGGGAGTGAAGCTGCCAAAGCAAAACATTTAAATTGGGTGATTTCTTCTTTATTCTTAACATAATAACTGTTTACATGAGGAGATTATACTTCATCACAATGTCTGCTTGAGTCAAAGCACTTTTTTAACAATTTCCTACATTTTCTTTTTTTGTGTCATAGGTAAATTTAATTTTATTCTGCTTATTCTTTTTTTTTATTGTTGGTCGTTCAAACCATTACACAGTTCTGAAATATGTATTCATCATATTTCACAGTTTTATTCAAGCGGGTTATGAACTCCCAACTTTACCCCATATACAGATGGAAATGTTAATCTTTTCCTTGGATGCTAAAATATTTTCAACCATACTGTTTATACTAAAACCGTTTAGAGTATTTGAGTATAACTATGTGTTGTGGGGTTTTGTGGTTGTTGGGTTATTAGTGATAAAGATTTTTTTTATTATTTATCACCTTAAAGTTTGAAAGGTAAAACTAATTTAGTGATTTGGGTATATTAAGTAAAAGATACCTCATTAGATCTGATAGAGCATAAAGCTTTTTCTTAAGAAAAAAAAACAATTTCAGCTTCTGCAGGAAAATAAATATTAAAAATTAAAAACGAATCACAATGTGTTTTTATTTGTTCTGCACAACAGAAATAACATGTGAAATCAAAAGTAACACTTTCTCAAAAAAAAAACTGAACACATATAAATCTGCTGTACAAATTTCACTGTAGCTTTAACCTTTGAGCTTTTCACATTTTTTTCCTATTTGACTATACATAATAAACAGTGAATAAAGTATTAGATCATTAATTATCCTTAAACAATGACATTTTCCAATGTTGCTGTTTGAGTTGGTTCATCATTTCAAGAGAGATTTGAACTTTGCTATAGAAATGGGCAATTATTTACAATATTTTACTCATGCTGTTTTATTCTTCCTGAAGTTTGTTAACAGCGTTTGAGGCCACCCTCACATACAGATCTGAGGTGCTTTAAAAGAACCAGACATGCAATGTATATTTTGTTGACTACAGAGAATTTCTTCTTGCTTAATTTTGTTGATCTCAAAGGAAGACATCTGATCTGAATGCATCTGCATGAATAGGCTTTTACACACAGATAGGGAATTATATGTATATCCTACACAAGACAAGTTTAAGGTCATCATACAAATTTAGGATTTAAAATGTGAGTATGGATGAAATCAAAGTGAAAATCAAATAGGACTGTTGAGAATTCCTGAATTTGCATCCAATTAGGACATAGTTTATGTGGGTTTTTTTGCATTCATCTTTGGATGTTCCTACAGTGATATCTTTTTACACTCTATCAATCACATTGAGATACATAGATAGATAGATAATTCTAAAATATTAAAGCACTATATTTCCATATTTGTTTGTTTACCAGGGACAGTATGTTCTATAAACTATAATTTAAAAAATGACACTAAAGTGATCTTCTAACTGAAATTTTAGACAAAAGTCATTGTGGGAGAATGTATTTAGAGTATAAATGTTCATGAAGTAAGGAGACATTTTTCACTAACTTAGATATT
Organism: Ictidomys tridecemlineatus; assembly: GCF_052094955.1. Classification (NCBI taxonomy): domain Eukaryota; kingdom Metazoa; phylum Chordata; class Mammalia; order Rodentia; family Sciuridae; genus Ictidomys; species Ictidomys tridecemlineatus. Next base: position 10,074,290 of record NC_135494.1, on the reverse strand, counting down.
CAGGTCTACTAGGTTGTAAATTGTAATTTGACCAGAAGCCAGTTCATGTGAAAAGGATTTTGGAGTAACGACAGAAAGCGTGACACTTTCTTCTGTCCCACCATCTTAATATTCAACTTGACACAGTGGAAATAGAATGATACTACTGTGTCATTTTAAATGTGCAACATGCTCAAGTAAGTGTGAAGGATGCCCATATGCTAAAACAAAAAGAAAACTGGAAACACCCTAGCTTTTATTTTCTAACATAGGATTAGTATGATCATCACACGCACATTGTACAGCACATCATCAAACACTGACTAGAACATTGCCCCTTGTATTTTACCCTATATCTTCATCCCAATTTCTGTCCCCACTATTTTTAAGGCACGAGGCTTGTGTATTATTTCTATTTACCTTTCCTACTTTCATTTGCAAAAACCTGCCTTCAGGAACAATATAGTTTTTATAAAGAGAATTTTACATAATTCCCTATTAGTAATTGTTGTATTCTGCTATTTTTCCTATCCCCTACTATCCCCCTTACCCTTCCCTCACATCTTCTCTCCCTACCCAATCTACTGTAATTCATTTCTCTCCTTGTTTATTTTCCCATTCCCCTCAAAACCTCTTATATGTAATTTTGTATAGCAATGAGGGTCTCTCTTCATTTCCATGCAATTTCCCTTTTCTCTCCCTTTTCCTCCCATCTCATGTCTCTGTTTAATGTTAATCTTTTTTTCCTGCTCTTTCTCCCTTCTCTGTTCATAGTTGTTCTCATTATATCAAAGAAGACATTTGGTATTTGTTTTTTTAGGGACTGGCTAGCTTCATTAAGCATAATCTGCTGTAGTACCATCCATTTCCATGCAAATTCTATGATTTTGTCATTTTTAAGTGCTGTGTAATATTCCATGGTGTATAAATGCCACATTTTTTATCCATTCATCTATCAAAGGGCAAAACTATGTATTATAAAAAATATTCACATTTTCTGAAGAATTCCTAATCTCATCAATAAGATCATAAGGTTCACATGGCTCTTCTTAAATCCTATCCAAAAAGATTACCTGGTGAGGAAAACTAGAGAAGTTATAGTGGTCTAACTAGACTTCTAGGAGAAGAGAAAAAAGAAATTATGAAAGATGCATTTGACCTTTTCCAAGTGAACTTCCAGAGAAAAAACTTTAGAGAGTAAAATTTTCCAAATAGTTGTAAAAAGTGCTCAGAAAAGAGACAGGACACAATCACACATTTCAAACACATAAAATTTTCAGCAAGGACCAGTATCAATTTATGACAGTATTAGTTCCAAAAGGAGAGTTTCTAACAATTTTACATCTCCCCTCTCCAGGTACAAGTCCCACATGCTTAGGAACTACTATGATAAGCAAACTGGTGGAAGGAGCATAGAATCTTTAGATGGGGTGAGAGAGAAGAAACCAACTCCCGTACCCAGGCAGAAGATGCCCACTTGCTACCAGGGGTGGAAAGCAGTCCAAATTTTAAATCAATTCTGGATTCTAAATATTATTTGGTATTGATCATACTAATTACTTAACTGAGCCTGTAATTTGGTCATTTAAATCAATAATAAGATGTTTTATTATTTATAGGAGAAATGTTACTTTGCCTGTAGGAACAGAGAATGAAGAAGCCCAGAGACAAATTTAAACGGAGAGAGAAAACTAATATAAAATTGTTTTTATGGTTACATAGCCTGAGTTGCACTTGTTCCACACAAGAATTACATTGACATTAAGGCTGCTGGCCAAGTTAGGACTTCATGGCTTGTCAATGGAATGATTATTTTTGCCATCATTCCATTGCCCCACATGCTTCATATATAACCTCTCTTCTTATTCAGAGAACCTGCAGCTTACATTGTTATCATTCACATGCCAAAATGGTGTTTTAAGGATGTTGACTTATGATTCTTGTTTTCAGGTAGCTATTTTTACTCTGAAAGGCAGAGGCTTCTCTGAGATGCCTACAAAATATCATAGCTCTCACAACTCAGCTGCAATTGTGCTTTCCTATTATTTGTGTCACTTATATTAAATTTATTTACCTGCTTCTATTGTATTACACACACACACAGACACACACACACACACACACACATATAAACATGTGTGTGCTGTGTATGTCTGTCTGTATGTTTTTGTGATTTTGAGTTACATAAAACATTCTGTCTTTTCCAATTTACTTTTCATTCTCTTGCATTCTATTTTCTTGGAAGACAGGCACATCAACACATTCTTTGTCAAATCAATCCATAGTGTCAGGTAGAATTTACTCATTAGTGCTCAAGAATGCAAATGTCTGAAATATGTAATGTCTGAAAACATTAATTATATATTAGTAAACCATGTTCTTCTATTCTCTATGTCAGCTTGCTCTGAAACAAATCACTGTTTAGTTCTATGCTAACAAAGTCTTTCAAATAAAGATCCATTTAGCTGTATCTTTTGATTGAAAGGTCTGTTATCAATGTATCAATGATCTTCTGTATACAGGTATGAAGACACAGATTGTTGTGAATATACTATGTATACAACCAGATGTATAAAAAAAATTGTGCTCTATATATGTAATAAGAATTGTAATACATTCTACTGTCATATATAAATAAAAAATAAATCAAAAAAGAAACTATCTTCAAAAATTATCTTCTGTAATTAATTTATTTTATTTATTTTATTTTGACAGCTATAAATTATTTTTATGTACAACATGAAATTTTGAAATATGCCTACACTGTGAAATTACTAATTTAATCTAGTTAACATGTTAACATTACATATTTATTTTTTGTGGTAAGAATATGTCAAATATGGGCTGGGGCTGTAGCTTACTGGCAGAGTGCTTACCTCTCACATGTGAGGCCCTGGGTTCAATCCTCAGTAATGAAATAAATAAATAAATAAAGATATTATATCTATCTACAACTAAAAATGTAAAACTTGAATGAAATATTCACTACTTGTCTGTGTTCAATATGCTTAATAAAGACCACGTTTATTTTAATGTAAAAATAAAAGCAAACACCATACAAGAAAAAAAAGACATAAATTGGGTTCACAAAAAGGATATTTAAATGTTTACTAAATATGAAGTGTTAATGTTTATCAACTACTGAAGAACCCAAAATTAAAGGATAAAGAATTAAGTGTCATTAAATAATTGGAGAAAAACTTTGTGTTGTGAAAGTAACAAGATATGATTCTTTTCAGGCATTGCTGTTAAGAGTGTCCATTGTTTTAATAATTCTGGAAAGTGATTATCAACTTTAAGAAGTTGCAAAACTCTTAAGCCAGCAAGTATACTTAGAGTTATTCATGGTGATTTTGTTTGTAATTGCAAAAGATTTTTAAAATGCTAATAACCAAATAAAGTATTGAATAAATATACTTTGTTACGATATTATGAAGTGAAATACTATGTTGCCAATAATAAAGTTAGCGTAGAAAAATAATATTATTATTGTATTATTATAATAATTTTAAAAAGAGAAAAGAAAGATTGTTAGGTAATAATAACTTTGTAAAACAAATTTTGCAAAATTGAGATTTTATCACATTCTCCCCGCACCCTACTTTACATTTTATTCCATTTTTTTTTTTTTGCAATTGCATAGATTCAGAGACTAATCCTGAGATGAACCATCTTGCCAGCCCCACTGCTTTTTCTGTGCAAAAGCATATATATAATTGCTATGGTTTGGATGCAAGGCAAACACTAAGGAAACAGACAAGGCAAGAATGTTCAGAGGTTAAATAATCAGATTATGATAGCTGTAAACTAATCTGTGAGTTATTCCATTTGAAAAATCAATAATTCGAATGGATTATATGTGTCATGTAGGTTGTTGAGACATTGCTGAAAGAAGCAGATCACTGGGGTTGTGCCTTTGAAGATTACATATCTTATCCTTGACTCCTCCTCCTCCCCACCCTCTCCTGGTTGCTCTCCCTGAGCAGTATTCCTCCACCATAGCCTTCCGCCATGATGTTCTGCCTCATCTCATTCCCTGAGCAACAGAATCAGCCAACAATAAATACAAATAAACACATAATAAAAATAAATCAGACAAAAAATGGTGTGGTACTATGGAGATGGGTGATCTAACTCATACCGAGGAATTTCAATAGAGATTTGAATAAAAAAAAAAACAGATGGAGAACCTGCAGGTAAGAAAAGGTGAGTATGGCAGCTGGAGCACAGAGCCCATGTGAGGGCCACAAGGTGGCAGAGCACTGGACGATTGGAGGAACTCCTTAGAGGCTCCTTGTTATGATTTGTTATTTAAAATTGCCTCACAAAGAGCTCAAGTGTTAGGCAATAGACTGATGTTCAGAATCTCTTTCATAATCCAATGAGAAGATTAAATTATTGGAGCTGTAACCTCAAGAATAGATTATTATAATAGATTAATGGATAAATGAGTTTACAATTCTCATACTCTACTGATTAATCCATGCATGTGATGGATTAAAATCTGAATGGACTACAGGGTGGTAATTATGAACATGTGAGGCATGCCTGGAAGGAGGAGGACACAGGGGGCATGCCTATGGAAACTACATCTTGTCCCTGCATCCTTTTGTTCTCCCTCTGCCTTCCAGCTACCATCAGCTGAGCAGCTTTCCTCTACCACACCCTTCTGCCATGAAGTTCTGCCTCACCTCAGGCCCAGAGGAACAAGTTGGCCAATCATGCACTGACTCTTTAAAACAATGAGTCAAATAAAACTTTTCCTCCTCTATGCTATTCTTGTCAAGTATTTTGGTCCCTGAAATGCAAAGCTAACAAACACATTCCTGCTAAAGAATGTAGTTTGGTCACTAGAGAGTGGAAACAAGTAAGATCAGAGGGCACAGTGATGGTTTCGAGTCCATTCTAGCCCTAGCAAAAGCAAGCCACATGATCTTAGTAAGGTTGAAAAGAAAAATTCTTCCTCTTTTGTAGTAAGCTGATTAAGCAGCTATTGTTACACTTTAGAGGTGATGGTCTAACCTATTAGAGTGGTCAGGATTTATTTTTTTTTAATCAATTTGTGCCACAAAAGAAAAAAATGTAAATTATAAACCAGGTTTTTAGTCTAGGTTTCCAGGAGAGCAAAACACTCAGAGAAAGCCCATGGCCTGATCACAGATATTTTCATGAAGGACACTATCTTCATTAGTATCTAAATCTCCCTAACGTGGTTTCTGAGGCCCAGTCATCCAATCAGAAACTAAGGGAGCAAAGAAAATAGTTAGATACATCATGGTGACTTTTGATGACAGACTAATTTATGAACAGTCATTAGCAAATTTATCAGGCTTTTTAGAGATGGAGTTTTGAGAAGAAGATACTAGAATTCTTCAGTCTAGAAAATAGATCAATTGATAAGTGGAAAAATGGATGAAAGAAAGACAAATTATAGAAAGAGAGAAATCGTGTGTGTGTGTGTGTGCATGTGTGTGTGTGTGTGTGTACAAAAAAAACAAGTGAGAGAACGACTATGTTCTGAAGTGTTAATGGTGGGTGATTCATACATTTTTCCTCAATGAATGGGAGTGAATATTGTTAAGACAAAATTAAAGTTGTTTTTAAAATTAAGAAATGAAGAAAGGAATGGTTTGGCTACATCCCACATTTCCTGGAATTAAATCACTGTTTTCCGTTACCATTTAATAATCTTTTGCTCTTGCATGTGGACTCCGCCGATGTCCCACTATTGAAATGAATGCAACCATCATTCAATGAGGGAGTCATGAAATTATGAGGAAAATTATTCCCACATTATTTAATCTAGAACAAATTGTCCTCTGCCCTTTTGGTACTTTATCCATTATGCATTTGTTTTCTCCACTGCTTAATGAACTAATAGTTTTCTTCCTCTGAGTACATGGGCACTCTGGCCTATGTAAGAGGCTAGACAACCCTCTGAAGGAAAGCAAAGGCAAAGTTCATAGGTCATAGGGTGCAAGTGAGCAGCTAGGGTAAGCTGAGCTGTTGAGAGCCACAGCCAAAGGGGCCCCAGCAAACTTCCAGCTGCCAGCAAGCTTCAGACTGCCCCAGCAACATCTAGCTGATTGGCTCCTCTGCGGTGATGTTCATTGGGCTGTTTCCCTGCCCTTCAGACTGCCAGCTGATGATTGGCTCACAGCGGCCCCAGCAACATCTAGCTGATTGGCTCCTCCACGGAGCTGCTCATTGGGTGACTTCTTTGGCTCTGCCCACGCAACCCAGCCAATCGGCCTCAAGAGAGGAGGATTGTGGGAGGTTGAAAGGGTGGTGTGGGAGAGAGAGGCTGGTGGAAGCCGGTGGTGGCAGTTGGGCTCTGAGGGTTTTTCCCTGGAGCTGTTTTGTTTGGCGTTTGTAGTTCTAAAAATAAAGTTAGTTTCTTTTTGACAAGTGGCTCCTGATTTGTGCCAAGCCAGACTTCGGCATTTGGTGGCTCGCACGGGGAGCAACTGAGGGTAAGTAAACTGCTCGCCCCTGAGGGCAGGGCGAGAGGATGGGGAGCCATTCTAAGTCTCCTCTTTTGTTTTGCTTCGTTTTTGTTTTAACTTTCCTGTCCCTGGAGATGAGTAAGAGGGAAGAAAAACCACTCACATCTGAGGAAAAACTATTTGCGTCTGAGGAACAGATAGGGAGAAAGGACGGATGCACACGTCAGGAGGATAGAAAGGCTGATATAATGATTTTGTGTGGTTCCATTTTTATTGGATTCTGTCTCGGTTTTATTTGCTGTTATCTTGCTGGGTTGTATTATAGTAGAAATACGGGATCAGCAATTAGTAAAAAACAAACCGAAAGACTGTTAAGTAAATTGTTAAAGGAAGGAAGCTTCCCAGTAAAATCAAGAGCAGTCAGGGCATACGTTGATATAATACAAGAATATAGCCCATGGCTTTTTAAGGAGGAGTTGTTAGATATATCACAATGGAACCATCATGGTGAAGATTTAAAAAGAATAGAAAAGAACAACCCAGGGACTCTGCCAGTTGGCACATTGTCATTGTGGACGTTGGTATCTAGTTTGCTTAGTCCAAAGCCTTCAGTTCAGACAGAGGTAGAGGAAGAAGAAGACATATTGATTCAAGTAGAAGAGGAAGTCTCTCAAGTTAGTCAGACAGAGGAAAAGATTCAAGTAAAAGCTCGAGCTAGTCAGAAAGAGGAAAAGATTCAAGTAAAAGAGAAGGTCTTTCGAGATAGTGAGACAGAGGAAGGAAGTTTAGAGCAGAAAAATCTATCAGGGGAAAAGTTAAAACAGGTGACTGCTAATAAGACCCTTTTGTTAGAGAGCGTAAGTGTCCAACCAACAGCACCGCCTCTACAGGAGACTGCTACTAACAGCACTCTATCACCAGAGGGCATAAGTGTCCAATCAACAGCACCACCTCCATATGCTAAGAGACTCCCAACCCCCGCAGTTGATAGTTTGGATCCTGAGACAGGATCTCAAGTATGCCCTGTATTTGAGGTAGGAGGGCAGCGAACTTACCAGGGTTTAAATTTCAAATCAGTGAAGGAGCTAAAAGAGGCTGTAGCAACCTATGGTCCTCAAGCACCCTTCACTGTAAGCTTGGTCGAATCCATTACCAACTTAAGCATGACGCCAGCAGATTGGGCTAGTTTGTGTAAAGCTGTGCTAAATGGAGGACAATACCTGTTATGGAAGGTTGCCAATGAGGAATTTTGCCTTTATTATTTATTGTATTACCAACAAAAAATATTCCTACAGGAGTATTTTGGCAAGAAGGTCCATTATTATGGATACATTTATCTTATTCTCCTAACACTATTCTTACTAGATATCCTGAGGCTGTAGGACAATTAATACTCAAAGGAATAAAAACAGCAAAGGCAGTGTTTGGAATTTCTCCCCATAAAATTATTACTCCATATACTATGAATCAAATTGATGAATTAGCTAATGAGTTAAATACTTGGGCAATAATAATGTGCAAATCTAATGTTTCATTTGATAACCACTTACCATCTAATCCTTTATTGTCTTTTTGGTCATTGCATCCTGTAATTTTTCCAAAAATGACAAGAAAAACACCTATCATGAATGCTCCAAATATATTCACTGATGGGTCAAATAATGGTACAGCAGCAATAGTTACACCTGATCAAACTTTTACATTTTTAGTACCCAAACAATCAGCTCAAAAGGTAGAGCTTAATGCAGTATTACAAACTTTTGTGATGTTTAAGGATTCTGTATTTAATTTATTTTCTGATAGCCAGTATATAGTTAATGCTATAGTATCCCTTGAAGATGCTGGTAGAATTTCCCCTTCTTCTACTGTTTTCTCTTTGTTTTCCACTATACAAAGTTTAATCTGGGACAGAAAAGATCCATTCTTTATAGGACATATCAGGGCACATACAGGATTGCCTGGAGCCCTTAGTTTAGGCAATGATTTAGCAGATAAAACTACACGTGACATACATATTTTCTCTGTACTAGAAGAAGCTATAAATTTTCATGAAAGATTCCATGTCAATGCTAATACTTTACAAAAGCGTTTTAAAATAACTAAGGAACAAGCTAGACAAATAATAAAACAATGTCAAAATTGTGTGACCTTTTTACCACAAGTTAATCTTGGAGTCAATCCTAGAGGATTGATGCCTAACCATATTTGGCAGATGGACGTCACACACTTGCCAGAATTTGGAAAATTAAAATATTTGCATGTTACAGTTGATACTTCTTCTGGATTTTTGATGGGCTCCCTTCATGCCGGCGAAAAAACTAAAGATGTTATAGCTCATTGCTTACAAAATTTTGCCACTGTGGGCATTCCAAAACAGTTAAAAACAGATAATGCCCCTGGTTATACGTCTACTTCTTTTAAACAATTTTGCTCATCATTTGGCATTACTCATATAACAGGAATCCCATACAATCCACAGGGTCAAGGCATAGTTGAAAGAGCTCATCAAACTATTAAAATGTACTTATTAAAGCAAAAAGATGGAATTGGGAAGGGGTATATATTCCCCAAAGATAAACTTAAAATAACCCTTTTTACTCTAAACTTTTTAAATTTGGATTCATCAGGACTTAGTGCTGCAGAAAGGCATATGTGTCCAAAAAATGTACATAAGCCCAAGGTACTTTGGAAAGATATTCTAACAGGACAATGGAAAGGTCCTGACCCAGTAATTGTCTGGAATCGGGGGTCTGTTTGTGTGTTTCCACAGGAAGAACAGCAGCCGATTTGGATTCCAGAGAGATTAACCAAGGTTCTGACCCAGAACAGCAGCCGATTTGGATTTCAGAGAGATTAACCAAGGTTCTGACCCAGTGATTGTCTGGAGTCGGGGGCCTGTTTTTGTGTTTCCACAGGGAGAACAGCAGCCGATTTGGATTCCAGAGAGATTAACTAAAGCGATTTCTGCAGACCAAAAAGAAGATGATTTAGCTCAAATCCATAATAGCTGATATCCAAAACTCCAATTTGGCTATCCTTACATCTGCGACAGAACCAGGATGCTTTTTTCAATATCTATTTTATTATTGCCCTTTCCCATATCATGAAGTTCTATTTTATTTTTTTGAGCTCATACAGACCTAGGTTAATGTTTTGCTGATCAGTTCTATTTTTTTTTGACTATAGAGTTTTTAAACATTGCAATAGAGATTTTACCTGTAAAAAGTTATAAGGCCTTTACTATTATGTTATGTGTTGTATGTATTATATTATGTGTGCACACTTGTGTTTTGTGTTATATGTTTGAATGTACGTATGTCCAATGTACGTATTTCCATATATCATATATGATGAGCGCTCATGAAAAGATGGATCCAAATATTTTTTTTTTATTCACGTGATTTAAATGGTTTAATTTAAATTGGGTAAATAACTGTTAAGAATTGTTTTAATATGTAAACAAAAAAGGAGGTTAACAGATCTGTTTGTTTACTGTCACCTTTCATTTTCATTATATTTAATAATTCTCTTCACTATAATGTAAATTGTTAAGAAAATTGTTTTCTTTTAGTGCCTTCTGGAATGTTACCTAATTTTTTCTTTAGCCATTATTGCCAGAATAATGTTAAGAAAATTGTTTTCTTTTAGTATCTTCTGGAATGTTACCTAATTTTTTCTTTAGCCATTATTGCCAGAATTTCTATCTTCATCCCAGTGCCAATGAAGATAATATAAATTGTTAAGAAAATTGTTTTCTTTTAGTGTCTTCTGGAATGTTACCTAATTTTTTCTTTAGTCATTATTGCCAGAATTCCTATCTTCATCCCTGTACCGGTGAAGACAAAGATAAAACTAATCTACAGTTTCTGCAATAGCCATCACTGAACTGCTTACAGAACTTTCACTGAACTGCTTACAGAACTATGTGTCACTTGTATGCATTGTGAACTATCTGTTGGTGCAGCGACTTGTGGTAGTGTTGGGGTATTTTTGCTGATGATATCATCGGTGGTACAATTTTCCCAAAAGGAGCCGTCAATTGACTTGGTATATCTTCCTCCCTTCTGCTTGTCATGATCATTCAGCTAAAATTTGGGGGTCAACAGAGGTGAGGCAAAGAACCTCACACCCCCCCCCCCCGCTGAGACCTCTCCACAGGTGTGGCTGTATACTGGACCGGTAGTCAATGACGGGTAAGATCCAATTACAATGGTACCAACCTAAGACAGGAGGCTGACGCCCTGAGGTCAGCTCATCCGAAGACGGGTAAGGACCATATGTATTGGACAACCTAAGGCAGGCACGGTCCCTAAGCCACATGCTTGTTGTTTAAACAGAGAGGGGGAGATGTTGAGAGCCACAGCCAAAGGGGCCCCAGCAAACTTCCAGCTGCCAGCAAGCTTCAGACTGCCCCAGCAACATCTAGCTGATTGGCTCCTCTGCGGTGATGTTCATTGGGCTGTTTCCCTGCCCTTCAGACTGCCAGCTGATGATTGGCTCACAGCGGCCCCAGCAACATCTAGCTGATTGGCTCCTCCACGGAGCTGCTCATTGGGTGACTTCTTTGGCTCTGCCCACGCAACCCAGCCAATCGGCCTCAAGAGAGGAGGATTGTGGGAGGTTGAAAGGGTGGTGTGGGAGAGAGAGGCTGGTGGAAGCCGGTGGTGGCAGTTGGGCTCTGAGGGTTTTTCCCTGGAGCTGTTTTGTTTGGCGTTTGTAGTTCTAAAAATAAAGTTAGTTTCTTTTTGACAAGTGGCTCCTGATTTGTGCCAAGCCAGACTTCGGCACTGAGCAGACAAGAGTGCCCCATTTGTCAGCCAGTAAAACTCCAGGTGAGAAAAGCAAAAAGAAAATCTAACCAAAAAGTTCCTGATACATTGGTACCTTTCACTCTGGTTTTGAAAAGATATGTAAGAGGCTCTGTTTCAGTTTCAGGATAGGCTAGCTTTAAAAACCAAAATGTCATTTGTATAATCTGTGCTGTTTCCCCCCAATGAAAACAAAAGGCTGCCCATGTGGAGCAGCACATCGCAGCCAAGGATTCCGGTAAGTATAGTAGGCAGGATACAGAAGCCTTGCTTTCTGGTCTCTGTGGAGCATTACATCAGGCCCAAAGCATGAAGTCTCCACTACAGTACTTCTTGATCTATTAGAAGAGCTAGCAAATGCTATTTTTATTCATATGAATGTATACTTCTGAAGCCCCACAAGTGTATTTGTTTCAGTGATTTTCTTTTACTAGCAATGAAAGCTTTAGGATGATTATAAGCTATGTCAGTTAAAAAAAAAAGAAAGAATTTCTTTCTATCCATTTTACATTTGTATACCTTTTCAGTTTCATCTGGAGTCCCCCTTGGTTCTATTCTGGGAGGAGAGTGAGTAACAGTTGTAGCTTTTCATTTATGAGAAGAAAATCTCCACAGGTTGAAGGCTTCACCTGATACTTAAATTGATATCTTCATCTTGGTTATATTAAGCCATGCAAATTTTTTCCATAATGCAACATGAAAATGTATTTTAAAAAGCATGTGCCAACATATGTAGTCTTGGATTTTACTAATCTTAAGAAGCACATAATGATCTCAACAGTTGGTCATATTTAGCTAAGATTTTTACTTTTCTTTGAATTGAGTTTAAAGTTTTGATGATGGGTTAGATTATCTCATAATCTTTTCTTTCTTTTTTTAACCTCACCTCTTTCTCTGCCAAAGTAATGATATGGAAATCCAGAGGTAATACAGATTTTACTAAAGTCACTATGGAGACTCAAAAGTTTCTGAGAAAGATGACCTTGCTAAAAAGTTGAGCATTTCATGGATAAAAGAGATGTGTTATACCTATCAGTGAAGGTGGTAAATTAGTTAAAAGTTTCAATATTTATTTTAAGTTTGCTAGATGATGCTCATCTTTGTTCCTTAAGAAATAGAAACATGTTTTTCAATACTTTTCACACTACCTAGTTTACTAGTTGCTCAGCATGTGCTAATTACATAGATAGAAGGAAGGGAGGGCAGAAAATGAAATGATGGTGTACATATACATATAGATGCTGGTAATGACCAATGACAAGTACTTGTGACTCCAGTATATTTTACAGTTTTCAGAGTAGCAGATAATCCTACTCCTTTTCTCTCTCCCCTCCCTCATCAAATAAAGAAGGGGAAAAGCACATAAAAACAGCAGACCAGATGGGTAAGCTTCATAGTTTTTTTCAATGAATCTTAAGTGAATGTCAAAATAAATATTTAATGTGGGTCCTAATTAATAAATAACATTTTTTAAAGATGAAAGTATCTTTCTTTAAGTAATTAGAGAATTCAAAACCAAGTACCATTTTTACCCATAAGTCAAAGACAAAGAGGAGGAAAGTTGAAGGAGAGGAGAGGTGTGTTCTCTGAGAAAACACTTAGGATTCAAAGCTTTATGGCTGTAGAAAACTATATTTCTCCACTATTCCTAAGTGAGAGTTTTAAACAGCTCAAGACCTTTTAAGAACATGTGTGTTTACACTTTCTCTCTTTGTAAGAAAGTACGACAAAACAAAATGTTTCTTCTTCATAAAATAAATTTTAACATTGAGATTGTGCGACGTTTTACAGGAGGCAATGAATGTTGATGGAGTTAAAATATACTATTCAGAGATTTTACGGTTTCAAACATAATGGTTCCTTTGGGATACCTCCTAAATGAACCACCATTTAATTGGAAACAGAAAATGCCATTATTGACGTTCCACCAGACACACTCCTGCAAGAGAGTGTGCAAGTGTTGTCAGCATGTACTCAGCAGACTCTCAGAGGCCACGGACCTCCCTTGTTTCCTCCCCTGGCATGTGCTTAATCTATATATTTTTCATTAAAAATTAAAAACCCTGAGCACAATGCTCATAATAGTAGCTTCTTTGTTTTCCTCCTTAAGGGCCAGTGAAAGTAGGACTTCCCATAGTGAAACAAAAAATTTAATATTCCTTACTTCCTATGCAAACTTTTATTTTTTCACTTAAAGAAAATCTACATGTGTTGCAAGGGAAAGTCCTGCAGACTTTGGTGACCTATGGGAAGATCAGCTACAGAAAGACAAGATATTTAAAAAGTTGAAAAAAAATAGCAGGTGGGTATTTATTGTCATTTCTGTTTTGTTTTGTTTTATTCAGTAAGAAAATTTTGATAAAGAAGAATAAAATAAGAAAAAGACCAAAGCTTAAATTTTGGACTGAGTCCATTAACCCTCCATCACACAACACTGTTTTCCCTAGTTCCAGATATTTTTACTATACACTAAGTTCTCCAAAATTTAGTGATATAAAACAACACTCTCACCATGACTAAAACTCAACTCATCATGGATCAAAGACCTAGAAATTAGTCCAGAAACCCTGCACACACTATTACAAAATGTAGGACCAAACCTCTAACATACTGACTCAGGAACTTCCTTTCCTAACAAGAGCCCTAAAGCACAAGAAGTAAAACCAAGAATCAACAAAAGAGACGATAGCAAAGCAAATCAAAAGCTTCTTCATGCTAAGAAAACAAAAAAAAATGTAAAGATAGAGCCTACAGAATGGGAGAAAATCTTTGCCACCTGCACTACACATAGAGCCTCAATTTCCAGGATATACAAAGAACTCCAAAACTCAACACCAAAAAAATAATAATAATAACCCAATCAACAAATGGGCAAAGGAACTAAACAGACACTTTTCAGAAGAAGAAATGTGAATGGTGAACAAATATATAGAAAAAAATGTTCAACATCTCTAGAAATTAGAGAAATACAAATTAAAACTACACTGAAATTTCACCCCACTCTAGGCATAATGAAAATTATAAGAATACAAGTAACAAAAAATGTTGGCGAGGATGTGGGGGGAAATGTAGACTCATATATTGTTGGTGGGACTGCAAATTTGTACAACTGCTCAGGAAAGCAGGTGTGGAGATTCCTCAAAATATTAGGAATGGAACCACCACCATCTTACCCAGTTTTCCCACTCCTCAGTTTATATTCAAAAGATTTAAAATCAGCATACTACAGCAACACAGTTATATCAGTATTTATAGCAGCTCAATTTACAATAGCTAAACTATGAAACCAATCTAGATGCCCTTCAACAAAAGAATGGATTAAGAAATTGTTATATATACACAATGGAATATTACTCAGCTATAAGGAAGAATGGCTATGACATTTGCAAATAAGTGGATTGACCTGGATACTATCATGCTAAGTAAAATAATCCAGTCCCAAAAAATCACAGGTCAAATGTTTTCACTAAGATATAGAAGCTAACACACAATAAGGCGGTAGAGAGGAAGAATAGATATTTTGTAGATTAGACAAAGGGGAATGAAGGGAAGAGAGGGAGGATAGGAAACGGAAAGAAAGTCCTGTGTCTAAATACAGAAAGTTTAAATACATCATAGTGAATCTCATCATCACATATATTCATAAAAATGTGGTCTTAACTAGAATAAGATAATTTCTATGCTTTGTACAAGTTTTATCAAAATGAATTCTAATGTCATGTATAATTAAAAAGAGCCAATAATTAAAAATAACACACATAGTTTATTATGTGCACAATTGTGTGGGTCAGGAATTTGAGCAAGGCACTGTGGAATCCTTGTCTTTGCTCCTCAGTGTCTACAAGTCTCAGCTAAGATGGCCTGAGTTGGGAGAGGTGGTTGGATGTCCAACTGAATCATGTTTGGGATCTCGGTTAAGCCTATGGGGGACCATCCTCAATTCCTTTCTAACTCATGTCTCCTGGCACTGGACTGTCTGAGATGGTTCTTATTTCGCTCTGACCTCTAGGTGTGTTGCTAGAAAAGCTGGGGATATCTGTACATCTTTCTCTTGTCTTCTAGGGGGGCTGTCTACACGGCTAGTTTGCTCTTTCCCACAGCATGGCAGCCTCAAGGTTATGGGATTTCTTATATAGTGGTTGGTTTCTCCTAACAAAATTGCTAAGAGCCAGCTGACATAGCCCTGAAATTCTGAAATATTACTTCTGCACAATCACCTGGTCAAACAAGTCACAAATAAGTGGCCCCATTTAAAAGAATGTGCATCTCAAAAGTAAGAATAAATGATGAAGGTGTTGAATCTGTCATACCACTATTCACAGTATAATTCCGCTTTTGAACGTTTTATATAATTCTTTTGTTTCAAATGTTTTAAAAATTAAAGGTAATGGAGTGAAAGGTATAATGCTAGGAATCAAAGGAAACATATTTCTACTTTTCAGGGCCTCTCTTATATTAGTAAGCCCTAATAAAATAAGAAAAATATAATTATTGGGAAATTTGGTTGTCTAGACTACAATTTAATAATTGTAAATTCTACACTATGCAAAATCCAGTGTATAACCTGGCATGTTTGGATCCCCATAAAAAGGTAAAGATTTTTTCATAAGTAATTGTGACCTCTCAGCTCCTTTTCTCCCTAATTAAAAACACTCTGGGCTTAGACAGCAAAAGGGTATTTCACTTCTATTGGAATGTGGCTAAATGTGCTTTTATTAAAGAGGGTGCAACTCAAATGTGTTCTAATTCAACTGTATCTGTAAATTTTGCAATTTGCCTCTTATGAACTTTGACAACATGTAAAAGTTTGCATGGAAATTATACTTACTGAGCTTTTAACCATACCAAGAAATATTTTAAGCACTTAATACCCATTAACTACTTTAAATTCCAAAATAAGGTGAATAGTAGTATTATCCTCATTTAACAAATATGATATCTGAAGCAAATACCTTGCCAAAGCTCACAAGGCCAATAACAGATAGGACTGGGATTCAAATTCAGAAAGCTACAGCTTTATCCAGAACTTTAACCACTATGTTTACTATGTAAGCCATTTTAGTGTTACCCAAAGTAGGAAATTAAGCCAAAGTTGTTATCTAAACTATGTGGGATTTGCTTTTGTGTATAAAATCTCCAGCGAGGTGTGGTGGCACAGGTCTATAATCACTGCAGCTTGGGAGGCTGAGACAAAAAGATTGGAAGTTCAAAGTCAACCTCAGCAACTTAGTGAGGCTCTAAGCAATCTATTGAGACCCTGTCTCAAAATAACATATAAATGGCTGAAGATGTGGGGATGTTGCTCAATGGTTAATTGCCCTGGGTTCAATCCCCAGTACAAAAAAAGAAAAGAAAAAAAAAACCACCTCTGAGGGTCAAATCCATTATTTTGCATATGTTGATGAAAATCCAATCAATCACAAAGAGAAAATATAAGTTAATGAAATAAATAAAATATGTAGTATACTTTATATTTCTCTAAGTAATGAAGTATTAAGACATACATTAGAATGTATTTTGGCCATCTGAAATTAGAGACAATTGACTTGAACCAAGCCTTAAAATCCTGCTGAGCATTAGGGATTCACTCAGGATAGATATTGTTACTTACAACCAATTTTTCCAAGGTATGGTTTCCAGTAAAGTAAGTCTCAGAATTCTATGTCAAGTATTTTGAAAACCTACCCTTTCTGCTAATTTTCACACAACAGAATGTGTGGGTCACAGGATGAATCTAATTGTACACCTTGACTTTTATCTCCTCTTTGTTAGTAGCAATTTACCATTTGTACACCATGTATACAGAAGAGTAATTATTAAGTGAATGATTTTTTAATAAAAAAATCCAATATAATCCAACCAACTACAATTCTAGATAAAGAACAGGGGCCAGACAGCACAACTGTCAGTGTGTCATCTTGGGCCTTGGAGTAGGTACCAAAGGACACGTCATTTCTCTTTCAGAGAAAAAAATAACAGAGCAAAAATCAGGCAAACGTCTTGCCAGGGACAAAATAGGAAGTGAGATGTGTGATTACAGGTCATAGAGCTCAGTGAGTGTCAACAAGTGACTCTCAGAAGCCTGGAGAGCAGCAGGGATGAACTTGACCTATGTCTGCTGCCATCAGTGAATACCACAGACTGGGTAACTTATAAATAAAAGGTGCTTGTGTACCTTACAGTTTTGACAGTCCAAGAACATGGCATCAGCATCCGTTGGGCCTCTGGTAAGGGCAAGGCCACTGGATCATGGTGGGGAAAGTAATAGATGGCAAGACAGAGCCAGCCTGCTGCCTCATTCTTCTTGAAAAGCCACTAATGTAATTGTGGGGCCCTACTGTATTACCCAAGTTTAATGGAACTTAAACATAGGTAATACTGTTTCAAAAGTAGCCGAATCTTATTCATCCTTAAATTGATAATTTATTTTGAGTGAGTTATTTTTCTTGAACAGGAAAACAAGATCCAAATATTTTATGGCCTTTTGCTTCTGGGTCAAAGAAATCCTAAACTAATTCACTAACATTTCATTCTAAGGTAGAGATTTTATTTTTTCTAACCATCTCTGAGGGCTTGAGCTTTCTGACTATGTGCCTCCTACTGAAGCTCGGGAACTTTCCTGCCCACATCTTACCCTAATCATGGTTGAAGAATGAACAGGAACATGAATTCAATTGCAAATTCAGTTCACACCAGCACCCTGAAAGCTGTGTGTTTAGGAACATAAGTGTGTAGAACATATATATTCCACTTTGTGCTTTTTATTTTCTGAGTTAAAAAAAAAACAACCCTTACTTTTTATACTGCCTCATATTAGCCTCTCTAAGATAACTTGAACCATTTTCTCTGCCCTTTTATTGAAGTCAATGGGGCATTGCAAATTATCATTGTACTAGTTAGTCCATAATAGCCATAGGGTTTTTAAAAAGCATTACTAAAGGAACTAATCTGAATGCACATCAACTACTTTTCTCATTTGAATAATACAGCCATGTAATATTTAAACTGCATTACAAATGCCCAGTTTAAATTACAGAATATAGCTACATTTGTGAGGCTCTAATGTGGGTTCTGTGCAGCAAGGATTTGTTTAATTTTTGTTTTCATAATGCCTCTAAAATAAATTGCACAAAAAAATGGTTAATAGACAAATTGCAAAGCAGGGTTTTAATTCTATGTGCTGATAAAAGTGTCTTAACATTCATTATATTTCAAAGATTATCATAATTTTCTATGAAATCTAGCCAGAGTAGAGAGGGAGACCCAAAGTCTTTGCTTCATTTCTCCAACAATCCCCAAATAGAGGAAGGCAATAATAACACTTTTAGCTCCATTTAGATGAATTGCTCTAAGCTCTGTGCCATAAATATCTTTTTCAATCTTCCAAACAATCCTGATGTGAAGGTATTATTACTTGCATTTCTGACTGCTTTGCACTCAACTACTCGTTACTACTACATGTATTCTAAATCCTCATAATAATTTTGGGGGCTAAGATCAACTTTCAACTCCATTTCAGAGATACCAGCTTGCGAGTGGAAATTTAAAAGCTTTGTAGTGATATGACCAGAGCTGTGCCTAAAAAAAAAAAAAAAAAAAAAAAATCTGAAGGTAGTCAACAATCTGTTGTGTTTTAGAAGATAGAATTTGTTAGAGAGGATGCCTAATAAAAAGGCTATTTGCAGTAGTTTAGTAATTACATCATGAAGCCAGAAACCTTAAACAGGGAAAACAAAAAATGAACAGGTAGCAGGAGAAATGAGTACCTGGGCATGAGGAGCTTGTGAAAGAGAAGACTGGGTGAATGAACTTTGCAATCCACAATATAGAGGGTTGACAGTGTAGGTTAATTAAAGATGACACAAGGGGAGATCTCTTGAAACTGACGTGTTGGTTTCAAGTTGTAGGGATATGCTAGACTCTCCTCTTCAAATAGTGAAATGAATGCTCTGATAAAAGAAGCTCAAGGAAGGAATAAATAGGGAAAGATTTACAAAAGAGCCAAGAGAGGTACATGCATGCCTTCTACTTTAGAGTGCATGTGGGAAAGTTCTCCATCTTTTCTTTAGCATCTGCATAATCTTCCCTTCAAAAAAGAAAGTGATGTTACTGCCAAATTACCAAATAGGATGGCTTGTCAAACTAATCAAAATATATAATAAAATCCTCTCCAGCAACCTAAGTCAGAGGAGCTGAGATCACTACCCATCCCTCACAATAATCACTTCCTATGTGAAGGAAGGAAAAAAAGGAGAGAGGAAGAAAGCGGGGAGGAACGAGGAAGGAAGGAGAGAAGGAATAGGGAAGAGGGAGGGAGGAAAGAAGATACGTGACAGATTTAGTAGATTAGGTGATGCTAGGGCTCAGAAGAAAGCACAAAGTTCCTGTACATTTTTTATGATAGTTATAGATATCTAGTTTTTCACTATATTTTAACTTATTTTTCTTATGTTTTCTGCTCATCAGTATTTATTATAATATTTAAATGGGTAGGGTAGCTGAATGTAATTCAAAATCATTTTTTTCACATTTTTGAAATAGTTTGTTTTTCTCCAAATCTATTTTAACCCTTCACTTGTAAGATACCTGAAAAATGAAGTCCCTTTATTGCTGTCTAGAAGTTTCCCACCCAGAACATATGCACCAACTTACAGAAAAGCAGCCTCCAGCTTCACTCTGAGGTGATCCTTCATTACTCCAAGGATCTCCTTTTACCATTAGGAATGCTCTTGGTACCAGGTTTTTAGCAGAAAAATATAGTTTTTTTTCCTCAAAATTAAACATTTCTGTTGATGGGCTTCCTTTTGTAGTATGTCTTAGAACAAAATTACCTGCTGCTGGAGCCACTTTGAAACTCCCTCTTGAATATTAAAATTCTATGTTTGGTGAATGACCACAAATATTCACCAGGCAGCCTTGACCCCTCTGCAGCTTCCTGAGCATGATGTGTGAAGACCATTTAGTCCAATTCTATAATTTCTTCAAGTTCCCAGATATAAACTTAAGATCAATTACACAGCCAGTGAAATAAAATTAAACTTTCTTCGTTTTGTTAGCTTCATCAATAGCGGGTGTAATTATGCAGAAAATTTCAACCCCAAATCCTGGTGTTTCATAGAAAAGCAAGAAAAGTCTTTGATTTCAAGAAGGTTCAGTGTCCTTTTATGGAAGGACCTGAACAATGCTCTTCACTCTTCTCCACACCCACTTAGTGACTGGCTCCCCAAGGAACTCATCTAGGGACCCTGGTGGTTTTCTAAAATATGAACTCTCCTCACAAAAGTATACAAAGACAAGATGAAATTTAAATTCGTATTTCTTTCTCAGAAAAAGTTTTCACTCTCATGGGTAACGTGGGATAGTGAAAAGTACATTAGCAACAGAACTTTTTTAATCTTTTGAATATTAATCCCTATTGCACCATATAAGAAGTTTGTCATTGTTCATTCATTTAGGAAACATGTTCTGTATCTGTTATACTGAAAGTGCTGGGCTAAGAGCCGGAGACAGAAAGTTTAAAGGCAATTCCTGTCTTAGGGAAGCAGGCCACCAAGCACCTAGCTGCTGTTCACCCTTACAGCACAGATATGCAAGTGGCACCATAGGAAAGTCAAACCACACCCGGAAAAAACTCTTCTTCGAGCAGAGAGAATATTTTGACTGAGATTTGAAAAGTGAGTAGAAGTCTTAAAAATCTTCATTTTGATCAGCTCTAAAATAAGGGATATAGGTTTCTTTTGAAATAGCTGCAAAGGGTTATTTTGTGAAAAGTTAAGGAAAGGCACCTGGGCCGAGGTCTGGCATGAAGTCAAGGTTCCAGTAATTCTTTTCTTTTGCCCACCTGGCTTAGAAGCCTCTGTGCTTAGCTCACATGTTTTTGTTATCTGCAAGTTTTGACCTGTGTAATATCAACTTTGGCAAAATCAATGGAAGAACCTAAGTATTCCTGGTTTTATTGGCTTGAAGCGTTTCTAGTTGGTGTATAAGCCTTTGCCTTTCTTCTTCTCAAGCAGACTGAAAACCACTACAGGACCACACCCATGCCATATACTTCATTATCTTCTGCCTCACTGCTCAGCACAATGCTTGGGCCCAGTGAGAACTTGAATAGTGCTCAGGAAAGAAGAGGCCGGAATGTTGCTTGTGCTTAAGAAATTAGGTTGAGTAGATCAGCAAGCAAGCAATTTAGCAAAAAATAGCAAAAAATATTCTAAAGCTAAAATCTCTCATGACTGGCAAATAGTAACAGGCTAGAAATTAATTATTTATTTCCATTTTTACTGTTATTAATAACTTTAATAGTTGGATTTATTAGAATGCAGGTTTACAATTATGGTCTGAGGTCTGCCCCTTCGAATGCCTTGTTGGTTTACCTCCAGAGATTTATATCTGGCTATTTTTACATGAGAAAATGCCAGTAGAACAGAGTGACAGAGACATTTGTATTTCACCAGCACATCATGGTGATAATATTATTTCCACACTTTAGTGATGATTGTTTGAACCTCTTAATGTCTAATAGATGAAAAAAGTAGAGGAATTAGTATTTGAAAACTCTATGTAGTGTTTAGCATTATTATTGCCACTTTTACAGCAAGTGCTCTGACATTTAAGTGAGTTCCCATTTACAATATTACCACCATTATCTCCTCATTTGGTAATTGCTTTTGGATACATATTAGGTTTAATTTCTGATATTACTCTTTAATTTAAAAAAAAGAAAACTTATGGGTTAACTTGATGGAATATTATACTTGGAATTTTACATTATTATGCTAATATGGGAGAAATGCAATACAGCAAGTTTCTATTGTCATTTTCTGTGGTCTGCAGGAGTTACTTGAATGTCTTGGGTTATGTATGGAACTATGTATGTAATTATTGGAAGCTAACTGTGTTATGGCCACAGGAGCTTCTGTCTGGGACTGGAATAAATGTTTAATAAAATATTCTGAAACAAGCCACTTAACTGGCTTCTTTTATAAACCCTCTGATTCAGGATGAGTACAGGATATCTTCCTAGAATGTTTACCTCTTCCAAAGCCCTGACAGAGAGCACCACACAAGTGTGGGATGTTTAGTAGCTGGCATGATGTCAGTCAAACAGAATACATTGGAGAGGGCAGAGAACCAAGACACTACTGTCTGACAGCTTTCTTTCCACATGACAGATTGTCTAGGGGATCAACAAGGCAGAGCTCAGACATGGTCTCAACAACCAGCATGAAACTTGGTTTTTATAGAGGGGAAAATATCTCTTGGTCCATAGATTGAAACCTAATACAAGATAAGGCACCCCCCTCCAGCTCTAATCATGAACATTCTTAAATTATTGAATAATTAACATAAGAGGCTCTGAACAGTTCTTCCAAGCCTACATCTTCTTTCCAACCAAAATCACTCTGCTTCACCTTCTGTGTGAAAAGCAAATAATATTTCCAAACCTCCACAGTGCTATAGGGTTCCCTTGGAGATATCATATCTTTTGAATCTACAAATCAATACTCAGTTATTCTCTAGACCTAATATGAATATCACTATAACTTACAAAGAGTTGAGTTAGTTGATACTTGTCTCCAGAGTTCTAAGAACACCAAAAGATAAGAGGATGAAGGTGGAAATATGAATAAGTAAGATTTTTCTTCTTGCCAAGTTAAGCAGTAAGATCTGTAGAAAGAATGTTTTTCCCTGAAAACTGTCTTCTTTCCATATGAATCTATTTACCAAATTCTAGACATAAGAGTACCATGACCATACAAGTTATGCAAATACATCTTTGTTCTCAATATTGAAAAACTAGTTTTAAAAACATCAGGATAAGGAGAGATCTGTGATATAACTAAGCAAAGGAATATTCTTAAGTAAACAAAAATCAACTTCATTACTTGTTTAAAATTACATGGGATCCTAGGCCATGATGTATTTCAATAACTCCACATTCATTGAGCTCAATTGAGTATTTTTTTCAGTATTAGGCTCTGGGAGAAATCTATCAAAATAATTCAAGAAATAACTTAAGGTTACTGGCTAGCAGATATCTAACAACATAAAAATTTTTAAAATGATTGCTGTTTCTCAGTTAATATGTTAAGGATTATAAATATAATCTCTCTTATGATCTCTTGGATAATTTACATGAGGATAATAGTGATAATTTTCTGTGGTACCCATTGAGATGAGTAATCTTTACATTTCAGTGAATAATCAACAAAAGAAAAACACCTCTGCAGCTTTCAGCTCTCAGTTCAGAGGAAGTTCCTGTTAAGGTTCTCAGACTCTCTCCTGTCTGTCCATTTCTATAGCAGCTTTGTTGTGTTTTATGATGTAGTCTCATCCCCTTGAGACCAGCGATAGGAAAGGTACAATAGAAGCATTATTTGTATTGTTTGGTTTTTTATGCGACTCACATTGGGAAACCACTACATGGAATAGCATTTGCAGGAGGTCTCCAGGGGGCAGCTCTTACCAAGCTCACTGGCTCAACCCAAGGCTGCATGACAATAAAGAATGGGAAAAATTAAAAGGAAAGGTACTTTAATTGAATCTGTATTTGTGGCAATGAGATACAGACCTAGAAAACACCTTTCTTAGTTCTTGCAATGAGAAAGGGTGTCTCTGGGGACCTTCTGCAATGACAGCCAAATCATTGCTGGTTAAACTAGTGCCCCTACCCCCTATTAGCTAGAGATACACTTCAAAAAATCTTCTTTAAAAAAATACCACTGAAAAATAAAATGAAGTAAAGGAAAATAAAACAAAAAAATAAAATAGGAGGAAAATAAAGACGGGAGACTTGGAAATTTCTCAGTAAAGGGCTTTGCAAGGCATAGTGTATTACAGGCACTCGACTCTACTATTATAATGTAAAAAGAATGAGAGAAAATAACATATGCAAACGGTGATAGACAGCCATGTTTCAATAAAACTTTATTTATAAATGTAGGCTGGATTTGGCCCAGGAAGCTATAGTTTTCTTACCACTGATCCTAGATGTTGTATGGTATAACTACTCATTCCTGAATCAGTGAAGTGACCATCAAAGGGGTCTAAAATCTGGTCCTTTGATGTCGACTTCTTTTACTCTATAGAGCCACTATCAAGATCATCTCTCACACACTTTGCTTGAAAACTGGGGTGTTAATAAGGGTACACCAAGAAGGTCAGCCCTTTATTGTCCTCATTGCTCCAGAACCACACAACACAAAAGTATCTTCTCCCAAGCTTCTAACAAAATATCTAGAAACTTAAGTGTGGTAAAAAGCACACTGGATTTGGAATCAAAAGTTTTGAACTTGTACCAGTGCCGTCTCATTCACAAGCTACTTGCATTTGAACAAGTAAGGCCATTCATGGCTTTCATTTTCTTTATCTTTAAAAAAATGTTTGCCTCAGGAGGAGTCCTTCAGGATCAAATGAGAAAAGTTTCCTAAGTATCATTTATTATTAACAAAAGACTAAATAAATGGGATTTATTTCAACTTATCAATAAGATACATGCACAAATGAATGACTATCTTCAGATAAACTGTGATCAACAGATAATGTGATGGGTTATGAAGGGGAAACAAACAAGTTCCATGCCTGCATAAACCACTGGTTTGCTCCAAATTAAATCTTGAAAAGCATGCTTGTAAATACAACCCAAAAGAAATATAATAAATTGAAAGAAAGAAGAAACATAGACAATAAATTGTATGTATATCAAACCATGGACAGATTGAGATAGAATAGAATTTTTAAAAATTATCTACTAAAATGATACAACTGTTAGGTTAAAGCATAAGCAGCCTTTTCATATTTGAAAGAAAGTCTGCCACTGGGCCTCTCAGCTGGGAATATAATTCAAACTTATCCTAAATTTATGAATCACCCACTGAATCAGAATATATAAGAAATTTACCAGTGTTAAGTCCCTAAAGCATCTAGCATCTAAAAAGTTCTTCAACATTGACTTTCCCATGAGCAAATACAATCTAAGAATGTGTCTTTCTTCTTCAAGAGATCTGTAGCTTTGTTTGCTGTAATCCAACAACCTTTCTAGAGCTTCCCCACTTCTACAGCATACTTTAGTTTTATAACTTCAAGAAAGACATGGGAGATATTATAATTAAAAACTATTTATTTTTTTAAGAAACAACCTTACTGTCTATGGCTTCCAAACGTGTTTCTGAGCTCCATCAACAACTTCTGTTTTTTTTTTCTTTGTAGACAACTAATGTTTCCTGCAAAATTAGTTCTTCCCTCACTAGCACATATTATGGGTCATTAGGATTCTAAGAGTCTATCAAATACTTGCTTAGGCCAAATCATTATCTGAAGATTTGCTTTGCATGTAAAACCATGTTAAGGATAGAAAAGTGTTGGCTGGGAAAGAGGAGAGGGTACAAGGCACAAGCAGAAAATGTGCAGAAGACATTCAATATTTACCTAAGTATGTCAATGTTGGTAAGACAGAACACAGATTCATGAAGCCAGCTGCAACACCATATAGATGAGTCAAAAGAACATGAAACTGGGTGTGCAGAATCCCAGTGTATCTCAAATAATTGCCAATGTTCTGGGTGCTTTGGTGAGTCTCTATTTATTCACCTGTGCTTTTAGAAAGCTGAGACTGCATGCCAGATTGTGTATTATACTGGATTATGGATTCATGATTGAAAGAATTTAAATAGCATGAATTACAGAAAAATAAAAAGGAGGATTCCCCTCTTCGTATCACAATATGATAAAAGGAAGAATTTAGGGTTGATTTTCAGAGTTCTGTTTGAAAATTATAGTCTCTTCTCTGACACAGGTCTTTTACTACACAATAACCCTCCAGTGAACACATGAATGCATAGACTGGTTTACTGATAGTTTTTTTTTGTAGGGACTTCATTCTTTCTGTTAAAGAGAACTCCTGTTCTTGAGGTCTAGAACTATGCCCCTACTTCTTCCATTATATGGAGTACTCTAGGTAAAATGTGTGTGTCTGGTGACTGGGCTTTGAATGTAGCATACAAAATATACAGTTGGGATACAAAAGCCATGAATTTAGAAAGTAACCTATAAAACACATATATTTTGTATTTATAATCAAAATTTTATATCTCACTGATCACACTATCAAGATATTAATGTCTATCAAGAGACTTCATTTATATTAAGAAAATAATAGACTACATAAGACTTGTGGTTTTATTTTCCAATCAAAGTCTTTAGAAACTACAATAAACCACTGCCAAGTAATTCCTAATGGTAAACTTTAGTTGTGCAACAGAATCATATTTTAATTTTTAAAATGACCAGGGTCCTTTCCTTAACATTTAAATAAGGATCTTCAATTATGGAAATTGTGTTCCAGAGAGCCATGCTTACTTATACACCAAATGCATATGGAAGTTTGCTACTCCACTGTCTGGACATTATTCTAAAAACCCATACAATAAAAAGTTATAGATGCTTCACATTTACTATAAAAGTATTTTCCCCTTCATTAGCTCATTTTCCAATAAAGACATAAATTTAATTTCATTTTTAAAAATTTTTGTTGAATTAACAATGAACATGGGAAGACAAGGCCACTAGCAACCATCATCTTTTAAAGGATGATGTTTGGCTAAAAAGGCTGGCACAGAAGCTGCCCCAGGGACCTCTGCGACCTTTAGAAATGTTCTCTTTTCTCACGATCTCACGTTTTATCACCATGAAAAGCCAGGCAGCATTTGCCTCTGACCACTCTAGAACAATGATCTGAGCACAAATAAAACTAAATACGTAAGTTCCAAGGAGTCGTTTTTGTAAGAAAAGTATGATGAAAAATGAAGACATCATGATAGTTACCGTGGTTGTCACCACTAACTTTCCTTCACTGTTTTACTACCATATCCCTGTCACACTATTAACGATCTTTTTGGGACCAAAAGTGTCAGGTGTAAAAAGATTTTTTTTAATGTCATATTTGCTTTGTCTTGTAAAGAAAAGTCTATGAGGGCCTCAGAGGAGGCCAAAAATATAATATTCTTGTAAGCCACATCCCTCTTGCCCCTAGCCCCAGAGCCACTGTACACATTCATTTTTTTCAATTTTTCCACCTTTTAAATTACCATGACTTTTCATTTGAATATAATGTAAAGCTTCAGCAGATTTGAATGCTGTGATACAAAACTAGAAGGGCTGTCCTTAGAGCATTAAACTGTGGAAATCTTTCTTAAAGCCAAACTTTTTGAATATCAGAACTATTTCTATTCTGGTTTTAGAGGAAAAACTGCATTTTCATATCTATCTCTTGCAGAATCCTCTAATATGCAAATAGCAGTAAAAGTTGCTATGTGCCAATAAAGATTTTTATATCTGGAGCAAGAGGCCCTTTTCTCTAATACCTGCAATAAGAGAAATTAGATGGAAGCCTACCATCCTTCCACTTCAAAATTCCCAATAGAATATTGAAAATAATAAATTGCATTACTCTATAATTCAGTTGAAAGAACAAACCAAATGTTTCTGGTTTAAGTAGCAAAGACATTGTTGACTAGTTTAATAATGTATGAGTATATATGTGATCTTTCCTCTGTCATATTTTAAGGCATATGATAAAGTTACAATAATTAAGGTAATGTCACTCTAGTCCAAAATATATATTCATTCAATGAAACAGAATAGAGTGCATAAAGAGCAACTTAAGTTTATTTTTTAAAAAAAGCAAATTGAAAATAAACATTGTGATTTAAACAACTATCCATTTTAAATTGATATTCATAGTCTATAGAAAATAGGATTACATTCTGTACATTAAATTGGTGATTGCCCATTTACCCTGATTATTATTTTCTAATAAATTTTCAATCTATTATCTTTTGATTTTAAAGTCAACAAATTATCTCAGATGCTATTTATACTTCCTTTGATTTAGGCATACTTATTAGTATGACACATCAATTAGAACTTCCAAATTGTAATAGATAATGGCAATGATATGAGACATACTTCTTACTTTCCTCCTTAGTGGACATTAGTTGTTGGTTTTATATACAAATTCTTTACTCTGCAGAAGTTACGTAATTCAGTGTATTGAATTTTTTTGATTCATAAATATATATTGCATTATAAATGCCTTTTTTAACATCTATCAGAGTAATGATCATTTTTTTGTATAATCATGTGACAAAATAAATCATGCTCATAGATTGCATCCATAAATTTCTAGATTAAACTATAGTTGGTATGCTTCTCATTTAAAAAGTTGAAATTTGATAACAATATTTTTAACATTTTTGCATTAGTAATCACAATAAAAATTGGCTTATAGTTCTCTTTCTGTATGATCATTATCAGGTATACTTATTAAAGTACTAAGTGATCTACTTTTTAAGCTAAAACTTTGTTTACTAACTAGCTGAACAGGAAACCAAACAAGATAACCTACAGTAGTTAGGTCCACTTCATTGTCAAGTTAGAATTCAGCTGTTAGATAAAATGGATTCATTGAATAAGTGCATATTTTAGTCTTTGCTTGGCTGGAACAACTTTGAGAATCATAGCTGTGTCATTATTACATCAAAATAATTCATCAATTTGTAAATTAAGTTTTTAATGTATTAAGACTGTCACCTATATGAGTAACGCATATGTTAAATGAAAACCAGATTAATTTTCTTTTTTTATAAATTAAATTTATGAAAGAAAGTTGGGGCTTGATTAAAAAAAAATTTAAAAACCTCTATGCTGGACAAATCTCGTTAAAAACTGGCATTATGTAAAAACAAAACTTCTGGAAATAAGAATTAAGTTTCATTTTGCACATGTTGACCACTGTGAAAAAAGAAAAAGACCATAGATAAGACATGCAGTACAAGATCTGCACCTGTGGTTGGCTGGAGTTTTAGCTCAGCTGAAAATGATTAGACTGATTGCCTAGCATGTGTGAGGCACTGAATGTTCAATGTTCAGCACCAAATATAAATAAATAAGTAAAATAAAGATTCATCAACAATTATATATATATATGAGAATAAATAATCTGGACCCAAGATAAAGCTATAAATGAGTTTCAAGATATAAATCTATCTACAGAGGTCAGTTACATTCTATATATTAAAAAAGAAAATCCAGAAAGAAAATTAACAAACAATTCTATCTACAATAGTATATCAAGGAATAAAAGATTTAGAAATAAATTTAACCAAAGATATGAAAGACTTATACACTGGAAAATACAAATGCTGTTGTACAAAATTAGATACTTATCAATGGTAAGACATACAGTGATCATGAATAAGAAGACTTAATTTTATGAAGATATCAATACTACCCAACGCAACTGAAGATTCAATGTAATCTCTACAAAATCACAAAAATATATTCTGTAGAACTAGAATAATGTATTTTTAACCTCATATGAAATTGTGACAGATCCCAAACAATCTTGAAAATAAACAAAGTTGGTGGTCTCATACTTCCTGATTTTAGAACTTCTTACAAAGCTACACTAACAAAAGAGTATATGGTACTGGCATAAAGACAGACATATAAGCCAATGGAATAAAATAAAAAACACAAAAATAAATCTTTGTGTATACTAATAAATGGCTTTTGACAAAGATGCCAAGACCATTCAATGGGCAAAGGACAAACTTTTAAACAAATGATGATGGAAAAACTGGATATTAACATGCAAAAGAATAAGGTGGACTCTTACTTTTTAAACCATATGCAAAAATTAACAGATCAATGGCCAAAATATAATAACTAAAGCTTTAAAACTTGTAATAAAACATTAGGGAAAAAGAATGATGACATTGGATTTAGAAACATTTCCTTAGATAAGATGCCAAAAGTAGCCAACAAAAGAAAACATATATTAATTCGATTTCATAAAAAAATTGCTGCATGTAAACCACTATCAACAGAGAGAAATGGCCACTCATAGAATGTAAAAATATATATACAAACCATGAGTTTAATAAAAGACTAATATCTAATATACGTAGTATATTAAATACTCATAAGACTGAACAACATCTTTGAATGAAATAAGACTTGAATAGAAACTTCTCCAAATATCTGTTGGTAGGAAATAATCACTTAAAAATATGTTAAATTAGTAATTAAGGAAATTCAAATCCACAGTGACCTAGCACTTCATACTCAATAAGATGACTATTATCAATAAAACAGAAAATAGTAAGTGTTGTCAAAGATGGGAAAAATTTAGAGCCCTGGTGCATCCCTGGTATGAAAGTAAAATGGGAGAGAGCTGCAAAAAACATTATAATAGTTTATATTATAGTTTATAATAGTTTCATAATATAATAGTTTCATGTTTAAAAAAATTATACATAGAATTACATATAATGCAACTATTTAACTTCTGTATATATGCCCAAAAGAATTGAAATCAGTGGTTCAAAGAGGTTTTTGCACACCAATGTTCATAGCAGCACTATTCACAATAGTCAAAAGTTAAAACCCTGATGCCTATCAATAGATGAATGGATAAACAATATATAGTATCTGCATACAATGGAATATCATTTAGCCTAAAAAAGCAGTGAGATTTCAGTGATATAGGCCATGAGTCTGATAAGAGACTAATATCCATAATATATATGCATATCACTGGAATATATATATATATATATATATATATATATATATATAAGACATTATGCTAAATAAAATATTTCAGACATGAAAGGAAAAACACAATATGATTACACTTATATGAGGTACCTAGAGTAGCCAAATATATAGAAACAGGTAACAGAATGGCAGCTGCTAGCAGCTGGTAGGAGAGAGAAATAGGTATAGAGTTTCACTTTGGGAAGATGAAGTAGTTCTGAAAATGGATCATGGAGAGGGTTGTACAACAACATTAATGTACTTAATATCGGTGAACATTACACTTAAAATTTGTAAAAACTGTAAATTTTATATTATATATATTTCACCACAATTTTTAAAAACACTAAACTGCATGAGATCATGCATTATGTCTCATTTCTCTACAGAAAAGAAGCTGTCTACATATCATGAACTTGAGAGTTCAGGTGGACCATGTTTAAAACTTAGCATTTTCACTTACAAGCTATTTAATAACTACTGCTAACTTTTTAATATCTAAAGCTTCACATCTTAAAACTGACAGTTATAATAATATCTGCCTTATGACTTGAAAGGAAGAGTAAACAAGTGATGTATAAAACAAACATTCAACATGGCACCGATAAATGGCAGATATTAAATAACCAATCGATGTTATTCCTAACCCAGAGCTTAGCTCAAGAGCTCATAGCTCTCGACTCTGCCCTCCCTATAGGACTAGGCACACTTTGGCCTTGATTTTCTGCCTGCAATGCGGAAACTTGTGCAGTTTATCTCACAGAGTTGAATGGATAATGAAATGAGAGATGAAAAACTGCTGGTAAACTATAGGACTATGTAAAAATTAGATATTTCACAGCAAAAAAGGGTCAAAATATAAAGTAAAGCACAAATGTTTAGATAAAAAAAAAATTCTTAACACTAGCTGCAAAAAAAAAATATTTTTCAATATTGATTTCAAATGTAAAACAAAGAGAATATTCAAGAAGCTCCAACTATGGAATTTAAGCTTCCCAGATATGAAAAGGCTGATCACTCAAAAAATAAAAAAGACTATTTCATGGCAGCACTAAAATTCGTGAAAAGTAACCCAAATGCCTAGAATGATTACTTACACCACACCTCATGCTCAAGGAAAAAGCTACCCTCCACACATGGGCTTTGGTCTCATTGCATGCTCAGCTTCAATGAGGTTTCCTTGAAAGAGCCAAAAACCCTACAGTTGAGTGAAGCCAGATGCTGAGCGATCATCCCAAGGCATCTGGTTTTCCACTGGAGCGTTTTGGAAGTTTTCCTTCGCCTGCAGGAAAACTCTGGCAAGAGCCGTTCTGTACCTGCACTTCTCCTTTCGGACAGCAGAGGGAACTCCAGCTCCACGAGAGACTGTTAATCCCAGCCCTTGAGCCCGCTGCACCTTCCTGGCTTGGCTGTCAAAAGATGTGAACCCCTGAGCCGCAGAGCACCTCTGTTCCCACAAATAAATTCCACGGAAACTCTTTCCTATTCCTTGGGAATTATCAGCATAATCAAACAGAGTAAATGGAGCCTGAGTCATAGCAAAGGGAAATTGTGGGGCCCCACCACACAGCAGGCTGCCTCAGACGTAACCAACTCTATTCACGCTTTATATTCCAAGGAATGTTGAAAACGTCTGTGGCAGAAATTGTGACGGATTAACTAATACCTCCCACAGTTCACAACCCCAAAGCAAGGTTCGTTTAGGAATATTAAGTTACAGGCAACTAGCAGTGAATTGGAAGCCTGACTTAGCGCTCACACCTGGTCTCAATAAAAGTCACACAGGTGAAGGCCATAGGACTCCAGTGCTCAAAGCAAGATGTAAGGAAAGCTCTAGACAACATGCCTCAAAGCAATGGCTCTACTGGCCTGACCAAAATAAAAGTCATCATATTAAAACGTGTGTGTGTGTGTGTGTGTGTTGAGCAATTTCTGAGGCTAACTTCCATTGTGTAAACAATGCTGCTAATATGGTGCTGGAAAAATTCCAAAAAGCCATCTATGAATGCAATAAATTACCGAAGCAAGATTTTAGAAGGTTGCTCCTCTTTTCTTCCTGACCCCATTATTCAATTAGCTATTCAAATGGCCTTGATTTCATTAAGGAAAAAGCCCAACACTATTTTTTTTTGACAGATTCTCTTCATTCCATTTGTATAGCTTAGGAGTCCAAATAATTCCCTAATAGGTCACAAGGACATCCTTTTTCTTCTGTTTTCTTCTCCCCCCTGTCCTGGGCCCTTTTCTTCATCCTCTTTTTGTCATTACTTCAGTCCACAGGATAGAAACATTCTTCTCAGATCAGCCAAGCATCAGGAAGAAATGCCCAGATTTTAATATATGTTAACAAATGTCATTAAATTCACCTTGTCTTTGTGGCTTTGGCAAAATTCTTGTGAAATTTGCAATGAAGTATAAGTCTTGTAACATCCTTCTTCCAGAAATCTCATCAGATTCAGAAGAGGAGTTTATGTAGGGTATGCAATGGATTGCTAGCTCATTCTGGTCCCTGGGCCTTATGTGTCTTGGTTGCAAATGTCAGAAACTAATCTAGAACTTAAGATTATAAAGAGCTTGGTTCAAATTCTGGCTCTGCTAACTTTTTTTACCTGTATGACCTGCAGTACTAATTTCTCTGAGTTTTTCATTCTCAGATATGAAAGTAAAGACAATCCATGTTGTTCAAAGAATTCACATTTCTTAACTATATTTCAACAACAACCCTGGACACCAACATGATATTTTTCCTCTGATTGGAATAATGAATTAAAAGTCATACAAATTTTGCTGAATTCAAACTGACAAATTCTACTTTCATCCAAAGCATTTGCTCATTTTTATTCCAGGAGAGGTTCAAATTCTTCATTTTACTCTCTCTGGATTTCAGGTTATACAACATAAGGATCTTCATGGGATGGAAAGTGAAAGTAAAAAAAAAATAAAAGTAGAAATATATTTATTTACAAATGATTGTCTTCTTTCCTAAAAATTCCAGAAAAGACCTTTTCTATTAATTTCATGGAACAAGAAAAATTTCTGGCATCTCCAAAAGTAAGCAAATGGGCCCAAGAAAAGGAAGAACCTCACTTAACAAGCCTGTGCAGCAGGGCTCAGAGCAGGGCTCTCATCATTTCTAAATCAAACTGCACATCTAGGTTTCTTTCCAAATACTATATTGATTACTTGCAGCCAAATTGTGGTCTTTCAAACAGCATGTTCTTTTATCATCATGGAACCAGCAGTTTCAGATTCCATAATTGAGAGCTACATAGTATATAGGAATTGGTATTCAAAATAAGACTATTTAGTTTGAAGCTGAATAATGATAGATGTCTGTGGAGCCTGGTTGCTTGCTGGGAAAAAATAGTGCATTCAAGTTTCCATATTTTTGCCAGTGGAAATAGCACCTTATGCATTCTTTTAGGAGAGAAAAATATTTTCACCTATACCAGTTTAGAAGACCTAATTCTAGAAATGTCTTGATGGTAGCTTCTTCTATTCTGGGGTGCCTACTCAAGACTAAAGAAACAGTAGTAAATTTATCTCTTTATTCCAGCAAAATCATTTTTTCCAGAATATATATAGCATGGCTATTCTGTCTTTAAGGCTCAATTCATGAATTATGAAAAATGATAACAGAAAGGATGTAACAGTCTATTATTCCAGGATGGTTTATAATGTGTTGTACACTTCCAGATAAAATGTAAGTAAATGTAGATTTCTCAGCCACATTTACTATTTTTTTTTAAATATAACATTAACTGATCTTCATCTATTTCATTTCATACAGGTTATTTGGGAAATGTCAACACTGTATATCTTCACTTTTATTTGGTAGAATATATATATTTCAGTTTCCATACATAATATATATATATATATATATATATATATATATATACATATATATATATATATATATACACACACACATATATATATGGTATAAGTATATACTCTGTGATATACATTATATAAAGTATATATAAATAATTTTATACATATGTATATATATAAAGTTCTTGAGTTCTTATGCAAATACATATCCTGAAGTTAGTCCTTAATTTTTCATAAAATATTTTACCAAATATCTTTAAAAACAATAAACTTTCCTAATTGATAATTGTACAAGAAACTCACATTCTACCCTCCTTTTTTGCAGAGTTTCTCATATTTAAGGATTTTTAATCAAAATAAAGTTTTTGATTCACAACTCATTAAATGACAGTTTAAAAGAAAAGGTCAAAGTGTTGTATTCAAAGTTTAGGTATTGTAGAATCTGAGAGATTTCTCCTATAGCAGTTTCTGAGTAAAAATATAATGTTAAGATGCAAACTACTTGCCTGAAGGGCTAAATGAGGTCTAAAAGAAATGTGCTACTTTTCTAGTAACAAATCAATTCATATTGTTCATGACTCTTACAGTAGTTCAGTTTACTGGTTCTACATGCGTGTGAAATGCTAAAAAGTACCATTTCTACAATTTAATTACAGTACCATGCAATTATCATTTGGGATGTATTTCCTCTGTGAAAACTTCTGAATCTACACCAGTTCACCTAGATGTCTCTTTTCTCTCAAGCTTGACTGGAATGGTGCATATGTAGCTTGATATTCTAAATGACTTTCTAATTACTTCATTCATTTAGTCTAGTCTTTACAATGATTATATATACTTTTCGGACATAGAAGCACAAAAGTTTGCTTCTTATATATAACCCATCACCTTTGAGAAAGGAATAAGCATAGAATGGGACCTAAGAAAGCAATTTGTATTTGTTCAAAATGAAGTTGTTTTAGGGATTTTTATTGAATAAAAACAGTATCTTTTTAAATCAAAGTGATTTTGTGATATTGGTACTATAAAGGTCATTCACAAGCCAGAGTCCTTAAAGAACTTCCAGTTTCCATACATAATATCAAGCAATGATTATACCTAGACTCATTTCATTAATTTGAAGGGACTACATCTCAATTATATTTACAACTTTATTATGTTAACCTTGACATATTTGTTACTTTAAAGAACATGATAAAATATTAGTGAAAATGGAAGAAGCCTCATTTTGTAATTTAAGAATAAGTGTCTCAAGCAAGTACACAATCTTAAAGACATTGTGAAAACAGAAATATTTTCAACCTAAACAGCAAGTATATTAATAATTTACTTTTGTAATTTAAAACACAAAATATTCAAATTGTTTCACATGAAAGAGAAGACATAGCCTGAATTATGAAATAATCATATATGTATATGTAAATTTAAAATTACAGCTTTTTGAAGAACACTGTGAGGATTCTGGAATGCTATTTAAGGACTGAGTTGCATTTACTGTATATAAAAAAAAAGAAATTCAACTTGTATAAAATGTATTTTACCAAAAATAAAACAAATATGGAGAATGAAACAGTCTTCCTTCAACTTCAACACACACTCTACACCTGAATTCATTATAAAATTCACCTTTAGAACGAGGACCATCTTGCAGAAAGTTTGGACAGCTCCAGAAATAAAACATGAGTAGTGGCTATTTTGCCCAGCAGGCTCCTTTGTCCCTCTACAGAAGGAAAGTTGCCAGCCTTGATTCTGCTGTGTAATTAGCTTGTGGACGGAGGGTCATAATGAAAGCAAAATTTACATTATTACAAGCCTGTGATTGTTTGCTCATTCTAACTGGATAAATGTGAATTCCACTATGTACTTTCAAAGATTTGTTCAATATACTGTGTAATATTTTTTCCCAGAAAAGCAAGAGTGTGATTAGCAAGCAGAAACACTAAACTTCCTGAATAGAGAGAGAGTTCCCATTCTGTCTGAATGAGATCAAAGAAAATAGAGAAGATCCCAAACAAACATAGCAAGTGTTGTTTGTTTACCAAAAAAAAAAAAAAATCAACTGGGGTCTACTGCTATTGCAATCAAATAGTTGTATTCAGGAGAAATTATATATTGTTCCTATAAATTCTACTACTAACAGCAATAATGCTGCCAATCAAAAGTACTGAAATTAAATTAACAGTTCTTTGTTTTCTCCACCATCAAGGACGAGTTGTAGGTGAAGAATTATTGATAGTTAGATGCAGGCTACATCTTCAGATCTTATGGCCCAAGGTCATGAAGGTGAGAGAAGCAAAATGAATTCGGCAATAATGGATTTGCAAGAATCTGAAACCAAACTTTCCTCCAGCTACAGCTTTCATGTCAGAAATATAAAATACATGTACCAGATTTAAAGCATTGTATGTCTAACCCTTTCTGACCCCTTTTACATTCACTTATTAATAATAATAACTATGATAATAATGCTTATGCCCAGGACTGAAATGAGGGTTAATTAGTTAATATTTATAAAGCTTTCTGAAAATGAAAAGTACTATTTAAATACCGAGTATATTCTTTTCTCCTTTCACTCCCTACTTTTATTTTTTTCTTTTATCATGGATCAATTTATTTCTCCTTGAGTCTGGCTAATTTCTTCACTGGTGCTATTTTCTACTCGTTCTCTGTTTCTGACCTTGACTCACATTGATCCCTGTCACTTGCACAAGTCAAACTTGTGCTTCCTCTTCTCCCCTCCAGGGCTTTAATCACCTTTTCTTTGTTTTCATTTCTTTTCCCTGGTCTTCCACTCCTCACTTTCTTTCATCTTTTAGTTATAGATATATCTTTTTAATTTTTCTATTTTTTTTCAACATCTCTGAAATATGGAAACTGATATATGGTAGCTTTTAATTCAATTTTATCTCCCAGTTATTGAGATCAGGAAATAGACAAATTAAATTAGTTGTCCCAGATCCTTTCCTGCTAAATGGTAAACTCTTTGAAGTAACAGACTAGGAATATTTAGAATGGTTCCTCCTTCACACCCTGCATAATCACAACAAAATTCTGTTTTTATTGAGCCTCCCCACTTTATATAAAATCAGGATGACCTGTGGGTGTTCAAAACATCCTGATGAGGCTGTAAATTTTCTAAAAGCTTATCATAATACTGAAGTATTATGTCAGGTGTTAGCTGGTCTCACATATACATGTCACATTGTGTCCAACTTTTGTGCAAATTCATTCAT
The DNA here is from genome assembly GCF_052094955.1 of Ictidomys tridecemlineatus. Taxonomy (NCBI): domain Eukaryota; kingdom Metazoa; phylum Chordata; class Mammalia; order Rodentia; family Sciuridae; genus Ictidomys; species Ictidomys tridecemlineatus. Next base: position 10,036,388 of record NC_135494.1, on the reverse strand, counting down.
CTGACATGACCAACCATTCTTTTATCTCTCTCTCTCTCTCTCTCTCTCTCTCTCTCTCTCTCTCTCTCTCTATCTCTCTCTCTCTCTCTCTCTCTCTCTCTCTCTCTCTCTCTCTCTCTCTCTCTCGGTACCAAGGATTGAACTCAGGGGCACTCAACTACTGAGCCACCTTACTAGCCCAATGTTAGAGATGAGGTCTCGCTGATTTGCTTAGTGCCTCTCTAAGTTTCTGAGCCTGGCTTTGAACTTGAGATCCTCCTGTCTCAACCCCCAGAACCACTGGGATTACAGGCATGTGCCACCACACCCATTTTTCTCTATTTTGTATTGGAAACTTGGAAGTGATTATCTCTTTTTCTGTTGATAATTATTGACCTGCACGTTTATTTTGCTGATGAATTAAACATGGCTTTGTTGTATTTTTCTCAATAGATACACATTACACTCCTACAATGTTTGAAGTGTTGTTCTGAGTTTTTTAGGAGCTATTGGAATGTATGAGACAGTTGCTACCATCAAAGATATTTTTCTTTTTAAGGACATAAACAAAGAATAATATGATATATGATAACAAAGGCCACAAACTAAATTTTATAGAAGTATAGATGAAGTAGAAAGCATTTTCACCAAGTGAGAAACAAATAAGAAGTACTTAGCATTGGAACTGGTATTGCTGTAGACAAAAATGGGTAGAAGGCTATTTTAAGTAGATGTATTAGTAATCTGTTGCTGTGTAACAAATCAACCCAGAATGGCATATGGCAACAAATATTTAATTTATCATCACATTGTTTCCAACAGGCTAGGAATCTGGGTGCAGTATATTTTGGTGCCTCTGACTCAGGTATTTCATTTGTTTCCATCAAGCTATTGGCTGTGGATGCAGCAGCATCTGAAGGCTCCACTCCCAAGGTCATTCACCTGGCTGGCCTTATTCTCTTGCCATGGAATACTTGCTACAGGGGATTCCTTATGACAAAGTAGTGGTTTTCTTGAAGTGAGATTTCAGAGACAAAGTACTGAGATAGACAGAGAGACAAAAAGAGACATTCAAGGGAAGAAATCAGTCTTTATAACCTAATCTTAGAATTGATATCACATCATTTCTGCCTTCTTCTATTCATTATACTCAAGTCATTAAATCCAGTCCAAACTCAAGCTGAGGGGATTTTATAAGGGTATTAACAGTAGGAGGCAGAGAGACTTGGGGTATAGCTTAATGTTGGAGTGCTTGTCTTGTATGCACAGGGCTCTGGGTACTATCTCTAGGCAGGGGTGGGTGCAAAAGGGAAGAAACCCACTAATTTTAGGTAATTATCTTAGAGATAGGGGGCCCTAGTACCTGTCTCAGAGGCCAACTTTTACTGTATTTCTGACCGTTTTGTGAAAAGGCCAGAGATAAAATGTTTCATGGACATTTGACAGCTGTGAGCTATCCAGAGTGGCTGGACCCGTTTCCTGAATATGGGGAGCTATGATACTTCTAGCTTTATGAAGCTACTGGAGAACTGTTGACAATATTTTAAGAGATTCTCATAGTCTGAGAGATATTTTAGAAAATTCCACTCGCTGCAGTAAGAAGAATGAATTTGAGATAATAGTCTCAGAATAAAGTCATACTAGTTAAGATGATTATATCTAAAATATTAGATCCATTTGAAATGAGAATTTTCTGTTAAATTTTATTATGGAATGTTTATGTTTGATATATATCTTGTCCATCCACTAAGTTTTAACACAGGATAGTATATTTCTTCATATCTCTAGTGTCTGATAAATGCAATTAGACAATGTTGTATGAATACTTTTTTAAAAAATCAGAGGAGGATCACAAGAAAGTAGTATATTAAAAGGGAAAAGTTTAAAAAAAGATGTTGTCAACTTTCTTAAAATAACACAAAGTGAGTTGGACTTTAAAAGAGCTGCCTACATTTAAAAAGTGAGAGAGATTTGTAAAAGCAGTATCAGTATCTAGATAACATAGAACCCAACAGCACCCAACAAATGAAGAACTGAGAAATAGAGACTTGAGCACTTTTTTTTAAAACTAGAAGAAAGAAGTTAGTAGAAAGAAAAAGAATTTAAATACATGCAATAGAAGTAGGATTATATGTTATTAAATCCCAGAAATAATAAAAAGAAATTATGGTTTTAAAAATATACAGAATGGTGGCCTCAATTATGGAAAGACACAAGAACAAACTCTTCCTCCAAAAGGCAGGAAGAAAATTTGGGTAACAAATGGGGAAATATTTTTACTTTTTAAAGTTCCATAAGAAAGTTTCTACCACAAAAATGATCAAAATTATTATAAGGACCATGAAATACTCTGATTTGTGGGTCACATATAAATGTAATGTAAGGTACAGATAGGCAAATGCAAGGTAAAGCAACTTATAATTTTGCCTCATTTTGCATACTTTTGACTGATGAGCCACGTTGAAAATCAAGTTCTCATAAAATAAGTAAACATAATTTTGTGCTAACATCAGGTCAGGTGATTTTAAAAGGATATTGTTTTTTTCCCAGATTATCAAGAATTCTATTTAATGAATATCTGAGCTGCTACAATATGAAACACATCAAGTCAGAAAATGTAGGAGAGACAAATGCAAGTACAAAGAGTTCTCGCCTTTGAAGAGCTCATGACAGAGATAGAAGAGTGACAAGTACAGAGATTCCTAAAAGACAGAGAAAATGGCATGGGATTATTACTAATGAATCTATGGGGATTTGAAGGAGGTAACAGAAGCATGCAGGTATGGTCATCAGGAAGTCTTCATCAAAAATGTTATGATTTGCATGGAAATGGCATCTGGAAAGCACCTTTAGGAAGAATAGCTAGGAGAAAGAACACTCTACTTTGAGATAAACAATGTGCCTAAAGTAATGGAGGTGGGAGACCATGGAAAATGTTCCTACAGAAGCATCTATCCCAACCAAGCTCAAGCATACAAGCATGAAGCAAGAAGATGGGATAAACCTGAAATGTCTGGAACTTTATAATAAAAGGTGCTTTAATCCATGAGTAAGTGAATTTGGATCTATGGTTTAAAGAGAAAGTCCATCTCATAGGAATAGTCTTTGGAATCCGTGGAGAAAGATCCAGAGAAATCAGTTAAGAGCCAATTGCAGTACTCTTCAATGGAACTTCAATGGAAGCAATGTCCAAATGGAAAATATCCTTGGGATATGTGAGGCAAAAATCAAGAGGAGAAAATGAATGGCTGGAAGTGAGGATGATCAGGGAGAGCCAGGAATTGCTCCAAAGGTTTTCAGCTTTGTTTTTTCTCCTGCCAAGAATTTAGAACATGAGAGAGTCTCCAAGAATAGCAATATAAGGATGTTTTAGAATGATTTGGAAGTCAATGCACACTTCAGAAAATTCCCTCTTTGAATCCAGGAGGTCTATCCTGGCCTAGGTGAGTGGTAAGAGCTATACAGTTTAAAAACCTACAAAGGATAAAATCAACAGACCTATTCATAAAGTGAGCTTCCTCAAAATATCATAAGAAGAAAGAGGAGGGAAAATACTGGCATCATTGTATTATTATACTACAAATACCATAACTAGCAGAATGCAAGAGCTGGTAAGTAAAACTACTGCATTGTAGGTATCAATGAATAAGTGTGGTTGGATTCTAAAAGGAGAAAAAAAACTAAGTAACTCTTTCCAGAACATTTTGTACCATCCATTCCTCAACAAACTATTCCTTGGGTCACCAGCTGTTAACTCTTCAGGATCAATTACTTTCTTAAAAAATGCCAAGACGTCTTTGTCTTGATTCTTATCAAGAGAGACCTGAGAACAGCATAAAGGCATAGAAAAATCTGAAATGACAACAAGCACATCAGCCAATCAGAGTAAGATATATTATTTATCTCCCTGGCAAAAGAGGTGGCAGATATAGGCTCTGTCCTGTCATTCTGTACATTGTAGTACAAAGAATAATTTCAAATGAGGCCCAAACATCTTTACTTTTTTCTCTATTTTCTTCTTTGCCTTAAATTAGCAAATCCACTAGCTAGGCTCTTACTGATATCAGAATCATATGCTTCCTAATCAAGTGGTACATGAATTATGACAATAAATGGCTTTGAAAGTGCCTCAAAAGCAAAGCAGGAGCATTCCCACCTCACTCTCCCAAGAGATTAAGATGAGCAGTCATTAATTTTGTGAATTCAGAAAACACGGCCCCAGCATTAGAGAAAGCTTGTATATAAATTTTGTCTCTTTTTTGAAGTTTTTTCTCTTTTTTTTTTTTAATATGGAACCTCAGACACATTCAAGGACAGCTTGCCAGCCTGGTCAAGAACACGACTATATCTACATATTCACTAAGCCATAAATCTTCTAAACTTTGGCTATGTATATATGACACATGACCCTATTTCTCTCCTGTTTTTTTTCTTTTTTTTAACTCAGAGGTCTTATGAAAGCAAGAACTTCTCTCACAAATAATATTTTACACTTACTTCTTTGCATCTACCAAGACATAAATGTAACTGAGGCATATTCTGAAAGGGTAGTTTAACACTAATTGTCCTAAATAGACTAATTTGGACCACATAAGCAAGAAAATTCTCTTGGGTGTTTGTGAGCACTATAGTCTTGTCTATATGTTTCTAGAACTGGTTATGTTTTCTAGGGACAAATAAACAGTCTTTGAATTCTTTGGGTATTTGGTTCAATCTGCCTGTTGGCCATTAATTAGTTCCATAGAAGTCACCCTCTTTGCTGCCTGTGGAAAGCCAGCAACACTCAAAGTCAATTGGACACCAAGGGAGCACTTGCTTCCATTGTGGCCAGAAAAATCTGTCATTGTTGTGTATTTTTAAAAAAAATAATAATAAAATCAACTTTTAAAAAAAGGAGGTTCAACATCCAATCCAAAGCTCATTTTTCTCTTTCTCATAAGAAAACCCAGAACCACATTATAAACAATAGAAATAGTATCAGCAGAATCAAAAGGAAAAGTTTTTTGGCACTTTATCTCACTGATATTTATAAAACAAATAAATATCTTTTGGGTTTACTTGAATATACCAGAAAAATCAACATGTTTAATATACTAAGTGATTTGGTAAAAAAGGGACTTTCAAACTGTAGGTTCCATTCATATCTTCTAAAAGCATAATCAGAAAAAATAAAGAAAAGTAGTACATGGTTTTGTAATTTCTGAAATGTCCCTAAATTATAATCAAATGAATCATTACTTCAATGAACTATAATGTCCCCACAAAAAATGGCTCTCATTTCTTGGGTTTCATATATTTCCAATATTCCTTTTTTTTTTCAGTTGTTTCATGCATGTTGAGCTCATCAAGATTCATTGTTGCAAGTAACAGAAGCCAGCTTTGACTAACTGAAAATAGAAAATAAATTTATTAAAAGTTTATAGCATATGTGGAGCCTCATGGAACGGAGGAGTCAAACGAAAAATCAGCTGGGAAACTATATAGAAACCATGGGGCTGGGTAGGCATCAGATACCACCACCACATCAGGGGTAGCATGCATTTCACTTCACTCCAGCTCTCTGGTCAGTCCCTGCACAGGCCCACATTTTTGTATCATTATCCAGATCTGAAATTCCAGGCAGGAGTATCCAAAGCTAGCACTTTAGTCATGTGTCCACACCTTCACTGACTACAAATGGGGAGATACCAGATCTTATAGTATAGTTAGTGAGAAATGTTATCTGCCTGCCAAGAAACAAACAAAGCACTCATTCACCCAATGTAGCCTCCACATGTTAGACCAGCAAATTGCATGGTGAATATCCACTATGAGGCTACAAGGAGTTTCACTCCACATGTCATATAATCATATCGCAACGCAGTAAGCATATTTAATTTTAGATATTTGGAAAATTGGATAGTGAGAAATGTGATGAACATTGTTGTGTTTGAAACTTCATTGCCAAATAATGTGTAGTTCTATTGGTACTTTTCTATTCTATGAGAACTGGAAGAAGAATACTTCTCTCCGTCTTTAACCCTCTTTTTTAAAAAAGCATTACTTTGGTTTTTACTGTAAGCCATTTTAAAACTAATGCCACATAAAAATACTAATAGGGAGAAGCTACTTTTTTTTCATATGCATTAACTCATTTACCTGTAATCACTTGCTTTGTTTACTGAAGTTCCTTAGGTTTTTAAAATCACTCTTCAGGTAATGTTACTCATAAAACTAAGTCTCCTTAAATACTAGAAGAATCTAAATCTGTCCAATATCTCATGCTCAGTTTTTAAAAATCTATATCATTTTCTGAAAATCTGAAGAAGGTGTTATTCTTATTTTATGGTGCATATTTGTTTCTGTAACTCAAACATGATTGTCATGTAACCAAAAAAACAAGCAATAAATTTTTGTAAATAAATCATTTTTAGTAAATTTATAATTGATACCTGAAAAAAATTTAATTTGGAAATAGAATAACATGGACAAATTTTTAAATCACCACCTTTATGTCAAAAGACTAGAGTCCTTTAAGTATAATCTACATATTCTGTTATGGAGAAAATAAATTGCATGCAGTCTCATCACATAGGGCACTGGCTGCCAACATGATATCCAGACCTTCTCATTTATATAGAGAAGTCTAGTAATGTTTGACTAGAAGAAAATATCCCTCAGTCTTGCAATGAATTATAGGCAGCAATCATAAGTAGGTATTGTAGGAAATTTCTTTATGAAGTGTTTACTCTTTTTGCCTTTCTTTCAGTTCACTTTTTTGTCCCTTTTGGTCATTTTACCCTCTCCCTCCTATCTGCCTGGAGTCCATTAATCATTTTTATGGCACTGTGACAAAATACCTGAAATAAATTAACTTAAAGGGGGAAAAGTTTATTTTGGCTCACCATTTCAGAGGTTTCAGCTCATAGTCACTTGGTCCTATGCCTTTTAGGCCTGTAGGCAGGCAAAACATTAAAGTGAGAAGTGTGTGATGAAGCAAAGCTGTTTACTTCATGGTGAATGAAAAAAAAAGTAGTGAGAAAGCATCCAGTCCCAGTGCCCCCTTCAAGGGGCATAGCTTCAATTTCCTAACATCTTTTCATTAGGCCCCACTCCTTAAGGAGTCTACCACCTCACAACAGCTCCACTCACTGGATGGTGACCAAGCTTTTAACACATGAGTCTTTGGGGAACATTTCTTCCCATTTTGTAAAGTGGTGAAATAGTTTCAGGTGTTAACTGACTTGCTCAGAATTATTGAGCAAATAAGTACAAATCTTTATGTGGACATTAGATCTTTTAACTCAGATTCTATCTCTGTCTACTATATTATGCCACATTATCTGAAAGATTTCCCCCTTTGATTATATTTATTATAGCCATATTTTCATCCAGTAACATTTAAATGCATTTAATTATTCTTTGCACTAACAATTTCAATCTACTGAGAAGAGTCTTTGCACCACTCCATGGACCAGTGAGAAACACAACAATATATAGGTGATTTACAGGGTGTTCCAAAATTTTTTGCCAAGTTTATTTTAGAAGAACTTAGGAACAGTTATCTTATTTGGGGATTTAAAAGAAGTCTATCAGGGAGATAGAACATGAGTGGAGAGGATCATTAAATGAGAGGGTAAAAGGAAAGTCTTAAGGTCTATGACTTAATGCAAATACAGGCACTGCTTTATTGAAGAAAAAGAGACTAATTGAATATCAAATAATCATGGAATTTTAGTATCAATTTGTACAGTTAAACACATAGCATAAGCTCACAACTGTTTACATTTGCTTTCTCCACATAAGCAAACTCAAACAAATTTTTGCAGCACAGACAAAATCGTTTTATGAGAGTCAGTCATGTGGTCCTCCATTGGTAGGAGGCAAATGGTCTCTATAGTCTGTGTTACATAAGAGAAAAGCAAGAAGATTCTAATTATAAAGCCAAAACCAGTGAATGAATCAGCTTAATCATCTTTTTGCATAAGTAAAAATCGATAATTATGGCAATTGAGAATCACATAAAACTAAGAACAAATTATACCCTCCATAGTAGTGTGTTTCAGTGAATCTTAGAGAATTGCAAAAATAATCTAGTAAACTAAGTCCCTAAGTGGTTTGACCTGGACAGCAGGACTATCTATGATCAAGTCCTTATTTTGCCACCAAGTGGCTCTGTGATCCTGGACAAATCATATAAATTATTCAAGCTTTTTTCTCTCACCTGTCAAATGAGAATAATAAGTATGTCTCAAAAACTCACTGTGAGTAGTCAAGGACAGAATGCATGGTGGGTATTAAATGACAAGAGTACTCATCATTTTAATTGTTCAGGTACATCACAATCAGAAATTCCTTTACCACTTTATCCAATTCTCCTCAATATACCTATTAAGGTCAACAGGCTACAATTTACTCATGATACTAATTTACTAGTAACATTGCCCTAATCAATTCCTCTGTGTATGTGTGTACAAGAGTAGATAGAAACATCTTGCTAAAAGGAATGTGGTTTATTGGGCAGGGAGTGTTATGGGGATTGCCTTTTGAGAAAAGGATGACCCAAAGTGGACTAAATTCTTTTCTAAAATGTACATATTATTTGATGAATGATCAGGCAAATTAGATGGACTTTTTTTCCCTGAAATGTATCTTGTTGAACCATCATCTCTGGGAGTACATAAATAACGATTTAGTATGATACATAGCCATAAAAATAAAGAAGAACAAAGTAAAATTCTGAATACTGAGAAAAAGATTTCATTCTCTATTTTGCTTTCAACAAGGCTAGAAATGACTGACTTTGGATAAACAAATACAGGAAGTATTCACCTGCCCTTTTGCCACCAGATGTTGGAAATACATATACACAGAAGACAGGAGGCACAAGAGGATACATAATGGCATATACAGTGCCTTTTAAACATTGTTGGATTTTCATAAGATAGTGTTTATGCTTCTTGGGATCATCCAAATTCCTGTTATCTTATTGATACATTTTATATCCTGTTAAGCTACAATCTCCTGGTACACAAGTTGTTTTTCAGATCCTGTCCAAAAGTTAGCACTGGGATTCTCTACTCCTTAGAGCCTAGCTACATGGTACCTTTGCAGGAAAGATACCATGTGGCTGCTTCCCAGATGCACCTTGTCATAAAAGACCCTGCATTGCGTAATACACTTCGGTTACTGGCTCTGAAGCAATGATACTTAAGTAAAAACAAAATAAAAAATCAAAAATTCACTAATTCAGAATATACTCTGTTGGAGTATGAGGCCAGACAGAACAGAAATATACCTATGAGAGAAAAATTGACTACAGGTATTAATATTGCAAATAGGAGACCAGGGGAATATTTATTCAAGAGAATAATTGAGGGTCAAGCCTACAGAAGAATAGGTAAGCTAAAATTACAAACATCTTAAGATCTATTCATTAAAATCTTTAAAATTTTTTAAATTTAAATGGTATCAATAACCTAGGTTTGTATTGTCTCATATTCTAAAACTACTAAAGCTGCATGTTTTAAAAAATATTATGCAATTAAGGTGGTTCTGCAAGTTAAATTAGTGAAATTGTACAATTTTTTTTAAAAAAAAAAACAGGAACAACACTGTTATACTGATTGATCAAATATTAAACTTCCATATCTGGAAATATTCATTGTATCCTTTGAAGAAATATGCATTTGTATACACATATGCGCACGCACACACACACACACACAGATTCAAGTATAAAATACGTGTATGTAGACACATAATCTGCATACACATTCTGCTTATTTTATTCTTTGGATGAATTAAAAAATAAATCAGAATTGAAGAATCACCTGAAAAAATGAATGTAAATACCTAAGAATATTTTTCAAAAAACAGAAAAGAGCTTAAACTAGAATAAACCCATACTGTTGCCAATAAAATTTCATAAAAATTTTGGTATGCAGGGTAAGTCCACCATCTTTTCAGAAAAATACAGAGTGGAAACAAATGCACAATACAGAGACAAAGACTCAGAATCCAGAACTCAATTTGAAGAGGAGGAAAGGATCACAATTCCCAGAGACCCCTTTACATATATTTGGATATTTTCCTTTTGTGTACAGTATTGATGAGTGTGTCGTGCGCTCATTGAGAAACCAGCCCTCAGTAATTTTCAGGGATCTTTATTCTGAGTAAAGACTCTACTGAAAATTAATTGCTTCGGTGCAATCTGAACCACATCATAAATGTCATGTAGAAGTTGCAGGGAGTGAGGAGGCAGTGGCAGCTCAATCTGCACTGTTTCATTTAATGGTGGGTAAAACACTGTGACAGAAGAGCTCTTCATCAATGATTTAGTCCGCAGTGTAAAGCCAAGCCATGCCAAAGATGCTAGGGGAGCCACTGCCTCCCTTGTTTTAATGACCCCAGCATGGAGGGGTTGAGGGGCCAGGACAAATCAACATTCACTGCACACCTGAGCATGTAGGCAGATGAAGATATCAAGGATTGAGCTGACAGGACAAAGGGTTGAAAAAAAAAGTGTAACCTAGAAAACCTTTACTTTGAATTATTTCTATAAATTCAAGGGAGATGACAGTTTCTAAGGTCATCTTATATAATAAAACTTCAGTGATCTACATAGAGAATTTTAACCTTTTCCAACATGTAATCAAAGAGGATGAAAGTTTAGTTTTTTAACATTTACTTTATGACTCTTAAAATATTCCCATTTATTCCCCCCACTAAAACTCCTGCAATGAGCCAAATGTGAACAGGGATTGCTTGATTTCATCTCATGAACCCTAATTATGGCTCCTCAGAAGACCCACTACAGTTGGAGGCCAGTCCAACTTCCACTTAACCTCGGGGAGTTTAAGATCTTGGCTACTTCACAGTGTGTTTGCCTAAAACTCAAAATTTAGTTTGGGAGCTCCCATTGTAATATAAAAGAAATAATGTAAAATGGTGTGGCCATCCCTTCTTTATTGTACCTTATTTTTTAAAAAAAACTTAAATAAAGAAGGAGGTATATGTTTTCACTACCAGAAAAATCAGTTTCTGGGACTCTCATGCAAAAGTTTAGGGTTTTTAAAACAAGGACTTTATGAATTGTATGAGTTGCAATTTTGTCCTGATCTTGGGAGGACACCATGCATTCCTAGGTTGTGCTATTCCTAGAACCCCAGAGACCAAATTCAATTATCTCATGCTATGTTTTGTATATGTGAAGGATTTCATAGCTTCACTAAGGAATGATTGGATTCTCACACTAAGGAGATTCAGTTCTCATTGAGGAAATTTACTGAGTTTCCATTTTTTCCCAATGGTTTTCATACCAAAACCTAAAGTTAGCAATGTTATTAATGCTAATCAAAGGAAAAGCTTAAAATATTTGGCTATAGAAATAAAGAACAAAAGATGATCGATATATGTGATTTATAAAGAAAAAAAATATGAGGTAAGCATGAAAGGAATTTTAAATTCATTTAAATATTCTGATAATATTTAATAGTGACTAATATGCAGATGACAGTTAATCAAAACCTAGAATGACTGAGAAAACAAGGGGCATATTAATTTCAGCATGTGCATTCATAGGAAGTGTTAATGTAGGAAGCTAGTAAATCCAAATCCCCAAGAGTAAATAGTTAAAACCTGTCCATCTTGAAGCTCAGGTAGAAAGTATACAATATAATTTAAAGTACATTTTTAAATACCTTATACAATCCATGTATCCATTGATAACTATACAACTCAGGAACACAACACAAAAAATTTGAAGCATTACTATCAATTACTTCACCATGAATATCCCTTCTATCTAATCACCTGGTACCTAGGAAAGTTCACAGATCTTGCTGTTAATCTACTAATATTTTCAGAAACTCAAGGGAGAAATTGCAAAAACTCTCTATGACAGAAGGTAACAATCCTACAGGATTTTGTTTTGACAGATCTACCAAAGACAATACAACCCAACCTCTTAGATGGGTTTTCCTGATAGAGGAAAATCCCATGCATTTCTGTGAAAAGTCTTAAGAGGAAAAAAAAAATAGTGGGCTTTGATACTGAATTCTTATCTAAAATATGTAATAAAGTGTCTGTAATTATTTAAGTCAGTAGTCATCAAAGTGAAAACTGTGTGAGAACATATATAATTTTCCATTTAATGACTGATAAAAAAGAATCAATAAAAGTCATATTTTTCAGTTGAAGTTGTCCCATCACTTGTAGCTTGTTAATTTCATTGTTACAGTTAAGGTAGAATAAAAACTACTTAAATCCATTTTTATAAAACAAAAACATTCTTGTTTACCAAAACAATACATGAAAGAGAAGATATTATATTAGAAAATATAAAGTGGAATCATAATGATGATAGATGTAGCTCAGTACTTGCCTATCAACTACCAAGGCCCTGGGTTCAGTCCCCAGCATCAGGGGTGATAAAGTTGAGCCATACAAAAATCACTGGTGTTTGACTATCTTTTATCAATGAAAATGTAATTTCATATAGCTCTACCTAACATTTCTTCAATTTTTAACAGTTCATTTAAATGACATCTCTGATGAGGAATTTGAATATTTGTTAAAATCATCCATCCAACACTTTTATTTTTAAGCCCTACTACATTTCAAGCAATGTATCTGTGTTTTTTTTGTTTTGTTTTGTTTTGTTTTGTTTTGTGTGTGTGTTAAACAACTAGTAATGAGAATGCTTTCTTCTTAGGGGAAAACAAGGGGGGATTAGGAATAAGTTTACTATGAAGATATTAGGAGTTCTGTTGGATGACAGCTGACAGAAAATGGGCAAACAGTATCTTTGAAATTCTTTCAGTTTACAGAATATAATATTTGGGTGATAATAATTTTTCTACTTTTATCTTTTTGTATATATAAAAACAATGAAGACCATTCATGTAGAAAACTGCCACAATCTGCTAAGGGCAAAATAGTCCTGGGAAGAAGATATTGCATATGGGGTACATAAACCAATAATGAAAATGGCAGAAGACACAAGTTTCCAATTAATGTCCACATCACAGACCAAAGTTATCTCCACTTTCTCTCCACACTCACATGTATGAATCTCCTGAACTCTTGATGGAAAAAAAGAGAAAGTTATAATTATCAGTGGATTGTTGTACCCTGAAATGGGACTGAAAGATGATCATGCTGAAGTGCCAGATCCAAAGGATGGCTGCTTTTTAAAAGCTCATTAAAAATATTGTTCAATTTAAATTGCAGCATTATCAGAAGGTCTTTGATAATGTAGCTGCTAATTGTGCTCTCTTGATTTCTAACTTTCTTTGAGGGCTTGGGGAACATGAGCTGTTTAAAGCACCTTTTAAGAAAGCTCCTAATATTTTTCTGACTTTGAATATTCCTCTTTTCACTGTAAAGCTGAATAAAACTTTAACATTGATTAGAATGAAGTCAGGTTGTACAGAAATACTGCCCTACAGGTGTCTAGATGGAAACTCAGACACCAGTAACCAACAGAGACCTCACAACCACAAAAGAGAAGTCATAATTATTTTGACAGAAGTAGCTATTTTAACAAACTGTATGTGTGTGTGTGTATGTCCACCTTATAAATGTTGCCCAAGATGTATGATGGCGCTTTACCAATGACAGCAGGTTTCTTTTTAATTAAGTTTGTTATTTAGAGTATGATGAAACAACCCCAAATCCAGTAAGAATGCTTGTCTTGTTTTTCTTTGTTTTGGATCCTTACAACTAGGGTGACTGACTCCCGCCACTGTACCTTTTTCTTCAAATGTTCAGAGTTAGTCATTATAACACAGTCTTCTCTAAACCTTCTGTGTTGGTAGTTAAATATGTAATATGGGGGAAAAATGGCAGATTGATAACTTTTGTTCATACGTTAATGAAAAAAATCACAACTTTTACTTAACTAAAAATATTTACTTACACTAAAGTTTTTATTTTTGTCTATACCATATGTTTCTCTGAAATTATAAATTAATTCTATCTTAACAATACCCCTAAAAGCTAATAAAAGGGGATTTTATAATTATTATTGCATATCATATCTCATATATTACATATTCTATATATATATATATTGTAAAAATTACTGATATAGGATCATGAGAGTGATAAAACATTATGAAGAGGAGTTATTTTAACTCAAAAGTTCTATAATTCCATGTGAATGTCTTGTAGGGATAAATAAAATTTTTTAATAAGAAATCTTATCTGGATGTTTTTAGTAAGTGAGTTGAGAGTTGAGTTTTCCAAAATAATAACTATTCAGAAAAAAATGGATGAAATGAATTTCATTCTAAGAAGCCAACTTTCTTAAGCTCAACCTCCTGCACAATCTCAAGATTTGCCTAAGAGCAGTCTTGCCCACCTGTCCTGTTAATGAGGAGAAGTTGCACCTGTCCCACCAGGCATTCACCCTACATTTGAGGAGGCTCAATTTGTCATAAAGTTAAATATTTCCCACAAGAGGAAACCATTCACCTTGACATTTATTCCTTGGCACCCTTGTGTGTGCCCATACTGTAAAATGGCAATAATTATTCATGGCTATCAGGGGCTGGGTTGGGGAAGAAGACTTTTTCTTAGGAAGAGAAAAGGCTTAATTCAAAGTTAAAGTCTCAGTTACCTTAACCAATTTGAGAGGCCTGAAATTTGTGAGAAAAGAAAGTGCTCTGGAGATTGGCAGAGGTCAGAGAAGGTTGTGATGTGGGTGAGGGGTGCAGGGTCTTTAAGAGAAACTAGGAAAGAAACGTTCTAAATGGGCTTTATTAGATTCACTTGGGTTTCCACAATATGTTTCTTGAAAGAGTTTGAAGCCCAATATATAAATAGCTGACTGTTTATATATTTGATTTCTTAAAAGCAATTAGGAATACGAAGCAGATGGCCCAGCATTGTAGATTTCCCTTTTCATGCTGCTAAAACACTAGAGATCAATAAGTCTAATATAGACAGATGATTTCCATAGCAGGGTTTATAATAAGCTGGCACTGAATGTGTCCAAACTCTAAAATAATTAGCAGAAGCATGTAGCACACCATTAAAACCATGTGGCTTGTCTACATTTACATTTATAATTATTAAAGTTAATTATGATACTTGTGGTGTGGTTCCAAGCTCCTTTACAACTTAGATTAAATATTTTTTTTAATCCCACAACTTCCTTTCTAATATACCTTAAGCCTCTAGAAAACAGTAAAATTGTCCCAAATCAGAAATGTATAGATGCATTTTATTTATTTATTTATTTATTTATTTATTTATTTATTTATTTATTTATATTTTTTGCTCCAAAGAATAAAAATCTGACTTTATCATGAAAGATAGATTCTTTTTAAAGAGCTGGCACCTTTCTCAACTGATAATGATATTTAGATCTTGAATTTTAATTTATTCATAATCATGGGGATAGGCAAGATAACAACGCTTACAAGTTTATGGAGTGAAAGCTGTCACTTTGAGAACTATGAATGGCAAATTAGTGCCAGTGTAATCTTCTCAATCTATTATATAGTAATAGAACATTTTAAATAACATACTTACATTTTTTATTTGAGGTGTAAAAATACTCTGTGTTATTTTAGAGTGCAGTTAATATTTCACAGGAGAGGAAGCAAGCAGTTTGTCATTATTTTTGAAGTCAATATCCCAAAAAGGGTATTTAGTAAAGCTCTTGCCAGTATTAAGAGCTGTGGACACAATAAGATGTGTAACACAAACCTGCCTTCTCTCCCAAAACAATGATAATCTTAGTCTTACCAAAAGTCATGCTAACAAGGAGGCACATTTGTTTAAAATCTGCATCAAGATATGTGATGACATGTTTTTGTAGATCTTGTACACGGGTGTCATCTATTGTCATTGCAAAAATTGGTCAGTATTCTTAATATAAATCTCATTAAAACTGGAGGCTTTTCAAAGTCTGGTTAAGAATATTCTATGAACATTGGTACTCTACATCTTATCTGATGCACCAGGCCAAGTTTAAAGGCATAATTCTTTACATATTTATATTTCAGTAAATCAGAAAAGGAATATTAAATACCTTATTTTCCACATCTGTTCTCAGATATTTGTTACCATATTTAAACTATCTATACCCAATTAATGTAACAAATGTGTTTTTTTTAAATAAAAAAAAATGCATTGACTTACCATAGTTTAATGTGATTTCATAATCTTTCATTTTCTGGTGCTTTTCATTTGCTAGAATTTTATGTAAATTCAATACACAGTATCTTGCAAAACTAAAGAACTGTTTTCAGTTATTTTGCTTTTCAGTTAATTTCTATCACAGTTTACATGAATTTAAATATGTAATCTCATCTATCTAAAAATTGCAAAATACATTTCTATGAAATATCTAAATTCCAGGCTCATTTTTCCTGATAATAAAAATAAATTTTTATGAAGAGAAATAATGTTTTTCATCATTAAGAAAAATCTTTCTTTTATCATATTTCCTTAAACATCATTTAGTGGTAAAAAAAATTAAAATATGCTTAATTCAAACTATTGATATTAGAAGAAAAGAAATTCATGCTAATATTATTGCTAATGAAACATATAGAGACATACAGATACTGTTGTGTTAATATGCCAGATTTAAAGGAAATAAAGTAGGATCAGCAGAGATTTTTAAAATAATTTTTATTTAAAAAAATATTAAACGATCATGTCCAATGAAACTTAATGGTCATCACTGGCCAGGTGTGGAAGAGAGAAAATGAAGAGAAGGAGATGGGATGAGATAGACCATGGTAAGAAACGCTTCAATATCAGGAAGGAAAAAGAAAACAGAGAGAGGAGTACATACAAGGGGTCAAGCAGAAGCATAAGACTATGGAACCTACATTTAAAAATATCTACTGCTTGAAAAGTTCAGGAATGTTTACCTTACCCAAGATTATACCTGCACAGTCCTCCAAGAGTCAGTGAAGTCATTTCCTCAGAGCAAGTTTTAGCATCCAATGCCCCTAATATCACAACAGTTCATGTAATGGATTTAAGCACTTCTCTTTTTATTACATGCTAGACTAAGTATATGTTATACGTATAACTGTTTGCATGACAGATCTACATACTCTCTGCTTATTTTCAAAATTTTACTTGAGAGTACTTTCATCAACTGGTATTCTTCTATTATTTTTCAAAAAAAAAAAACCCACATCTACTCAGTTCATATATTATTATTCACTGAAGCAACACAGAGAGACAAAAACAAAAATTTAAGTTTTTATCAAGATAAGGGGATCTATTTATAAGAAATCAAGTGATATTAATACTTTGTATTCCCTACAATCATGCATGACATTGTTCAGACAATTTAATTTTAGAAATATGAATTATGTCATTCTTCATCAGTATTACCCATAACTTGAACTTTCCAGGTGTCTTTTGGTTTAAGAGAGCTTATTAGGTGCCAAAGTCTCTAAGATTAACCTGGAGTGAATTAGAGCCTTATTGGGGAGATGAAAAATGTCAGGAGTGATAATAGAAAACCCGGTTTGCTCTGTGAGAAATGCAGATACAAACCATACGTGATGGACACTCAGCCAACAGCCACCCAGGAACCCCTCACTCAAATACTGAAACCTAAAAAAAAAAAACACTTTTTATAGGAGGATTGGATGTCCCAAATTTCATAGTGTTGGACATAGGGACAAAAATTTCCAGGCCCAGAACAAAGGTACAAGGAAACACAAAATACATTCAGAGAAAAAAAATAGCCAAATTGAAGGAATAGGTAGACGTCACTTTGAATGAGGTTTCTAAGAAGTTTTTGCTTTAATTATCAGGCAATAATAGATTTTTGAAAACAAAAACTCTTCAATACAGGGCCTGTTTGGGTTCCTTTTTCTCAGAATGTATACTATCTCCACGTCCCTGCCCCTCAGCACATCTTTAAACCCCATTTTGCCCATTTCAATATATCCTTGGCCTGTAGAAAATAAAACTGAGGTCACATCCTCCCTGTAGCCCAAATGTTTTCGTTTCTTAGAACTCCAATAATAAAAAAAGTCACTATTCCTCTTTTAGAAGCCCCATGTTCTTCTCCCAGACTATTTAAGTCTACTCTATGTCTATCACACAATCTCTGGCTCATACTTCAGTTTCCTAGCTCAGGCCAGACCAGGAGATGTCTGGAATGTGACAAGGTAGTTTAAGCCTGCCAACTCTGTTCTGTTAGCAAATTTATTTTCTTCTCTTAGATGGATGATAAAAATATCACAGTGTGATGCTTTCGCAGGCCTAGGAGCTCCCACCTACAGCTGTGGGGCTTGTGGGGGACCCGCAGCCAAGAATGCCATAAGGAGCACAGACAGCAACTCTACCGTCACTGCTTCTCCTGCATTGCTCATTCTCCTGCTAAATGATGCAATGGGACCCCCTCAGGAATTCTGAGTCTTATCATGTTTTTCCTGTTATTTTTTTACTTCCATGTTCCCTTCACTAAAGCAGCCCAAACTGCTGATTTTTTCATGAAACAGATAATATCATTGTACACAAGATAATGGCATTCAAATACATCCATCTGGTTGTTAGCTCTGACTACATTGATTGCAATTCTACTGAAAGAATATTTACCAAAAATGATTTTTTTCTCTGCTTTTGTATTATTAAAAATGCACATTTTCATAAAGAAACTATAGAGGGACCCATACACATACATAAGCCAAGAGGGAAATATGAACTGAGAAATTAAGCAGCAATCGCTGGGGCTCATCCAAGGACAACAGTTTACTTTTTCTCAAAGATGGATTTGAAATCCAGATGAATTTTATGACTCAATGACTTTGTACTTCCATCAACCGATGAATGGATAGTGGAAACTGAGTTTCACTGGTGTGATAGACAAGGGCCCAGGCAGTTTCCCCTAAAGATTGGAAGATGAACAGAATCATGTCATTCACATATCTAGAAGGGCAGTTTACTATGAAACAGGATGAGTGAAACAGACTCCCTTTTTCAGGCATTTCTCTGTCTCCCTGAATCTTGCCAGAGATAGGAAAGATAAAGAGAAAAATCAGAGTCGAAATGAGAAAAGGAGAACACTAAGAAAGTACGTCCTTCTGATTTGGCTTTTCTTGGCCTAGAATTTGGCCTATGAGTTGAGGATGAATCATCACCCTTGTGATTCAAACAAGGAGAGTTCACCATTTTTCTTTTTCACATCTCATCTAAAAAGTAGAGTTTCTGCCTCTTTCATGAAAGGTTACTCAAGAGTTCCTAAACACTAATTACCTCAATCTGTTTATTCACAAATGATGCATTTATTTATTTAGTTTGCTATTCTAATTGCCATTCTTACATTCAGAAGTCAAATGGAAAATTAATTCAGCATGTTGGTATATGTGTAACCATTATGTCATAAGATGTTGTTTTCCTGGTACTTTATCTTTGTCCTGCTCAACTACAGTCATGTTATATTAACTGGTTTGGATTCTTATTTGAATAATTGCTAAGACATTATCTAACTGGCATGAGATTTTAAATTTAATGTTCAATTAATTCAATTACCCCTAGCTTCCGGAAATTCTAGACAATAACCCCTAGCATTCTTAAGTTCTAGACAAATATTTTTATCCAATATATAAGTGAAACAGCAAGTTTATTTCATTCCATAGTATCTTTGATTTTCTAAACCAAAAGAAATGATGCATCACCCTTAACCTTAATATTTTCTGACCAAGAACTCTATCATTCTTTTATACTTACAAGACATGCAGATAGAAAATTACTTTGGACATTCAGGAATTATCCCATTATGAAGAGGTGACCTTAGTGTTCAAAAAGTATTGCTAAAATAAACACACTTCCCCACACATGGAGACACAGAGATCTCTTGAACAAAATTCAATTTGGGTGAGAGTAGGTATGGTGGTAGGTCTGGTGCGTGCATTTTATGCAGTGTTATTTTCATGGATTAAGAGATAAATCCAGATTCAGGGAACAGGCGGTAATTTCCTCTAGGTGCTCTAGACCATACCTAGAACTTCTTGTGAATCCAAAAAAAGAACTAATGAATGTGCAGTCAGCAGGTAATTCAAGTCATTGTTCAATCAAGAAAGACAACTCTCCTGGGGTGATGAATTCCTTGTTCTCTGAAATTATGTTATCATTTGTAAAACAGAGAGGTACACAAATTGCTGCCAATGTTTCATGTCCCTGAAATCAGTAAAAGGTTTTATGTAGTCTCCAATATTTCCAAAATAAGTTAAGGATTCCATTTAGAACTTACTCATTGGCCTGAAGTGCCCCTCCACACACACACACACACACACAGACACACATACTTTTTTTGCCAACTTTAATAAAAAAAACATATAGCACATGGATACACAGATCCCCAAATGAAATGTGTAATACTGGGTTTCTGTTATACTAGTGGAAGCCCTGCAAACCAACCAAAAAGAGGGAAGTCTGTATCTAAACCATCTTATTAAATGAGCCTACCTCTTGACATTGGATCTTGTTCAAATAACTACCATTTTTGTCGGCCAATGCTTTAGCCAGTCCTTTGCTTATCAAGGTGAACTTTTTTCTAACAGCCATATAAACTGTCAAAAATCTCTAAATCAGAGAACAAAAGCACTGCTGTAGAAATAAAATGATCTTCCTTATTTTGAATATAAAAGAGAAATTGTCAATAGCAGTAATTGTGTGGAGACCCCTTATTCAAATACCCTTTCAACGGTTATATTATTGAAAACTAAATAACCATGAAAAAAAGTGGAAGGGATAACTGGGTATGTTGACTTTATTCAGTGGGATGAAAGAAAAGGCCGTCGTCTGTGTTTTTTTTAATAAACTCTAAAGTACATTGTAGGGAACTGATAAATATTAACAGCAGCAAATAGGTCTCTTATAAATCAGTAGGCTTCCTTTTACATTATAGCATACAAAGCACTATTAAGTAGTGTTTGCTTTCTTCCATTTAATAAATACACATTTTCGTTTGGATGAAAAATATAAATGTTAGATTTCCAATACAGATCTATTATCTTCTACCACTGTTTTTGTACTTCCTCCCCACTGAAGATGGAAAACCAATTCACTACACTCTCTAATTTCCTGCCTTAGGACTATAGTCTAGGTCAGTCTACTTCCTACCTATGTACATGTAAACCTGTCTCAACTCCAGTTACTTTTCCTAATAATGCACAGCTCTTTTCGCATTTAAAAAAACAGATAACATCAGTCCACATCGTTTTAGGACATGTGGACAAATTGTTTATAAGTCCTGCATGTTCTACCATAACAAAAATAACTTTAAAAATGTAGTTGCTTAGTATCTACTTTTAAAATAATCATGTTAGGATAGAGGAAAGAAAAATATATAGTTGCTATGCTTTATTTTTTTAACAATAAACAAGAACAAATAACAATGTAGCATGAATAACATAAACACCATACATATGATTACATTCCAATTTTATGGGGTTCAGAGGAATGAGAGGGTACCCGGGGCAGGAATGGTTAGAGAAAGCTGTATTCAGGGAGTATAACAAGGAATAATAGAAGAAGTTGCCTTAGAAATCATACAAACCAACCTTCACCTACTACAGATGAGAACATCAAGAGCCAGGACAAGGAAGTGACTCTCAGAGAGGTGACAGAAATGCAGAGCATTTAAGTTTCAAATATCAAGGTATTATTTTCTCTCTATTAGGTAAGATCACATTTTCCCTGATTTTCCAAAATCTATCTCATTCAAGAAAAGCAGACATGAGATCATACGATCAATAAAATCCAGTTGTTGTTAGAGGTTGGCAAACTATTTTGTTAAGGGCCAAATACTTTGGGTTTTACAAACCATGTGGTTGGTCTCTCACAGTTACTCAGTGCTCTATCTATAATATGTGCACAAATAAATTCCAATAAATTTAGAATTTTATTGGTATAAATGAACTGGATTTGATCCAGGCCATACTCAGCCAGACCCTATTCTATGAGTATATAACAAATATAAGACCTATGTACTAGGTTAAATCCAAACTTATGATACTGTTAGAAAACGTTGCTTCTGAACCAAGTTCTGTAATTGTGATTGCCACCATTCTTTCTTCTCTTAGAAATTAAGGCAATATCTTACCTGATCTCTTAAGATGTCCCTGCTCTATATAGCTTTAGGAATTAAAGTCAGTAAAGAATGGTTGCACTAGTATACAGTCATTTTTAATTTTTTTTTCTCATAGCCCAGATTACACAGGAGGCATTACCTGGGTCAGCATTCAACTGGTACTATAGGAATTAAGTTAATAAAATCAAAGTTTGCACAAAAGTTAAACTCTGAACCTAATTTGAATGTTTCACTTTACTACCTGTACAATTTGTTTGTCTTTCATGACCTTCAGTGGTGATTGCTCTTACCCATTATTTTGATCCTGCATTCTCTGGAAACTTGAAATACACATTTCCACAGAAACCAGAAAGCCACTCAGAGATTCTTTCTTTTCCTTAAGGGAATATACTGCTCTGCCTTCAACTGTCATGAAGGTTGATAAAAGCATCATATCTTAGTGACACTTTGCTGAATTTCAGCAATAGATTTATATTACATAAAACCTAGAGTGTCACAATCAGAAAATAACAGGAATACAATATCTATAAGCAGATTTTTTAACTCTTAACTTCTACCTTCCAATCTCAGGGTAAATCAAGAATTTTCTCCACTTGGGTATCCCCAGTCCCAGAAAGAGGTGCAATAGAGTCCAACCAACTCAAGCATTTCTGCTACATTGTTTGGATTTCTTTGAAATTTAAAGCAAAAAAGACTATTTGAAACCAATTTAACAAGGGATATCTGTGAACAAAGTTGCTAAATGATTAAAGCTTTAAAATTAATCAGATAAACAACTTGATCACAAAAATACCAATATGCATTACAATATCACCTTTGCTTCTGAATGATTTATAAATATCTTGATTGACTCAAAGAGCCCAGATGTATGGAAATGTATCCGTTATCCATAGTTGGTACTGACCCACCACATTTTCTTGGGCACCTCATTTTCTTTCCTAATCCCAAAGATTGAGCTGGTTGGAATATGTAAATAGGGGTTTATTAGAAAGACTATAGTCCAAATGGCCAGGGGTACAGCATCCCAAAGTCAATCATGGATGAGTAGAGTACATGTAACCAAAAGTCACTTTTTCTTCAAATGTTTAGATAGCCCTGAGAAACAAAGCCAAAGAAACTGGGGAAACTAGAAGACTCAGACATGGGAGAAGAAATACCTGAGAGGGAAGGAAAGAAAGACATTCTCCAAATGCTTTTCAGTGACAGCAAGGGTGGCAGGACACCCTGATTTCCAGAAAACACAAAACATATTCTACATGCTGCCAAGAAAGTCTCTTTCTTTCTTCTTCAAAAGAAATTAAATAACTTTCTAAGACGATCAGCAATTCATGCCTTGAAAAATTTAAATAGGGATACATGTTTTTCTCCCTCAGGCACTTTTCCAGATTGGATGCAACCAAGCTGCAAAAATCTCACTAAACTCAACAATATTTTTTTTAATTCAAATGAAAAGTAAAATATTTGTTGGTAGATAAATCTAAAATGTTCTGCAAATTACAAATCAGGATATAGAAATGATTATATGTATTGGAATGATATAAATCATAATATATTATAAATCCAATATGTGAATCCAGTGTGTGACTTTTTCCCCCCTCCTTATCTTTTCCTGTCCACACTGTCAGTGTCCTGCACTATAGTTTGGGGTGGGGATGGCGGGAGGTTCTTATTTCTAAATAGGATACTGAAACAGGGTATGCACTTACCTGAAAAATCCTCAGGCCTAGCTAAAGGAGTCCCTGTTATTCATGCCCTTATGATAACCTAATATAGGCAGATATTTTTTCTTGATGAATGAAAATGTTTTTAAATAACTATAAACCTATGTTAAATTAGTATCCTGTTAGCTTAATACAAATAGCATCTTAAGCCAACTGACGTTATATAATCCTTAAGAAAGATTATTTTGAGACTTACCAGTCTTTATCTACTTAAAAAGAATATTTATTTCAAGTGGTACAGAAATATTCTTATCTGATGCAAATTTCAAGCACTTAGACCTATCTAAAACACTGTGTCAAATACAGAAATCAGATTTTTTCCCTATCCATAAAAGGCAAACTGCAATTAAAAAAAAATATTAATAGAGAAAAAAAATCAAGTAGCACCCCATATGTGTGGGGACAAAATAAAAGCCAGACAGTACAATCTTAGGAGAGTAGCAATTGCTACTAGTAGGAAAAGACAGAAAATCATGAAAAGCAGACAAAACTATCAAAGCTAAGGACTTTAGCCAGTGACTCAGAATGCTGAGGCAGGAGGAGGATTCCAAGTTTGAGGTCTCAGCTTAGTAAGACCTTGCCTCAAAACAAACAAACCAAAGGGTTAAAAATGGGGGCTAAGGATGTGGCTCAAAGGTAGAGTGCCCCTGTGTTAAATTCCTAGTACCACAAAAAAGGAAAGTACTTTAAAATTATTTGTGTATAAATAAGTAAAAAAAAATCTATAAAATTTTAAGTGCTAGCATAAGATGATGTATTTTAGGAAAACAGTCAAGTTAGTGGTTCTCCATTGAGCATCAGGATCACCAACAGGGCTGTTGACACAGCCAGCTGGGCCCTCCCAGGGTTCTGATTCATAAGTTCAGGGGTGAGGACTAAGAATTGGAATGTATAGCAGGTTCTCATATGATGCTGATTCTGTTTTTCCAGGAGCCGCTCTTTGAGAACTACTGATTTTAATATAAAATATTTTCTTTAATAAAGAATCAGAAAATCTGAGAGGTTAACAGAAGGGCCACAAAATGAGACAACCTGAGCCAATTCTGGTTTCATAAATGGATCTATTGACTTAAGGGCTAATCCTAAAGTGCCAGGCAGGGAGTTTTCTGTTATTTCAACCTGATTTTTTAAAAATATGTAATTAAATTACCCTGGAACCTGTTTTGCTAAGTATGTGGAGTCTTCCTAAAATCAGAAATTAATTTGCAATTTTAGAAAGGATAAGTTATATTATGTTGAGAGCCACAGCCAAAGGGGCCCCAGCAAAATTCCAGCTGCCAGCAAGCTTCAGACTGCCCCAGCAACATCTAGCTGATTGGCTCCTCTGCGGTGATGTTCATTGGGCTGTTTCCCTGCCCTTCAGACTGCCAGCTGATGATTGGCTCACAGCGGCCCCAGCAACATCTAGCTGATTGGCTCCTCCACGGAGCTGCTCATTGGGTGACTTCTTTGGCTCTGCCCATGCAACCCAGCCAATCGGCCTCAGGAGCAGGAGGATTGTGGGAGGTTGAGAGGCTGGTGGGGGGGAGAGAGGCTTGTGGAAGCCGGTGGTGGCAGTTGGGCTCTGAGGGTTTTTCCCTGGAGCTGTTTGGCGTTTGTAGTTCTAAAAATAAAGTTAGTTTCTTTTTGACAAGTGGCTCCTGATTTGTGCCAAGCCAGACTTCGGCATTTAGTGGCTCGCACGGGGAGCAACTGAGGGTAAGTAAACTGCTCGCCCCTGAGGGCAGGGCGAGAGGATGGGTAGCCATTCTAAGTCTCGTCTTTTGTTTTGCTTCGTTTTTGTTTTAACTTTCCTGTCCCTGGAGATGAGTAAGAGGGAAGAAAAACCACTCACATCTGAGGAAAAACTATTTGCGTCTGAGGAACAGATAGGGAGAAAGGACGGATGCACACGTCAGGAGGATAGAAAGGCTGATATAATGATTTTGTGTGGTTCCATTTTTATTGGATTCTGTCTCGGTTTTATTTGCTGTTATCTTGCTGGGTTGTATTATATTAGAAATACGGGATCAGCAATTAGTAAAAAACAAACCGAAAGACTGTTAAGTAAATTGTTAGAGGAAGGAGGCTTCCCAGTAAAATCAAGAGCAGTCAGGGCATACGTTGATATAATACAAAAATATAGCCCATGGCTTTTTAAGGAGGAGCTGTTAGATATATCACAATGGAACCATCATGGTGAAGATTTAAAAAGAATAGAAAAGAACAACCCAGGGACTCTGCCAGTTGGCACATTGCCATTGTGGACGAACGTATCTGGTTTGCTTAGTCCAAAGCCTTCAGTTCAGACAGAGGTAGAGGAAGAAGAAGACATATTGATTCAAGTAGAAGAGGAAGTCTCTCAAGTTAGTCAGAAAGAGGAAAAGATTCAAGTAAAAGAGAAGGTCTTTCGAGATAGTGAGACAGAGGAAGGAAGTTTAGAGCAGAAAAATTTATCAGGGGAAAAGTTAAAACAGGAGACTTCTAATAAGACCTTTTTATTAGAGAGCGTAAGTGTTCAACCAACAGCGCCACCTCTACTGGAGACTGCTACTAACAGCACTCTATCACCAGAGGGCGTAAGTGTTCAACCAACAGCGCCACCTCTACTGGAGACTGCTACTAACAGCACTCTATCACCAGAGGGCGTAAGTGTCCAATCAACAGCACCACCTCCATTTGCTAAGAGACTCCCAACCCCCGCAGTTGATAGTTGGGATCCTGAGACAGGATCTCAAGTATGCCCTGTATTTGAGGTAGGAGGGCAGCGAACTTACCAGGGTTTAAATTTCAAATCAGTGAAGGAGCTAAAAGAGGCTGTAACAACCTATGGTCCTCAAGCACCCTTCACTGTAAGCTTGGTCGAATCCATTACCAACTTAAGCATGACGCCAGCAGATTGGGCTAGTTTGTGTAAAGCTGTGCTAAATGGAGGACAATACCTGTTATGGAAGGTTGCCAATGAGGAATTTTGCAAGGAGACGGCTAGTCGAAATGCAGCAGCTGGTTATCCTCAGAGAAATCTAGATATGTTGTTAGGAAAGGGACCTTATGAGGATCGGCAGCAACAAAATGCATATGATCCTGGTGTATATTTACAAATTGCTGTAGATGCAGTTAGGGCATGGAAGACTTTACAAGAACCTGGAGGTTTACAAGGTCAATTATCTAAGATAATACAAGGAGCTAATGAACCTTACGCTGAATTTGTAGATAGGCTTATTCAAACAGCTACCAGAGTTTTTGGGAATACAGAACAAGCAATGCCATTTATAAAACAACTGGCTTATGACCAAGCGAATCGTTGGTGTAGAGATATCATTAGACCATGGAAACAGGAAGATTTAAACACATATATTAAATTATGTAGAGACATTAATGAACAAGGGCAAATTGTGGCAGCTGCAGTAAAACAGGCTTTAGATGCCAGAGACATTAATGAACAAGACAAATAGATCAAGGAACAGACAGACATGGGTTGGATTTTCACAAAGGGCCACTGAGACAATAAAAATTACATGGAAATCAGAAAGACCAGTATGGGTTCCTCAGTGGCTCTTGACTAAAGAAAAGACACAAGTAGCCCATGATCTGGTCAAACAACAATTAGCGGAAGGACATATACAACCTTCTGTATCTCCCCATAATACTCCCATTTTTGTCATCAAAAAGAAATCTGGTAAATGGAGATTACAGCAAGATTTAAGAGCCATTAACAATGAAATGGTCATTATGGGACCTGCTCAATCGGGGATTCCTCAATTGTCTGCTTTGCCAAAAACTTGGTATGTTTTAGTTATAGATATTAAATATTGTTTTTTTTTCAATTCCAATTCATCCTGAGGATAGTCCACGTTTTGCATTTACTATCCCTGCACTAAATCATGAAGGTCCTGATCAGAGATATGAATGGAAAGTACTCCCTCAAGGGATGGCTAACAGCCCAACTATGTGTCAAATTTATGTTAATAAAGTAATCCAGCCACTTAGAAATCAAAATCCTGAACTACAAATATTTCATTATATGGATGATGTATTATTAGCACACAAAGCTAAAAACACATTGCTAGAATGTTATGCCACACTTACAAACTTATTAAAAAATTATAATCTAGAGATAGCAATAGATAAAGTACAATTAAATTTTCCAATTAATTATTTAGGAGTTCTATTATCCTCAACCATGGTCCGTCCACCAAAAATTCAAATACGAGTAGATCAACTCAAATCACTTAATGACTTTCAAAAGTTATTAGGAGACATAAATTGGATAAGGCCTTATCTAGGTATTCCAACAGGAGAATTGGGACCTTTATTTGATATCCTAAAAGGTCCATCAGATCCAAATTCACCCCGAATGTTAACGCCTGAAGCAAGAAAGGCATTAAAAATCATTGAAACATATATGGAAAATATGCATTTGGATAGAATTGATATAAGTTTGCCTTTATTATTTATTGTACTACCAACAAAAAATATTCCTACAGGAGTATTTTGGCAAGAAGGTCCATTATTATGGATACATTTATCTTATTCTCCTAACACTATTCTTACTAGATATCCTGAGGCTGTAGGACAATTAATACTCAAAGGAATAAAAACAGCAAAGGCAGTGTTTGGAATTTCTCCCCATAAAATTATTACTCCATATACTATGAATCAAATTGATGAATTAGCTAATGAGTTAAATACTTGGGCAATAATAATGTGCAAATCTAATGTTTCATTTGATAACCACTTACCATCTAATCCTTTATTGTCTTTTTGGTCATTGCATCCTGTAATTTTTCCAAAAATGACAAGAAAAACACCTATCATGAATGCTCCAAATATATTCACTGATGGGTCAAATAATGGTACAGCAGCAATAGTTACACCTGATCAAACTTTTACATTTTTAGTACCCAAACAATCAGCTCAAAAGGTAGAGCTTAATGCAGTATTACAAACTTTTGTGATGTTTAAAGATTCTGTATTTAATTTATTTTCTGATAGCCAGTATATAGTTAATGCTATAGTATCCCTTGAAGATGCTGGTAGAATTTCCCCTTCTTCTACTGTTTTCTCTTTGTTTTCCACTATACAAAGTTTAATCTGGGACAGAAAAGATCCATTCTTTATAGGACATATCAGGGCACATACAGGATTGCCTGGAGCCCTTAGTTTAGGCAATGATTTAGCAGATAAAACTACACGTGACATACATATTTTCTCTGTACTAGAAGAAGCTATAAATTTTCATGAAAGATTCCATGTCAATGCTAATACTTTACAAAAGCGTTTTAAAATAACTAAGGAACAAGCTAGACAAATAATAAAACAATGTCAAAATTGTGTGACCTTTTTACCACAAGTTAATCTTGGAGTCAATCCTAGAGGATTGATGCCTAACCATATTTGGCAGATGGACGTCACACACTTGCCAGAATTTGGAAAATTAAAATATTTGCATGTTACAGTTGATACTTCTTCTGGATTTTTGATGGGCTCCCTTCATGCTGGTGAAAAAACTAAAGATGTTATAGCTCATTGCTTACAAAATTTTGCCACTGTGGGCATTCCAAAACAGTTAAAAACAGATAATGCCCCTGGTTATACGTCTACTTCTTTTAAACAATTTTGCTCATCATTTGGCATTACTCATATAACAGGAATCCCATACAATCCACAGGGACAAGGCATAGTTGAAAGAGCTCATCAAACTATTAAAATGTACTTATTAAAGCAAAAAGATGGAATTGGGAAGGGGTATATATTCCCCAAAGATAAACTTAAAATAACCCTTTTTACTCTAAACTTTTTAAATTTGGATTCATCAGGACTTAGTGCTGCAGAAAGGCATATGTGTCCAAAAAATGTACATAAGCCCAAGGTACTTTGGAAAGATATTCTAACAGGACAATGGAAAGGTCCTGACCCAGTAATTGTCTGGAATCGGGGGTCTGTTTGTGTGTTTCCACAGGAAGAACAGTAGCCGATTTGGATTCCGGAGAGATTAACTAAAATCCTGACCCAGTGATTGTCTGGAGTCGGGGGTCTGTTTTTGTGTTTCCACAGGGAGAACAGCAGACGATTTGGATTCCAGAGAGATTAACTAAAGCGATTTCTACAGACCAAAAAGAAGATGATTTAGCTCAAATCCATAATAGCTGATATCCAAAACTCCAATTTGGCTATCCTTACATCTGTGACAGAACCAGGATGCTTTTTTCAATATCTATTTTATTATTGCCCTTTCCCATATCATGAAGTTCTATTTTATTTTTTTGAGCTCATACAGACCTAGGTTAATGTTTTGCTGATCAGTTCTATTTTTTTTTTGACTATAGAGTTTTTAAACATTGCAATAGAGATTTTACCTGTAAAAAGTTATAAGGCCTTTACTATTATGTTATGTGTTGTATGTATTATATTATGTGTGCACACTTGTGTTTTGTGTTATATGTTTGAATGTACGTATGTCCGATGTACGTATTTCCATATATCATATATGATGAGCGCTCATGAAAAGATGGATCCAAATATATTTTTTTTTATTCACGTGATTTAAATGGTTTAATTTAAATTGGGTAAATAACTGTTAAGAATTGTTTTAATATGTAAACAAAAAAGGAGGTTAACAGATCTGTTTGTTTACTCTCACCTTTCGTTTTCATTATATTTAATAATTCTCTTCACTATAATGTAAATTGTTAAGAAAATTGTTTTCTTTTAGTGCCTTCTGAAATGTTACCTAATTTTTTCTTTAGCCATTATTGCCAGAATTTCTATCTTCAGATGAAGATAATATAAATTGTTAAGAAAATAGTTTTCTTTTAGTGTCTTCTGGAATGTTACCTAATTTTTTCTTTAGCCATTATTGCCAGAATTTCTATCTTCATCCCAGTGCCAATGAAGATAATATAAATTGTTAAGAAAATTGTTTTCTTTTAGTGTCTTCTGGAATGTTACCTAATTTTTTCTTTAGTCATTATTGCCAGAATTCCTATCTTCATCCCTGTGCCGGTGAAGACAAAGATAAAACTAATCTACAGTTTCTGCAATAGCCATCACTAAACTGCTTACAGAACTATGTGTCACTTGTATGCATTGTGAACTATCTGTTGGTGCAGCGACTTGTGGTAGTGTTGGGGTATTTTTGCTGATGATATCATCGGTGGTACAATTTTCCCAAAAGGAGCCGTCAATTGACTTGGTATATCTTCCTCCCTTCTGCTTGTCATGATCATTCAGCTAAAATTTGGGGGTCAACAGAGGTGAGGCAAAGAACCTCACCCCCCCCCCACTGAGACCTCTCCACAGGTGTGGCTGTATACTGGACCGGTAGTCAGTGACGGGTAAGATCCAATTACAATGGTACCAACCTAAGACAGGAGGCTGACGCCCTGAGGTCAGCTCATCCGAAGACGGGTAAGGACCATATGTATTGGACAACCTAAGGCAGGCATGGTCCATAAGCCACATGCTTGTTGCTTAAACAGAGAGGGGGAGATGTTGAGAGCCACAGCCAAAGGGGCCCCAGCAAACTTCCAGCTGCCAGCAAGCTTCAGACTGCCCCAGCAACATCTAGCTGATTGGCTCCTCTGCGGTGATGTTCATTGGGCTGTTTCCCTGCCCTTCAGACTGCCAGCTGATGATTGGCTCACAGCGGCCCCAGCAACATCTAGCTGATTGGCTCCTCCACGGAGCTGCTCATTGGGTGACTTCTTTGGCTCTGCCCACGCAACCCAGCCAATCGGCCTCAGGAGCAGGAGGATTGTGGGAGGTTGAGAGGCTGGTGGGGGGGGAGAGAGGCTTGTGGAAGCCGGTGGTGGCAGTTGGGCTCTGAGGGTTTTTCCCTGGAGCTGTTTTGTTTGGCGTTTGTAGTTCTAAAAATAAAGTTAGTTTCTTTTTGACAAGTGGCTCCTGATTTGTGCCAAGCCAGACTTCGGCAATATTACCTACCTCGATCTGCATTGTGGAAGCAAATACAAGCAGTACTTGGCTCGATAATCTAATTGATAAGGCATGATTTCCTTAGAAATAATTTTTAAGTCAGCTTTTTTGTTTTGGTTTTAGAATTATTTTACCTATGGTTTAGGTTAGTACATTGAAGCACATTTAAAATATACAAAGGGACTTCTATTTAAAGACATCTAACAGAAAATCCTTTTCTCTGTGAAAGACTATTAAACAGTAATATATCTCTTGGTCAAGCTGAATTTTCATGCACCAGTTTTGGTTGAAAAGCAAACTTGTTAACACATTCCTCTAAAGATTTTGGATTTTAAAAATTGCTTTCACCTCTTTACTTTTCTCGTGAGGTAGTTCTCCTACATTAAATTAGCTTCATGAGTAAAATTTTCACTTGTGTTACTTTTAATTTCTTTTCACCCTTGAGAAAATGAAAGTATCAAGAGATTCTTGTCTTCGAGTGATGGGCTTGTTTAAAACTCCAATGCTCCAATCAATGCCCTAAGTAGGTCAAATTTTCAAGAGGTAATTTCAGCAGACAAATCTGCCTGATTCCCCCAAGACAATAAGAAGAGGATACTTAATGAAAAAGTTTCAACTGCCCAATCTTGACCTTCAGGTATTTGTGGCCCAGCCCAACCTATTCCAACACCCCATGACAAATTAGCTTGAACAGGATGGCTCATTCCAAAACTGCAAATCATACATATATTGTCAATTATAACTGTCTCTATTTCTATCCTAACCATCTTCAAGTTCATCTCTACAACATCTTCCCCAAACCCTTCACCTCTGAATACTCACCACTTTCCACATTCATCCTACATTTACATTCTATATGTCTCATATGGCTCAAGATGAACTGTTTCATATGTTTACTTTATCCTTAGCAGTAGAAAACTTTTTTTTAGATATTAAATATAGTATTTTATCAGCATAGGTTTCAAAAGTCATTACCCAATACGTATTTTCTTGAATATTATATCAACAAGTATCTATTTAGTGCCTGTTCTATGTTGAGACACAAATTCATATTATAGTCTAATTGAACCCAAATGAGCTCCCTAGTTGGTTCACCTCTGAAATTTCTACTTTCTTGACATTGATTAACACAACAAGAAACCTATGGGCCATTTTCTTTCTTTCTTTCTTTTTTTTTTTTTACACAATATCTTTATTTATTTATTTATTTATTTATTTATTTATTTATTTATTTATTTATTTTTATGTGCTAGGCAAGCACTCTGCCACTGAGCCACAACCCCAACCCTATGGGCCATTTCTTTGCCTCATCAGTGAACAAAGTACCAACACATGTTCATTCTGTCTTATGATTGCTTGGCCTTTTTTTGAGAGAAATTTCATCCATTTTCTCACAGAAAATATTTTGTGTACCGAATAACTTAAAGCTGTCTGTGTCACCAGAAATGGATAAAAAAAAATGTCATAAAGTAGACATTGTATCATCATAGCTCTTTACACATGTACCAGTGTTATGTGGATATTTCTTTGACAAAAAACCTGAACAGAGAGAGAAATAATTTTCAACTCAGCACTACTAAGAACAATGGTTAAGATTTTGGGCTTTTCATTAGAGTTAGAGACCTGGATTTGAAGATCTGAATTTTACTACTGCTATGACTCAGACATATAATCCATCCTTGGGTGCCAACTGTGAAAGTGGGATCAGAATGACTACTACACAGGCTCTTTTAAAGAACTAATTTAGAGAATGCCTACGAAGTTCTTAACAATATCTGCTATTATTAAATAAGATTATAATTGTTATTAATAAAATCATAACCAAATACCTCACAAGTAAGCACTGTAGAGTCACAAAGAAAGTGTATTTTTAAGGTAGCTAAATCCAAAGAGTGACCAGACATATTTGGCTGTTAATCCTAAATCACTAAGTTTCCCAGTCTTAAAAGCAACCAAACATCTTTTTGTTGGTTTCTGAAACACCAAATAGCCTATGATAAAGGTGAAGAGGGTGATTTCTCCTGCACAGTAGGCTGAGTAAATATGGCATCCACAAATGGTTTTAAGTTTATCTCCCACAGGACTCATAGCAACGGCTTTTATTGTCTTCTATTTTTCTTTTTAATTCTTTTCCTGGCCTGATTTGCTCTTTCCCCCTCTATCACTAGACCTAATCAACCTAACCAGCAGGTCAGGTTGAAAGAATGGACAGCCTCAGAGCCTCATGCATTTAAACCACTTTAATGCAAATATTGATCATAGGAGCATAGACACAGGCTGGGCTGAATTTTTTTTTTTTCAATTGACATGCTTTCCCCCACCCCACCCCACCCCAGGGCCATGTTACCCATGATAAAACAGATCATCATAGAAAAGCATTCCACCATCTTTCCATACCCAAAAATGTATAAGAAAATTCAAAATGTGGACAAGATTCAATGCCAACCTTGTGAGTCTCTGAAGTGGGTACTTCAGTAGTCTACTGAACCACATTTTCCTAACCACATACAACACACTCCTCATTCTTCCTAACTGAGCTGTTTTGGTCCACACTGAGATAGGTACCATACCCCCTCTGGATAATCTATGTCACAAGAATGATTGTGCAACTACAATGTCCACAACAGTATGACACTTAATTCCTATGTACCCAAGATTATCAATGTATTGTATCATAAAGCCACTGTCTGAGACAGATTTAGCAAAAGAGTCCAGAGCCTGAGCTGAAACCCAAAAGGAGAGATCAAGGGCAGGAAGGAATTCTAAGGGCCACTTTGAAATCTGATACTAAAAAGATCTGATATTCTTTCTGTAGGCATTTTCAGGCTGGACTGGAGTGGGTTAAAAAAAAAAGAAAGAAAGAAAAGAAAACCTTTTTGTACAAAGAAGGTTTTCTTGGCCTATTGCCAAGAAAGGAGGTGTCACAAACTGGGAGGAGTCTGAAAGCAACACAAACCAACCTAAGCCAAAGAATAGAGTGGGGGAGACAACTCATCTTAAAAGCCCCAGACCAACACCAGTTGTTTCAAAGCAATGCTCATTGCTTTCAGATGTTTTATCTTTCTGTTTTTCCCCCCATGGATCTGCGATTGGTGTTGTTGTTGCCTATTATAAGTCTCTAGCACAGTAAAAAAAAAAAAATGCTGCAACACTGCACCACACTGACAGAGATGGCTGAGGAGATGGAAATAAGGCTATCACAGTCTCACATCTTCATAGGAAGACGTTCTTTAGCTTCTTTCTGGTGCTACCTCAGCCACCGCATCTTTATGCAAAGGGGCTAATGTCATCATAAAGAGGGACAAGTAAGATGTGTACACCAGGTGGACCGAATGTTCACTGTGGGCTTATCAGCCTAAAAGCTGGAGATAACCAGAGGTGAAGGGGAAACTTAGTGGTATGCAAAGTGGGAGGGCAGCTAGGCGGAATGAAGTCTTTGACCTTGGAAGAGCTGAGTACTTCGGGGGAGGAGGACAGAGGGGGGAATGGAATGAGGAACTCCTTGCTGTAATATATTCAGGTAAAAATGGGGCTGTCATCTTGAGCTACAAGTTAGAAAGTTATTACTTTTAATATGCCACTACCTTAGGCCTATACTGTTATGTAAAAGAAAAATAACCTTGTGTGACAGTTTAACATTGATCGATGTGCCTGCCAAATGCAAAGAGATAAATAAGCAGGTGATGAATAAACAGCACTTCAAGTAAAGACATTACGCTGCATGCATGAAATGGCGCCAGGCACCTAGGAGCTGTGGGTGGCCGAAGGTTGGCCATTTCATGCCCACTCAGTAAAGCAGACTTAATCGCTTCCAATATTTTCTATTAAATGAGCCAATTTCACAAGCCCAGAGAAACTGATTATTATCTCTGAGTTCCAACAGAGTTGATTGTTTTCCAAGAGCCAGTTTTTTTTTTTTTCCTTGACGGGATTAAAAAAAAAAAAAAAACCTTTTTAAAAAAAAAAGCGAGAGAGAGAGAGAGAGAGAGAGAGAGAGAGAAGAGAAGAGAAGAGAAGAGAAGAGAAGAGAAGAGAAGAGAAGAGAAGAGAAGAGAAGAGAAGAGAAGAGAAGAGAAGCGAAGCATAGAAGAGAAAGCAAGGAAGCGAAAGAGAGAGGAAGAGAGGGAGTCATGGAGCTAGCCTGAGGGCACGGAATGCCGGCTCACGGGAAGAGGCGGCCGCTAGATGGCAGTGTTACCCCGCAGTCAGCGCCCGGACTAGGCTCCTAACTGGACTGGAGATAGGGCTGAAAGATGGGATGGTAAATAAAGCTGAGAGCAGCTGCCTGAAGAATTCATACCCTACCCTCTGCTCTCCCCAGGCCCTTTGTCCACAGTTTTTTCATCCTTCAGCCTGTACAAGGCAAGGAGACAAAAGGGACTGTTCCCAAATGACCTCCCTCCCTCCAACTGCCAATGGCTCGGGATTATTCTAAGCAGCCTTGATGCACAAAGTACAGAGTCCTTTATCCCGGTTAGACAGACTTCTTCCTAGTATTTTTTTTCCCCTTTTACCCTCAGGGGTTGGCAATCTCTGTGTCCCTCACAGGGCTAAGGATAGGGCAGCTCAAGGAGCTGAAAAATCCCAAGAGACTGTAACAACTTAGTTTTTTAGCATTTACTTTGGCCTGGGAGATCTGTCCATCTTCAAAGGTCTTTAATTTCTTTCTTCAGTATTCTGTAGTTTTTATTGTAGAACTATTTAATACCTTTTCTAATATATATTCCAAAGTATTATAGTGTTTTCTGAGGCTATTTTGAATGGGATATTTTTCTAATTCCTCTTTCAGTTCATTTGCCATTGATATATAGGTACTATAAATTATTTATGGGTGTTAATAACCCAATGAATTTTGATGCATTGTTTCCCTGTTTCCATTTATTTCTGAATTTTTTCTCCCCTGATTGTATCTATTATCCAATCCTAATCCAGAGTTGTATATTTTAACCTCCAGGCATTAAAAGGTTTGTTTCTTGTCATTAACTTCTTATTTCTTCCATTTATGATCTTATAGGGTGCAAGAAGTTATCTCTATTTCTTGTATTTACCTTGTACTCAAAAATATGATTTTTTTTTTTGGCTCAAGGGATTGAACTCAGAGGCACTTGACAATTGAGCCACATCCCCAGCCTTATTTAGATACAGGATCTCACTGAATTGCTTAGAATCTTTTGTTTGCCGAGGCTGGCTTTAAACTTGCAATACTCTGTCTTAGATTCCTGAGCTGCTGGGATTTCAGGTGTGCTCCACCATGCCTGACAATATGAACTATTTCAAAGAATGGTCATTGTTTCATGGAGAAACAAATGAATTTATTGTTGCTGGATTAAATATTCTATAGTTGTCTGTTCAGTCTATCTGATTAATGTTTTCCATTTACTTCTGAAGAATCTAGGCTGGCAAGTTTTTCTTTTTGGGTGGGCATGGTACAGAAAGATTTCCCCAAACCTCAGTGCGATCCTCACAAGGCCTTTCATCTGCCACAAAAACTCTGTATTCCATATATGTCTTCCTCCAATTGTCACTTCAACCACCCTCCCCAACACTAAACCATTTTATAGAAATCTTGTTTTGTTTAAAATCATTGACCCAGGTGTTGGGTAAATGGCTTAGTGGTAGAATGCTTTAGCATGTATGAGAACCTGAGTATGTTGCTTATCTCTTTAAAAAAATTACTTGCCAGAATTATTTTTGCCAATGAAAATGCTTATCAAGGGAGATTGAGGGATACTGGTTGATGTGGGCCATATGTAGAGGTCCTGACTGAAAGCCTAGAGAAGCAGAGAGTCCATTAGTGTCTCCATGCATCTATTCACTCATTTTGCAAATTTGACTGAGTCCTGGAAGATAAAGTGCAAGTCAGTTATGTAGGTTAGAACAGTGTCCAAGATAGTATGTCTGGTCTCCTTCATTTCAGTTAATATTTAAAATAAATTAAGTACAATAAATATAATAAAGAAGGTTCTCCAAAGGACACAAACTAGGCATTAAGTGTTCATGGTTCCAAGACTGCATTGCTTCTGAGTCAGGGTTTAATTATCCTGTGATGGCAGGAAAAGTGGGAGCAAGGTGCTACCATAGGCATTGGATTAAGTGCAGGGATATGAAATAATGCCACAGGCCCTGAGGTGAGAAAGCAAGATCAAGAGAAGGTACAAAAGGATTATGGAGATCATTGCCTGGTCATGGGGACTGTGGACCATGGTGAGTATTTTGAACTTTATTCTAAGAGGAATAGGAAGTCATCTGTGCCTGAATCAGGGTGGGTGTCATGTGTTGGCTCCTGGTATAAACTTTCTTCATTGAACTTATTTTGTTTTAACCCAACTGTTATGTTGTTCTCCCATTTTTATTATATTAAGGTCTCTAATTTTGTTGGACCATTCATTTAATGAAGACTTTTTGTGTTACCTGTGTTACCAAGTTTCTCTGATTCTTCTTGACCCTAGTAGCTTGAAAAGGTCCATGCACATTTTAAGAAACCATTACTTATCCCAGATTTAAGGACTTATTTGAGGATGGGAAAGCTTTTTCCTACAGAGCAGTACGAGAGAACATGCTGACTTAGTATAGCACTGGTCTAGTGGCATGGAGCAACATCTTTGTTATCTGAGGTTGAAGGATGCATTGCTTCTCTTTTAGCAGGCACAACTGTTGGTAACATGAGAACCTTCATGGTCATTGGTGGCTAGAGCTATGGGAAATCTAGAGTTGTTATGAGGACTAGCTGGGTAATAGATAATGCCTCTAGATCCATGCAGAGAAGACTAGAAAAGGTGAAAGACATATGGGCCAGGCAGTGTGCATAACTTTGGTGCAGTGTCAGCTGCAGGCATGTTCAATGTAGACAGGCTACCTGTGGGCAGAGAAGTAGTAAGGAAAAGCTAGGACCAAGGACAGAAACCAAGGCTGGCAAAGAGTGCCTATGAGGTAGGACCTAGTTTGTTAAAGCACAGGACTGTAAGATCAGATCTGATTGTAGACACATAGAGCTTCAGGGAAGGACCAGAAGTAGAGCTTTGCCTGGCTGCTGTGTATCTACAGAACTGGGGCCTAATCATAGACACATAAAGCTAGAAAACTCACTTGTGAATTGAAGTATGATGGCAGGGACATGAAGCTGTTGGGATGGCTGTTAACATGCACTATTTTTTTGTGAGTTGAACTGAGGAGAAACGTGTGCAGTGGCACAGAACAACTCTCTTCAGGCAAAGCTACATTGTGGTGGGGATGGTTAATGGGACTCTGGGTGGTTACATATGTTAATAACACCATGAAACACAGCTGGTGACACATGTGTATGTAACTTCAGAAGCTGTTAAATATGGCAAGCAGTGGCTCATGACAGGTGTTGGAAGTGGTATTGTGCATGTGCAACTGACAGTCCAACATCTGGCAGTGTGCATGGGTATGGCTGCAGGTGTACACCCATCACATGGGATGGTGCCTCCAGTATGGGCTGCAGCCTTCATGTTCTCTTGCACAGGAAAAGGCTGTTTGGTGACCTTGAGTCTGGATTTGTGACAAGTCTAGCTAAGGTTACCTTGGGTAGGCAGAATCTAGAGGTAGTGGTACAGGTGCTTGGAGACTGTGAATGCAAACACCTTTGAGGCTTTTTGTAGTAGGGAAAGATGCAGGGTTTCTCTGTGGCTATTGGTTTTCTCAGTGGCAAAAACTACTGCAGTCTGTTTGGAGCAAGCACCTGATGGCAAACCCTGAGGGGATGCCAAAAATGAAGGCTAGAGTTGTTTACAGAAGGAGACAGTGCAGAGGTTTTGGGGCTTCTTGGCACAGTAGCCACTGAGGACCATGATTTTTTTCGGCTGCCAGT
Organism: Ictidomys tridecemlineatus; assembly: GCF_052094955.1. Lineage (NCBI taxonomy): Eukaryota > Metazoa > Chordata > Mammalia > Rodentia > Sciuridae > Ictidomys > Ictidomys tridecemlineatus. The sequence goes on along the minus strand of NC_135494.1, from coordinate 9,996,883 downwards.
TGATCCATGTGTTGCACCACATTTTTGTTTCAGGTCATCTCCAAATAGCTCATCTCTTCTTCTCTGCTCACTAATCTTGGTCGGGAGAAACTGAATCAGGACATTTTGATACTACACTGGAAAGCCTAGGGTGATGGTTGTTACACTATTCTCCTTTTGCTTTTGAGTGGAACTGGTGGGCTGCTTACTCCCTCTTTGTGTTTAGCAGAGCTATGTCAGGGAGTGGATGATGCAGCAGAGTGACACTAAAATTGCTTTTGGTGGAGTTTTTCTGACGTTTTCTTCTAATCTGTTGCTTTAAATTAAATGCATTCCTGAATTTTTCCAGATTTTTTCAATGGACATCTTAAGTCAGGGATCTCCTTTTCTGCCATTTATTGAATAAAGTAATAGGAAGAGTGCAGTATTTTTTTTTCTGCTGTGGACATAGGCAGCTGTGCAATGGCAGAGAGGCTGAGTCCTGCTCACCCAGGTCTGGGTGTTGGGCGTACTCACCTGCCTGCCATTGAGCCCCACCTGATTTTGGTGGAGCATTTCACTCACTGTATGGGTCTTGGGGGGTCTCAGAGCAGTCCCACTTGGTTCTTGGTGGGGTCTGTACAAAATAGCCAGGCGCTGATCACAGTACAGGGGGCGGACCTTCCAGGAGCCAATCACCTAGGGCCATGCAGATTGTGGAATGTGCATTTGTAATCATCAGCGTCACCTGGCAATGACTATTTTGCCAGTTGGTTGGCAGATAGGTAATGGCAGACCTGCTTTACTAGGTCACTTGATAGAAGTTGTTACCTAATTGTCTTGGATGGATAGAGCCTGGAGAAAGTTTGTTTATATAATCCTGGAAATCAAGTTTTTCGGATATAACCCTCTTGGGAAGATCCACCAGGCTGCCAAAAATTGTGAACTGGGAAGAATTAAGCGTTATCTGGGACGTGGATGTAATGTTGATGGCACTGATCATAAAAACAGGTAATAGGGTCTGGAAGGCCAGGGACTGAGGGGTAAGGGACCAATGGGCTGATGGGATTGAAGCCTGCATCATCCAGGCTTTGCCAATGAGAACAGAGCAGAAAGGATACCAGTTTTCTCTTCACCAGAATATTTGACTTTAATATTCTATGGAGTCCTCAATATTCAGGACCTGCACACCTTGGAAGTTCAGTACCCAGGACTTCTAATGGGCAGCTAAACAAAACCAAATTTTTAACTGGTTTCCCAGACACTTAAAATTTTCCTATAAGGTGAGTGATTATTTTTTAAAAATAAACACACAACAGTTTTTAATGTACACATTTTGAAAAGCATTAAAAAATTTTCAGATGTAATCTATTTCCTGTTGTGTCCCAAGAGCCTCTCAAGAACTCTGAATTAGGAAGATGGCCCCATGTTCTTTCTTTTTTTATATATTTTTCAAATTCCTTCACACTAGTATATTTAGGGGTATGACTTCCACCTCTAAAAATAAGATTTTACTTACCTCTCACATGCTTTACTCACTAATTTATGAAATTATTAGGATAACTTAGTGTCATCTTGATCATTCAACCATTTTCATAACAACAGTGTTGACAAGCCCTGAATTTTCTGCAAATACTTCATTAACTTCAGTTACCTTTCCACCGAGGACACTAGAGTTCACTGGCAGCTTTCACACTTTCCAAAACACCAAACACAGCATGCTTTTTCAATTTTGTTATCACTTTAAACTAAAGTAAAAAAGCATCTGCCAAAAGCTTCTCGCACAAAATTCCAAAATTGCTGATTCCACTGTTCCAGTACCCTTTCCTGTAGTTATCCATTACTGTGTATCTGTACAAGCACGAAGAGTAGAGCATTGGTTGAGAGCATCCAGGCATTGCAAGCTCTCAGTCACAAGGGCCAAGGGAGTAGCACACAAAGGGTTCCTAGTCTGTACAGTGCTGCCTGCTGCTGCCCTACTGTAGCTTGCCCTACTCTTTTCTGAGGGGACTAAGAGTATCAAAGGTAGGCCCTGCTTGTGGTTTGTGCATTAGAATACTCACTGACCCCAAATGTGTGCTCTCTTTGTGGTTATCAATTTCACAAAAAAACAAATAAAAATATCTGTACATTTTTTAGTTCCACACGCAGTCATTTAGGGTCATGATGATACTAAGAAAATGTTTGCAATAACAAAGACTTGCCATTCTGTGTATCAAAATACATTATTAACTTTCACAAATTACTTGTTTGCCAATGGCCAAAAGATTAGTGACTGGAACAGGATAAAAAGAATACTCAAATATCTGGAAGGGAGAGTAAAATGGAATTGGTAGGTAGTGGCATGCACAGTTTTAAATGTGCCTCAGCAGTTATCATTAAATCATCTATTTGAGCAGCAATAAACAGCTCAAGCCATAATCAACAGCCCAATGCCAATACTCTTCATCTTCAAAATATTGTAGCTGCGAAATTTATTTCATTTTTTAGGCTTAAATTCTTTCTACTGCCAAGGACATAAATATTTTTTTCTATGTTCATATGTCACTTTTACTTGAGCATCTGTAAAATTAGAGTATTTTATCTGATTAAATTAGAATTCCAAAGTTGGAAATGTAGCTCAATGTTAGAGCACTTCTTGAATGTCAAAGCAAAGGGTATGGGTGTAATCCCCCAGCAAAACAACAACAATAACATTGTCATCATCATCAACATAATAAATTTTAAAAAGAGAGGTAGGAAAAAAAGAAGTCTTCTTTCAAATTCATTATTTCTTAGAATGCCTTTGCTAACATGAAGAAAGCATTTATGTTTTTTCTAGTACATTTCTATATAGATGTCCTATAGTGCATTTCATCTATTGTAGATATTACTATACATACATTTCTTATATATGTATATTTTATTTTACATATGCAATTATAGGTTAATAATTTTGTTTTGGTATGAATAGAAGAGAGCAAGTATAAAAGATTATTACTCCTGAAAAATATTGCTTTACTTTATAAAAGTTTCACATAAAAATACTAAACTTCTCAATTTTAGTATTTTTAAGTGAAACTTTTATAAAGTAAAGCATTAAAGAATTATTCTTTAATTCTATTCATTTTTACTCATAAAATGAATACATTTTTATGCGCAAGAACTGCACAGCTACTTATTTTATATTTGACATATTCTACTATCTCAGAAAACTCTTACATAAAAACATTCTAGGTGTGATTAGTTAATTAAAACTGACGTGATAGGACTCAATTTCAAATGAAACAGTTCTTCCTCCTTTTCAATCATGCATTTATGGAGGTAAGATATTGGAAACGCCCCTTGTGAAAAATTAAGACAGAATTAAATACTGACCATTGAAAACACCTGATTTATATATAAGTCCCATATATATAAATACTGAATTAATTTAACCATACTAATTCATTTGGGTTCTTTTTTCTTTGCCATTAAGTTTGCTTTCGGTTTGGCCTTTTACTGTTACTATTCAGCCTACTTTACCTATCATACATATTTAAACTGAATTTAAATGCCATCCATGTCATGAGAACTGCCATAAATCTATTGTTTGTCTCACATTTCACTTGAGGTAAGGCACCATGAATTATGATGGTTCTTTATTTTGTTTATGATGAAAAAATTAAATGCTGCCAATTATAGTTGTAATGCAGCTCAAATTATTAGGGGGATTCCATTGTCAGTGTTGTTAAAATGATAAGAAAAAAAATTATCTTAGACTCATTGAAATACATAGTTTTAAAAATATATTTTTAAAAATCACTACAATACTACTAACTTATTAATTTAAATAATCTTAGTTGATAAAAAGCAATAATATTGATTACAATAGCTACCAATTATGGAGCTTTTTCTGGTACTACAAAACCTTCAGATGTTTTACATCTATTCTCCATTAAGCATCCGGGTAGTATCCAGGGAAATACTCATTTTAACCCTTACTTTTTTAGGAAATTGAGGGAGAGTAAGACTGTGGGATAACTAGAACATCACAGAGTCTAAAGTAGAATTCATACTGAAGATGAGCTAAATCTCAAGTTCATCTTCTTTCTAGGCAAGTGGGCTGCTGTGCTCTGGGGATGTGGTTCTGTGGTAGAGCCCTTCTTTGCCTAGAATGCTTCAGGCCTGGGTTCAATCCTCAGATATATGAAAACAAAGCAAACAAAAATAAGTAAAATCAAGGGAACCAGGCACAGTCGCAGATACCAATGATTCCAGTAACTTAGGATGCTGAGGCAAGAGCATTTGAAGTTTAAGACCACAGTGGGCAATTTAGAGAGACCCTGCATCAAAATTGTTTATATAATAAAATGTGCTTAGGATATGACTCATTAGTTGAGTAACCCAGGGTACAATCCCCAGCAGTATCAGAAACATGAAATAAGAAGAAAATGTCAGTGGCATAGGCTGATAATTCATTAATAAAATAAGTAATGACAGCTACTAAATAATGTACCTTCTCCATAGAAAAAAATAGAGGAATTATGAGCTACTTAATGTTTATAATTGCATTAATAGTTGTATATTTCAAAAGGTACCCTATGAATTCCTAATAAAGCTTCTTACTTGCATAGAAATCCTCTACATTATGCCTGTGCCTATGGCAGACCAGCAGTGGTGGCTCTTCTAGTGAAAAGGAATTGTAATGTCGATTTGTATGACATTAATGCAAGACACCATTGATGAAGGTAGATATACCAGTGATTTTGCAGGAAATAAATTTGATGAAATGCTTAGAAGAAAAATTGGTTAATGCCATTTAGTTATAACTAATGAATAAAATGTAAAAGTTTTTCTTGGATTTCCAAAATTTACAATCTATTTTTTAATTAAAACCAACATGTCCTACAATATGAGGAAGAGGAATGTGCAATTATTCTTCTAGAACATGGTGCCAATCCAAATGTTATCAACAACAAGAATGAAACTCGACTCCACTATGTTATCTTTTATAGGAACACATTAATAGCAACAAAACTGCTTTCATACAACGCAGATATTGAAGTCAAAAACACGGTATATACATCAATCACTATTATTTTAAAAATATTTAAAAATTTTCTTAATATTAACAGTAATGCATGATAAAAAATACTGATCCTAAGCAAATTTTCTTTTTATTAAAATACTTGCAAATGTTGAAAGTTCTCCTCATATTCTTCCTCCTTCTTTTCAGCTCATGTGTGTATTTAGTTTGCCTCCATCAGTTGAATCCACACTTAGAATTCAAGAGACTCATGCAGAAATCTTAACTTCAAGCTTTTGTGAAGGAACCTGATGTGGTCCCCTTGAGCCATAGTACTGTGTGGTGTGGTGTGCAGGGTTTGCCTCCCACATGCTGGGCACACATTTTCTTCATTTTGCTTCTGGCAACTGCAGCACTTACTCCAATCACCTACTTAGCCTCTATACATGAGGTTAAAACTCCTCTTTTTTTAATATAGTGTGATAAAGATTTCATTGTGTTTTCTACTGATATACAAGAATATGGACTGCATAATATATTATGAATCTCTTTCATATGGGATTAATTGTTTCAATTTAGAATTTGAAAGTTAAATAGTTTTCTCTATATATATATACTATAAAAATCATGTTCCCACTGGAATTTTTGAAAGGCTGATTAGGTCACTCATTGCTAGAATGGATAAATTATTACTAGAAGTAGATAACTCATGGATTTTGCCAGCTGTACTATGTATCAGTCTTCCCCTTTGTTCCTTAAAAATGGAAATGTTTAATGCCTTTCATGATGCTACAAGTAATCTGTGTAGATCAGCATGAATCTTGATGATACACAAAATTTCTGAATTAAATTTTGCCTAAAATTATAAGTAACTTTAAGTAGCAATTAAAGTGGATGAGAATTAAAAAGAATTTTGGAAAATAACCAAGCATTATGTTACCAGGATTGTCGTTACAAGTGAGAATACATTTTCAATGTTATTTTTATTAGAGTTTATAGTTTTACATAGTAGTTGAATTCATTCTCCCAAAATCTTACATGCATGGAATTCCAGTTGAGTCATTGATTCTCTCTTTTCCATCTGTCTACCCCTCCTCCTCCATTCTCCCCCTCCTATTCTCCTGGACCTCCTTTCACCTGTCTATTTATTTATATTTGGATGATTTTTTTTACTTATACATAAGTGTGCAATTACCTGTGGTATATTTATATATGCATATAACATGAATTTTAAAGATTTCCTTCTTCATTGCCTTTCCTTTTTAATTATCTCTGTGCCTCTCAATCTTTTTTTCTACACTAATGATATTCTTTACATCTTTTGATATTCTGTCTTTCATTTATTTTTCTTTAATTAACTCCAGCTTCCACATATGAAACATTTTACCTTTGAGTTTCTTATTTGACTTATTTCACTTAGAATGATATTCTTGGATACCAACTCATTTACCAACAAATGACATAATGTATTTTTATGGCTGAGTAATACTCCATTGTATGTAATTTACCTGTTGTGAATTGTGCTACTTTAAACACACATGTGACTGTATTAATATACAGTTACACATAAAATTTTGTTTTACTCATATTGTAAAAATACTGAGTCATGGGATAGCTGTTTCAGGTTGTGGTTCCCTTCTCAGATTTTGGGAAATCTCCAAACTGTTTTCCAGGGTGGTTGTACTAGTATGTAGTCCCACAAACAGTGTAAACGTGTGCCTTACCCCCATATTCTTTTTATTTTAACCAGGGAGCGCAAGCGCGAGGAGAGCGGGAGCGCGAGGAGAGCGCCGAGCGTGAGGAGAGCGCGAATGAATATTTATTATTATTCATTTTTTATTTTCAGCAGACACAACATCTTTGTATGTGTTCCTGAGGATCGAACCCGGGCCTGGCAAGCGTGCTACTGCTTGAGCCACATGCCCAGCCCCACATTCTTAACAGTATATATTACAGTTTGTGTTCTTGATAATTACCATTGTGGCTGGAGTAAGATAAAGTCTTAGTGTAGTTTTTATTTGCATTAACATAATTGCTAGAGATGTAGAAGACTTTTTTATATACAGTTGGGAAATTTGTGTTTGTTTTGAGAAATTTCTGTTTAGTTCTTATTCTCAGTTATTGACAGGGTGTTTTTTTTTTGTTTGTTTGTTTGAAGTTTTAAAAAATATTTATATTTTAATTCTGATTAGACACAATGTGATTTTATTTATTTTATGTGCTGCTGAGGATCTAACCCAGGGCCTCACATGTGCTTGGTGAGTGCTCTACCACTGAGCCATAATCCTAGCTTTGTGTTAATTTTTTTTTTGAGTTGGTTATTTCTCTTTGTTAATCTGCTCTCAGTGGATTAGTTGGAAAAGTTTTCTCCAATTGCATAAATATAATATATTTTTGTATTGAACTTTCTGACATGTAAGATAAATATCTTTCAACTTATAAGAGAAGACACAGGAACAATTATGAAAAAGCAACATAGTTTACTAACACTCTATCAAATTTAAGCAGAAATTCCTTACATTGGAATCTGGAATTCTGATTTCATGAATAAAAAAGAATCAAGTGGACTTGTATAACATGGAGAAAACTTCCATGTTGCTGGAAAGCTCTGAGGAATATATTCCTGTAACTTCAATTGTTCACATGTGATATCTCCAATAAAACATCAGTGTCAAGTAGGTGTTAAGCAATGGAAAAGCTATTTATGTACTACTGGACATATAATACACAGTTGTGTAAATTTTCTCTAACAGTAAAACAAGGAATCTTTTCTATGAGGCTTGGTATTACTGGAAAAGTAGACATTATTCAGAATATGATTTATACACCCTACTAGTGAGTTTAGAATTTGGCTTGTTAGTGAAATATAATACTCATATCCTTTACTAATATGTATTAGGGAATTGGTCTATTGGGATATAAAATACAGTTTATGTCCTAAAGATGCTCTTGGTTGAGGAGGGTTCATGTTTCATAACTCAAAGATGCCAGGATAAATGCTTGACAGTGGCAAAGATCCATGAAAACAGTAAATGTATGAAGCAGTTTTAGAAATGCTGGAGTTCATGTGGCCACTCTAGGAAGAGGAGAGGCATGTCAAAATGAAAGAGCAGCACGTATGGCAGCAGAATGGGAAGAGAAGAGAGTGGCTACTCTTAATTTACATTATTATTATATGCTGATGTTCATACAGTATTTTGTAAGGTTAACTTCAGTTGAAAAATAGTAATTTTGTGAATAAACTATATTTGTTGTTTTTCAGAGTCACCAAACACCACTTTTACTCACCATAAAGAAAAACAGAAAGATGATGGTAGAATCTTTTATTAAGAATAAAGCAAACATACATGAAGTTGATGATAAGGGAAGGTATAGTACTTCATATTTTTTGGAAAAATGTTAATATTGTAGTAAAATCACTCAAGTTACAAATATTAAATCAATGGGAATGACATAATCATTGGAATAGAGAGAAATTTATGAACATAAACTAAAATTAAGGAGAAAAGCAATTATTCAAACTGAGCAACACAAATAAGAGTATGTAGTATGATTCACATGCCCATATAATTATTGGCTGATTATTACTATTTGATTTTGTTGATTACATAATATTTTGTTAGCTAGAGTTTTCATATTAGTCTTGTAAAATAGACTTTTAGTTTGAGCTTTTATTCAGTATTGAACTTTTTAAATTTTCTGCAATATTTAATCTTCTGGTATAGTTTTCTTTTGGAAATGCTGTGTTGAGTATACATAGACATTGAGAATTATTTTTTCCTTTATATGACTATTTTCCTTAAATTACTTAATTTGTAGAATATTGATTTCAGATTTTTCCTAAGTGATGTATAATTAGTGTTAACACATTTTGAACATTTATAATGAAAAAGAATGTAACATATGCTTAAAATCTGGTTGCAAGATTATACATGTAGCATTGATTTCAACTTCTGGCATATGCTTCTCAGAGTGAATGACTGAAGCAACAATTATTATTATTATTACCAGTGCTACTGTTATTATGTTATACCTGCAAATACGTTTTTTACTCATTGACCTTTGGCTGACTGTGAGTTACAATATATTACATCACTCTAAGAAAGAAATGGAGCTTTATTCATTGAAATCTTTACAAACTCTAGATGAATGACCTCATCATAATTAATGTTCATTGAAGGATTTTTAGTTTGTAACTCTCCCCTTTTGGAACACGTGATTTGTTTTTTTATGTGTTTGTTTTCCTTTTAGAATTACAAATGATTTAGAAAGATAAAGATTTGATCTTCCAAGATGTATATGTCTGTTTGTGTATGTAAATCTAGATGTCAAATTGGTAAAATGTATTACAATGGCTTTTTGAATAAACTTATTAAAATACCTAAATTTGAAGTTATCTCTCTTATTTTAGAACAGCCCTCATGTTAGCTGTGGAACATAAAACAACACACATAGCTGAGCTTCTTCTTCAATGTGGTGTTAATGTGTCTGCTTCAGATAATTGTGGAGAGATTGCCTTGTTTTATGCCACTGCTAGTAGAAATACTGCATAAGTATTTACATTACAATACTAATCAACATTAGATGTATATCCACAATAGTTACACCTGTTGCATCTTATATATAAGGTGAGATTTCATAGCATTACTATGTATTGAACCGTAGTGAGTTAGGACAGTTCATTAGTCAGAAACCCTTTAAGGTCTTGTCAAGAAGCAGTAATGATGCTTTGATTGGGCAAAGTAATCTTGCTATATGTATGGCTGCATATATGATGCAATGGTACATCCTGTAAAATCAGAAATGAAAGTTGTTGCAGTTGTTTCCAATGAATCAAATTGCACTCTACTGTCATATATACATAATTAAAATGGTTAGTTATTTTTTAAAAAAATAAGTAGTGATGTGTGCATGAGTCACCTTCAAGGTTTATTCTCTCCTCTCTCTTCCACTCTCCTTTCTTTTTCTTCTCATGCATGCTGGGAAATTTTCCTACCACTAAGATATACCACTAGTTAATATCTTAGGACTTTATAAACCTTTAACCTTAGGGTTTCCAGCATTAACCAATTCATTTCAAGCATAACCCCTCCTGTCAGGGAGAGATAGTATCACACCTATGATTTTATAATTTGCTCTTTGAGTCTTGAAATTCCCTGTTTAGCTGAAGTTAGCTATTCTACCATCCCCCTTTAATTTATCAAGGACCTAAAGATATCCTTGAAGTGTAAGGAAGATAATTCTGTAGTCAGATGGAGGGGAATAGATTTTTAAATTGTTTTTTGTCTCTGTCAGTTCTATTGCTATGGTATTTCTGCCAGCCCTGGCCCTGCAGTCTGGTAGTGAAGAGTTTTTATTTCAAAATATCCTGACTGATCCAATCCCTGAGTCTTCATGGTAACCCACACTTAGACTCAACACTCTTTTTAGTTCTCATGCACTTATGCTTTTTTATTCAACAGTTGTTTCCAAGAAGAAGCACTCTGCTTTGACAGCTTGGCCTCTAGCTTTGGCCAACAAATACTAAGCCCTCTGACCCTGTCCCCCATTTAGGAACTTTATGTGGAATCCTCTTATTAGCTTTGCCCTTTCTGGTGCATTGTCCTTTTAGGACTTTTGTCTTTTCTGTCATAAAATTAAAATCACTCAAATCTATTAGAAAGCTTCAAGTAAAGCTTCAAGTAATCTTTAGAAGAGATCAGAGTTTTCTATCATCTTGGCTAACAGATCTGTGCCCCAAATCCTTCCATCACTTGAAATAGATTTCCTTTGACTGCAGAAGGTTCCATATCACTGTTTTCCATGGTGAATGCCAATTTAGATTGGCACTTCTAGTAGTTTTCCCAAGTAATGGAAATTTCCAAGATGTTGGAATCACTGCCAAAAGTTTTCAGCATTAATTAAGCTCTGCCTCAAAAGGAATATATTAAGCAGATTCATTGAATCTAAGAGAGCTAAACCCCATAATGCCTTCTCAGTGTCCATTGTGTTAAAGAAAAATTTGTATTCCAAGTAAGTTGGAGATCAACATGGAAATGTAGCTACACTTATCTGCTGATTCTGTTTAACTAGGTAGAGTAGAAATAGTAGTAGCCTAAGGTTTTGGCATTTGTTAATTTCTTGCCTTTGTTATTTTTGATTAGTCTCACAGAAGGGGATTATTATTCTCTAATTTAAGGAGATATTCATTAATAATTATAAATTAACTGTTGATTTGCTTTGAGTTATAAAGCACAAAGAAGAGCCCAATTGATCATGAAAATTAGGACTCAAGCATTTTCAAAATAATTTTAACTTTTGAATATTAGAACCTATGAAAAATGCACATTAGTTCTAGCTGAGATTGTAAGTAGTTAAGTATGCCATTATTTTACTATTTTGCTTAATATGTTTCAATGTTATCTTAGTAAATCTCCATAACAACCTGGTGAACTAAAGCGATACAACCCTTATTTTTTTAGAGGCCTTAAGCCTAAGAGAAAGAAGTTTTGCAAGAACAAAAAACTATTTTTTACAGAGACAGGGCATTTTCTGAGTTCAAGCTACACTAGTTAATGTATTTACCTGTCCTGTTCTCAATTATGATCATTTCATCTTTTTTCTTCTTTAACTTCAAGCTATGGATGCAGTGACACATGTATTTACCCCAGCTACTTAAGAGCCTGAGGCAGGACAATTGCTTGAGCCCAGGTATTTAAGATCAGCCTGACCATCATCATGGAATACCATCTCACAAAACAGAAAAAAACAAACATTGAACAAATAATTTTCAAGTTAACAAAATGTTTATAGGGCATACAGATTAGGGGAGCATATGAAAATGTTCTGATACTAGATCTAAAATCATTATAAAGTATTAAATTATATTTGGTCAGTGTTTTTATATGAGTGTTAAAATACAAATTTTATTACTTTTTTCAAATATAGAAACAGGAATTTAATTCTTCAATACATAAAAGCACAATCTAGAACATCAGTAAATTTCAATCCAGGTAAGACTTAAAAAAATAAGTTACTCTTGGTGTTCATGCCCTTTGTAAATAAGAGTAAGAATGTTTGATCACAAAAAAAAGAGTGCAAAAAGAAATAAATGTTCAAATTTTATTCATATTTTTTATATCTTTCTTGCTCATATAGATTCCAGGATATCTTAATAATTAACTATAAGAAATTTATCATCTAGATGATATTGTCTGAAGAAATTTTACATTAATTTTGACCGTGAAATTTTATGTCTTTGCAGAAGTAAGAATATTTTTAAATTATACATTCTGTTTCATATATAGCCACATGATAGCAGATTGGACTTGTTATAATGTCAACTGTTAATATCAGCTCCTATTGAGTGCCTACATTAGGGAATTTCACAGAGATATTTCTATACACACATATACAATACTTTAATCCTGACCACTCTCCTTATTTCCATTTTCTCCTCTCATTGCTTATTCATCCCCAGTTACCTTCCGTCTTCCTTAATGTTCCCTCCATCATTTTCTAGTCATTCTTATTTTCTTCCCAGATTTCACATGTTAGGGAGAGAATATGATAATTAGGGCTTTGTTTCTGATTTTTTCACCTTAACATGATGACCACCTTTTCCATCCATTTTACAATTATTGTCTTTGTTTCTTTTTTAACATTTTTATTAGGGGTTTGAAATATACCATTTCCTGGGCCTTAAAATTTCTACTCAGAAATCTAATATTTTTCTGATATGTTTATAATTGCTTTGGCCCTTATTATAGATTTCATTTTACCTTTTGTAATTTTATAGACTATGATTTGGAGAAATTTTGGGGGGGCCATGTCCATTTGGTATTCGAAAATCTTATACCTGGATGTCCATAACTTTAACAAGATATAAGGAATAGTTTATTTTATTCACTGAGAAAGCTTTCATTGCCTGTAGCCTGTACCTCTTCTCCATTATGTGTACCAGTGATTCATAAAAGTAGTCTATAAATTGTGTCTAGTGGTTTTGTAATTTGTTTACAATTATTTTGATTGTTGTTGATATTGTCTGAATGTGATATTTCATCATCAACTTCAAACTCTGGTATTTTTTTCTTTCACTTGATCTAGTCTATGGGTCTAGCTTCAACTGGATATATTTATTTGAGGTATTGAGCTCTTTATTTTCAAGATTTCTAATTGATTCTTTATCAAAATCTGTATTGAATTGTTTTTTCATGCCCTGCATTGTTTTCCTTAATCTACTTAGTTTTTCTTTGCTTCATCTTTGAAATAATTCACTATTTTAACTTTTTTTTTTGAATTTTATTCTGGCATTTTTTATATTGCATTATCTTTGAAAATAGTTTCTAGGGTAATTAATTATAAAACAGTCATGCTACTTTGCTTTTTATCTTTCTTATTTTTCTATATTGAAATTTGTATATCTTCAAAGATATATATCTTATCCACATTTATTTGGTTATCTGCTTAGGAAACTGTTTTTCCTGGATCATATGTCTTATGCTATTGTAAATGTGTGATGTTGAATTATTTTCTAAATGGTGTCTCTATTGTAGTTTTTTATTTCTTATCTGTGACTCCTGAATGATTATAGCTTTCACTATTAAGTAACAACTTTCTTTGTCAGTGTTGTGAGAGTGGAGTCATGTTAGTGAAATAGTGATATAGGCATTAGAGTATCTGAAATGCATTTTCTGTGGTGGTTTCTCCATACTTGTAAACAATATGGTGTCTGCAAATATATGGGAGATACCTAGCCTGAGAACCTGCATAAATGAAGATCTCAAACTTGCATAATTCTGTAAGAGTTTCTTCATTTATTTCTAGTCTTGCTTTAGTGTGTCAAGACCACTGAATTTTAGTCATCTCTTTCCATTACTAAATGTGTGTGTTAGATTAAAGCTTTTTATCGCTGTTCTTATTTTTATATTTTTTTTCAGCACCAGGTTTTATTTTATTTTTTTAGATATGTATGACAGTAGAGTGTATTTTTTCCATACATGGGCTACATCTGATTCTATTTAGGATCAGAGAAAACTTTTGGCCTTTGGTTTTTTGGTATTGGCTTATTTCACTAAGTATAATAGTCTCAAGTTCCATCCATTTACCAGCAAGTTCCATAAATTTTATTCTTCTTTGTGCATAAGAAATACTCCATTGTGTATATGTACCCCATTTTCTCTAACCTTTCATCTGTTGAAGCTCACCTAGGTTGTTTCCTTAACTTAACTATTGTGAATTGGGCTGCTGTAGACATCAATGTGGCTGTTTCACTGTAGTATATTGATTTAAAGTCCCTTGGAGATATATATATATATATATATATATATATATATATATATATATATATATATATATATATATATATATATATTTTTTTTTTCCCCCCCAACTCTCCATCATGTCAACTTAGGAACTGATTTCCTCAACAAGACTTCTAAGTTGCAACAAATAAAATCAAGATTCAACTGGGGTGATAATGGGTTGAATGGTGTTTCCATTCCGAATCTTCAGAGGAATCTTCATACTTTTTTCCAGAGTACTTGCACCAATTTGCAGTCTCACTAGCAAAGTATGAGTGTAACTTTTTTCTCACATTCTCTCCAGCATTTATTGTTACTTGTATTCTTGATAATTCTCATTTTGACTGGACCAAGAATGAAATACCAAAGTAGTGTTTATTTGCATTTTGTAATTTCTAAAGAAATTTAGCATTTTTGTGTTTTTTCCTAATTTTTATTGATTTTATAATTTTTTAAATGCATGATAACAGTGGAATGCACTACAATCCATATTACACACACAAAGCACAATTTTACCTCTGAATATAAAGTATGCTTATGTCAATTTATGCCATTTTACGTGTACTTTTTTGCACTACAATTCGTTTTTATTTTTATTTGTTTCAGTTACTTACACATGACAGTACAATGACCTTGACATATCATACATTTGAACCACATGAGAAACAATATCTCATTTTTCTGAGTACACAGGTTGTAGATTCACATTGATCATGCATTCACATATATACACCAATAATAATAATGTCTATTCCATACTACTATCTTCCAATCTTTCCAAACTCTCATCTCCTCTCCCGTCACTTCTCTCTTCTTAATCTAAAGTAGCACTATTCTTTTTTTTTCTCACATCTTCATACACGTGGTTTGTATAATAATGAGGCTCTCCTTTCACAATCTGTGCAATTTCCTTTCTCCCTCTTTTTTTCCTCCCACCCCTCTTACCTGTGTATAGGTAATCTTCTTCCTATGCTTTTTCTCTCTTTCCCATTTTGATTCACCCCCATTATATCAGAGAAGACATTTAGCATTTGTTTTTTGGGGGACTGGCCAAATTCACTTAGCATAATCTGCTCTCATGCCATCCTTTTCCCTGCAAATGCCATGATCTTATTATTTTTTAGTGCTGAGTAATATTCCATTGTGTATATATGCCACATATTTTTATCCATTCATCCATTGAAGGGCATCTAGGTTGGCTCTACAGTATAATTATTGTGGATTGTGCTACTATAATCATTGATGTGGCTTAGTTCCTGTAGTATGCTGTTTTAAGGTCTTTTGGGTATAATCTTAGAAGAGGAATAGCTGGGTCAAATGGTGGTTACATGCCCAGTTTTCCAAGGAATCTCCATACTGCTTTCCAAATTGGCTGCACCAATTTACAATCTCACCAGCAGTGCAATTCTGATCAAAATTCCAATGACATCCCTCACAGAAATAGAAAAAGCAATTATGAAATTCATCTGGAAATATAAGAGACCCAGAATAGCAAAAGCAATCCTAAGCAGGAAGAGTAAAACAGAATGTGCAACTATATCAGATCTTAAACTATACTACAGAGCAATAGAAACAAAAACAGCATGGTACTAGCACCAAAACAGGCTGGTGTACCAATGGTACAGGATAGAGGACACAGAGATTAACCCACAAAAGTAAAACTACCTTATATTAGACAAAGGTACTAAAATCATGCACTAGAGAAAATATAGCATCATCAACAAATGGTGTTGGGAAAACTGGAAATCCATATGCTTCAAAATAAAATTGAATCCCTATCTCTCACCATGCACAAAAGTTAACTCAAAATGGATCAAGTGTCTAGGAATTAAACCAGAGAGTCTGCATTTAATGGAAGAAAAAGTAGGCCCTAATCTTCCTCATATGAAGCTAGGCCCCA